>NC_136974.1:3150287-3230287 GCF_032717465.1 Coenobita brevimanus | reverse complement strand
ATTGAAAGACGAGAGAAATAACAACAAAAGAGGACAATATTATGTGTTATTACTTAACGTAAAATGAAAAAGGGGAGGAGGGGGGACTGCACATCTCTGAAGAGGAAAATTTACTAGCTGTCAGTGACAAGATTCAGAAAGGACTAAAGTAAAAGAAAAATAAAACCAGGGGAAGGTAAGGTAGCTACAAATAAAAGAGACCTTAGCCATTCATTTACACAGCCGCACACATCCTCATTCACCACTGTCCACAAACACCGTTAATATACATGGTACTATATATCCACTAATTCTCCTATAAATTCACTAATTCTCCATACACTCTCTAATTACTGTGATGTTCAAATACTACTACCACCACCAGATGCAGCTCCTAAATAATGAGTAATTATCTATCTATCTATTGCCAGACGCCATAATCCCGTAAGGGGTGGCCATTTGACTTTGAGTTATTTGTTTTACGGGGAGGGGCACTAACCCTCCACCAACCCACTTGTTGACACGTAGGGAGCACGTATGGTTTGGTTATATGGTTACCACCCAGCATTGTAAATGGTTTCTTGGCTTACAGGAAACCATTTGGCTTGTCACTCAATGTAAAGCCACCTGTAAAGGAAAGAAAAGCAATAAGAAGTGACAGGAAAGATGGGAGAAATAGGAAGAGAGGAGGACAGGCACAGAAAAAGAACGATAAAGGCTAAGGAAGATGTAGGCAGCACTACATCAAGTGAGTGGATGATGGTCACCACCACCTACTGAAGAATATATTGGAAAAAAAAAAAAAAAATCTATAGTTCCCATCATCTCTAGCTTGGCAGATTTTTGTCCTTTTGCAGCTCATAAGCCAAGAGTCAATGGCAAAATAAGACAATCGCTACTATGGTTGTATATCACTCCATCACACTTTCTCATGACTAGCACCAGTGCAGTGGAGTGTATGTATAACGCAAGATAGATTATGTGGAACCTCGTGTTATATCAATTTCGTGTTGAGAGGTGGCATATATTTACATGTAAAACAGGGGGTTAGGTTCTGGAGACCACTAATTTCCCCCAAAACATATGAACTTCTTCAGGAAATGCCACTGGCATTGCATCCAATTCCACGAACAGTGAACTCTGACCATCAACTTCATAATTATTTATGCCTTTAAACAAGAAGTAAGTCAACCAAGCAATGTAATTTGTATGAAAACTTAACTTACATGGACTCAACCACTGTATTAACATCAACATGCAAACCCATCACATATTGCAAGTGCCGAATTTTCCTGATCCCAAGTCATCAGCAAATTACTACGGCCGTCACAAAACCTTTTCACACTTACTGCACTGAAGTTAGCTGTATGTAAAACCTCTTGAATATTGCAGTTCCCTCATCACACAAATTGCACCTGAGTTACAATAGCTACCCTGTATCTCCCCTGCATCAATCTCTTTGTCTGAAGCCCTCACACCCTTTACCACATGAACTCGTCCAACCCAACCCTAATCCCATTATTAATAACGACACAAAGTTCCTTCCCTCTACCCTATCACCTTTCTACTCCATACCTACGTCTGTGCTATCCTCTCTCTCTCTCGTTCTTATACTGTCGTTCTTATTCTCTCTCTCTCTTCCAGATTTAAGTCCAATGTTGTCTCCACTCGTCCACTTATCTCCTATCCTTCCCCGAACTGCGATTATCACCTTACCGTACCTCCTTGTCAGTTTTTTCACCTGACCCCATCCTTCCTTGCTATGACTGACCTGACACACACACACACACACACACACACACACACACACACACACACACACACACACACACACACACACACCGCTAGCTGGTGCAGTGGTAATGTTCTCGCTTGCCAACTGGTGGACGGAAGTTCGCGCCTCGCTCAGGTTGCGAAAAGTTTCACTGACGAAGTGGGTGGTTACTGTCCCCCTTGAGCAAGGGGACAGGTGTGTGGGTGTGTGAAGGTCACAGCCTTGCCCTTAGATCGGACTATATGAGCTCTCAGCTCCCTTCCGGGAGGGTAAAAGCTGACGATCAAGACCATCAAGTGATCCTGACCGACCCGGTGAATTACACACACACAAATGTACATTACATATGTTGCCCAGTCTGGCAAAAATGCACTCATCTGGCAACACTGTAAAGACCTGTGGCAGTGAGGGAGGAGGGACAAAAGCACGGCACACACGTAAACAAACGTGGCCACAGAGAAAGAAATGTCCCCATTTTGAGTCTCGAGTAATTAAGTGATATTAGTGTTATTATAAAACATTGGGAGAAATTAAATGTTCAAGTTATTGTACAGTTGTTGCTTCATTTTCTCTTAAATCGTGACTCTACTGTATCAATCTTTTGCTACAGCTCAGTATGCATAATTCAGAAATGGCAATTTCAGACAAAGTTAAAGAAAACAGACTGCAGTACAGTATAGCATAACTGACAGACATGTAAACATGCAGTTCCTATTACAGCATGGTACTATAATAAATAAGGCATGGATGTGTTCCAAAATATAAAAACTTTTTTTCATACAACTGGGACTGAAACATAAGGGAAAGTGGCAAATCAATTTTAATGGTACAAATGGAACTTCAATGAGGAATTCTTTCATAATTTACTGTGGTATTAACCCCATGTACTGTACATGGTTACATATTATACTGGTCCCTTCTTGGTACTAGCAGGTGATTTTCTTATTAAGATCAGGAGAGAGATCATGCATGATGAAGTAAACTGAAGGTATATCTTAAACCTCCAGATTGAAAAGTCTCTATGTAAAATCATCTGGAGGTACAAGATGAAAGTACATTATCAAACTGAATGGATAATTTTTAAAATGCAACTTCCTGGTATAACGCAAAATTTATATAACACAAACCATACGTGTCTCACAAATAAGAATGCAACTCACAGAGGCCAATGAAGATTGCCTTCCTCATCTGCTACAGGAGTGACTGAGGAGCCTGGGAGTTGATTCGGGTGTGTGGGAGTGTGGTGTGGTTCCCCATCACCAAGTTGCCAGTCATCAAAGTCCTGAGGGTACTGTTGGGGGGCAGGCACCAATTCATGCACCTGTAAAGGGGTCAATGGTTACAGTTCAAACAGAAACTTGTTAGCAGTTGTTCCAATGTTTTAACTCATTCAGTCAGTGCTAGAGGGGGTTGCTTTATTACAGTGGCATCAATATACAGTCGTACTATTAAATGATGTCACAAACTCCACTGAAAATGAATAGAATCTGAGTATTATTATAGTTTTAGTAAAAAACACAATTACTAGATTTTGATCCATTTTTTCGGTATTTTAGACAATTCTAAGAACTTTTCTTCTATGGCATTTTCGTCACAAATTATTTTTATTTTACTCCTGAAGGTTAGCTTAGGTTAGGTTAGATTAGGTTATCTTCAAGAGCAAAATAAAAATAATTTGCGACAAAAATGCCATAGATGAAAAGTGTCTTAGAATTGTCTAAAATACCAAAAAAACATATCAAAATCTCGCAATTGTGTTTTTGGGTGAAACTATAATTTTGCCAGAATCTGTGACATCACTTTCTAGCACAACTGTACCCAAGCAGTCCCCCAACCTCCTCCCTGTCCCCCAGATGCAGGACAGTGTACTGCAGCAAGGCAGCCTCAGCCAGCAGTCCAATAGATTTACATTCAGATAAGCGCCTTGGATAGCAAATGGCTACTACTAATCTCTTCAATCTGTTGATGCATTTTGTACTCTACAGTATTTTGTTTTTTCTATTAAAGCCAGTTGTACTGACCTCAGAAGATATCACTATTGCAAAAAGATTAATGATGGCTATACCTAACTCCTTCAATCTGAAAAGTCTCTCTTAAGCTGCATACATTCACCTGGAGATGAAATGGATTACAGTAAAGTACATATATATATATATATATAAATATACACAGTAATATAAAATGTCTTCCAGTTGAAGAAGTATCATATTTCACTGCATATAAGATGCTTCCCCTCCCCCTCCCCTCCCCCCAAAAAAAATCATTAGAAAGTCCCCATGCACCTTCAAAGATGAAAGTCACAAGGTTACACTGGAGTTAGCTCTGGCTCTGTTCAAACCAGCCACATATACAGTTACTGCAAATTGACTAATGACCTCCTCCCACAAGGTATTAAAAAACACAGAAATCATATTATATCACAATGTTTGTTCATGAAATGCCATTCATTAATATGAATTCATGTTTCCCTTGTTTTTCAGGACCAGTTGGATGTGTTTTGGGATGGAATCACTTAGATTTCTAAAGTAATCTAAGGACATTTCTTTGCACCAAACATCGGCCAGTTCAGTCTTGAGGTTGTCCAGATTGGGTGTCTTCTTCTTTGCCATGATTTTCTTCATCTTTGCCCAGCAGTTTTCCATCAGATTTGGATCCGGACTGTTGCCAGGCCAGTCGAGGACCTCAATCAGATTATTCTGAAGCCATTTTGTCAACTTTCTTGACTTGTGACATGGAGCTGAATAGTGCATGAAAAAGTCACACCCAAGAAAAGCAAACAAGTTTAACAAATGATCTTTCAGAACCCGAATGTACAGGCCACCATTCGTCATCAAGTTCTTAGGAAGAAAGTATAGGCCTCCCCTTCCCATTTCACCTGAGAAACACTCCCATACCATTACTGATTGTGGGTGCTAAACAGTCGGCACCGTGTAAGCAGAGTCATATCGACTACGGGAGGCAAGGTGCTGAACCTTGGCAGAACACACCTGCAACACTTGAAATGTGCTTTCATCGGAAAACATAACTTTTCTCCACTCATCCGATGTCCAGTGTGCATACTTCTTGGCAAACTGAATGAACTGCTTCTTCATGAGGTCAGTGAGACGTGGTTTCTTGGCTTCGGTGAGGCTTGGCAAACCCAGCTCCTTCTGCAAGCGGTGTTGGATAGTTCGAACTGAGACGTCTTGTAACAGCTGAGGATGCATTCTCTTCAATTCTGCTGCTGTCAGTTGAGGATTCTTCATTACTTCCCTCTTCAGAAGTGTATCTGTACCTCTGGAAGTCTTCCTCTTCTTTCCACCGCCATGCTTGTGCTCTGGTATGACATCAAGTGGCAGGCCGCGCGCCGCAGGAAGAATCTTCGTGACAGTTGACTTTATGCATCCAATACATTCACAAATTGTGTTGACAGGGACATTATCCTGCCTCCATGCAATGGATGGACCCTCTCATCCCTTGTGCAGTACTTTCCAAGCATGACAACTTGACTCTAGGAAAATAACAGGGCAAACAGTAATACATACGAAAAAAGAGGGAGGTGCTATAGTCGGACTCACGCTCGTTTGCGGCTGTGGTGTGGCCCGCACCTGTGTACAGTGTTGCCACGTTTTCTATACCGTTATCTCTCTCTCTCTCTCTCTCTCTCCTGGTGGGAGATGTGAGCCACCCTGAGTACTTTTGATTCTTTTATAAGTTGTTTATAATTGTGCTTTCATTTGTTATTTTGGTTTTGTTGTATTTAGTGATATTTTTCATTTTTTGTATACGGCGACAGATGATCCGTTATTGCAGTACCATGATTGATTTTCATTCATTCATTCTCTTTCCCCTTCCTCCATCTCTCTCTCCACACCACCCCTGAGGTCAAGGCCACCGACTGGGTGTGGAAGTGTTGCCGCTCGCGAGTGAATAATGTTTTTTTTTTTTTTACTTCAGTATTGGCATATGCCTACTATTTTGTCCTACATATTAGCTTATGATTATAAATGTAATTATTCCTCACCCTTAAAATTACAGTAAAAGCCAGTAAATGTGAGCATTTTTCCCTAGCAACACCTGTACAAGCTATCCTTGTGTCTACGGAGGGGTACGTACTTTATCTTAAGCCAGACTGGGTGTGTCAGTGCTGCCACTCACAAGAATTATATGAATTATTTCTTTTACTTTGGATATTGGCATATTTCTTCTTTTTTCAGGCTCATTCTCTTATATCCATAACTGTAATATTATTACCCACCCTAAAACTACGCTAAAAAACATTAAAAGTGACTACAATTTCTTTTAGCAACACTGTACAATATGTATGCCATGTTTCTGTGTTACTGTATAAATATTTTATGCATAATAGGATTACTGTTGATTCATCCATCAAAATACACAAGTGTAAGTTTTATTCATCTGAATTTATCGAATTTGTGATGCCTTGTACATAAATAGCTTCCGTTTCACATCGCAAGTTGGGGAAACGTGGCACCATTGTACACAGGTGCGGGCCACACCACAGCCGCAAACGGGCGCGAGTCCGACTATAGCTCGGAGCGACGGGAACATATACTCCTACTCGTGCTTCTAGGCAAGCACTGACGTACTGGGTGTTTCACCACCTGTGACCTCCCACCAACAGCAGAGGAGTTGCCAGTTACTTCTTGCCCAAAAAATTCACTTGGTAGGGGGTGGAAACTCAAAGCAAAGATAAGCAACTCTCCCATAGCAATTCTGTGTGTACTGTAGGTCCCAAGTCAGTTTGTGGTGGGTGTACAGTAGGCCCTCTAATTCTGTGATCTCTAACTTTGCATATTCCTATGATGCACAGTACACCCCCAAAATACTCATTTTAAAAATTCAGGTGAAAAATTAGCATTTCCAAACTACTTTGCCGCACGGAGGAGTGACATCATCGTGTCTGCCGCATCAGAGCAAGCCATTGTTTATACAGTAATCCCTTAATTCACGCAAACTTTTTTCACGCGATTTCGGTTATCCACAAATTTTTTTATACAATAATTAAAACATAAAATTATAGTATTCAGATAAATAATTTTAATATATGTGAGAAATAAATAAAATATAAAAATGCCTACCCGCTGCCCGTGCACATGCATGTGTGTGTGTGTGTGTGTGTGTGTGTGTGTGTATTTACCTATTTGTATTTACCTATTTGCAGTATACAGGAATTGAGCTAAGCTCATGTTGTCCTGTCTCCATATCTACATTTATCTAGTCTACTTTTAAACACATGAATGTTTTTCACCTGCACCACCTCTTCGTCTAAGTCATTCCAAATACTTATGCTTCTATTCAGGAAACTGAACCTTTTAAGATTATTAAGACATCTATTTTTCCTCAACTCGAAGTCATGACCTCTTGCTCTTCCATCATCCAGCACAAAAAGATCCTCTCTATCCACCCTTTCCAATTCTCTTACATTTCTAAAGATCATGATTCACCTCTTTCCCTTCTCTCGCGCAGTGTTGGTAACCTCAGTTTTTTCCAATCTCTCCTTGTAGGTGAGTTCTCTTAAGCTTGGTATCATCCTCGTTGCCATCCGTTGAACCCTCTCTAATTTATCAATATGCTTCTTCAAGTGAGGTGACCATACCACAGCTGCATACTCCAGTCTTGGTCTTATCATGGTCACTATCAACTCCCTCGGCATTTCCTCGTCCATATAATTAAAAGCCACTCTCATGTTGGTCAGCAATCCATAAGTGCCTCCAATGATTTTGTTTATATGCTTTTCTGGTGACAAGTCATCCTGAATAATCACTCCCAAATCTTTCTCATCATTTCTTTAATTATCTCATTGCCCATTTTATATGTCCAGTGCAGTCTTTTTTAACTCATTCCCATTTCTAACACATGACACTTCTTGGCATTAAAATCCATTTTCCAAGACTGGCTCCAGCTGTGGAGCTTGTCCAAGTCCTCTTGCAGGTTTTTACAACTATCAATACCTTTAACATGTTTCAGAATTTTAGCATCATCTGCGAACATACTCATGTAACTATTCAAACCCTCTGGCAAATCATTTACATATATCAGAAACATTACTGGAGCTAAGACAGAGCCCTGGGGCACTCCACTAGTCACGTTTCTCCATTGTGACACCTTGTCCCTCATGACTGTTCTCTGCCTTCCTATCAATTAATCTCCCATTCACTCTAACAGTTTCCCATGCACCCCTCCACAGGTCTTCAACTTCCACAGCAGTCTCCTACTGGGCACCCTGTCAAATGCTTTCCTGAGATTGAGCTAGACACAATCTGCCCATCCCTCTCTCTCTTGTATATCTATTACCCTACTGTAGAAACTTAATAAGTTAGTAACACATGATCTTCCTTCCCTAAAACCAAACTGTTTTGGTGTTATCACTTCAGTTTCTTCTAAGTGCTTTATCCATCTTTTTCTAATAATTTTCTCGCAGATTTTACAAACAACACTAGTAAGTGATACAGGTCTGTAATTGAGTGGATTTTCCCTATCTCCTCCCTCGAAAATTGACACAATACTTGCTCTTTTCCAATCTTTAGGTAACTGTCCATTTTCCAGTGAGGTCTTGATGATATAAACAGGCCATACTAACTGGTCTGCACATTCTTTCAGGATTCATCCAGACACACCATCTGGTCCCATTGCTTTTCTCACATCCAAATCCCTCATCAGCTGCAGCACCTCATTCACGTCAACTGTAATTTCTGCCATTCCCATTATCCTGGGTTCCATTTCAGGTTCCCTAAATTCCTCCTCCAACACATAAACTGACTGCAGCTTGTTGTTCATTATTTCACACAATTCTTCTCTTTCGTATGTTTCATTTCCATCCCTCAATCGTATTATACTGTCCTTAACTTTCATTTTACCATTTACAAACCTATAAAATAGTTTCGTCTCTTTTTTACATTTAGTTACAATAACGGCCATGCCACGTTGAGTACACCGCTTCTCATCCGATCAGCGAAGTTAAGCAACGTTGGGTCTGGTTAGTACTTGGATGGGTGACCGTCTGGGAATACCAGATGCTGTTGGCATCCCTACGTGTCAAGTGGGGTTGGTGGAGGATTAGTGCCCCTCCCTGTAAAACAATTAACTCTAAGCCCTTGACCACCCCGTTTGGGATACATGGCGTCTGGCAATGGATGGATGGATCTTTTTCGTATTTCCTTTCTTCTTCTCTCAGCACCCTTACAAATTCATTTCATACCTGCTTGTACTCCTCCCAAGCCCTTTCACTATACTTTTTTCTCACTTTATTCTATGCTCTTTTTCTTGCCTCTTGTGCCATTCTACATCTGTTGTTAAACCATTCTTTCTTCCTTTCCACAACTGCGAGAAAATTTTGGGACATATTTACTAACTCCTGTTTTATGTATTTCTATCAAAAACTCATATTTCTCATCAACATTTGTGATCGTATTCATTTTACTCTAGTCTACATTTTGGAAAAAGTTCCTCAGGGAAGCAAAGTCTGCTTTCCCATAATCTACAGTATTTTCTCTGTGTTTTTCATCTCTTTCCTTTCCCTTACTCCCGTTACTTCCATCCTAATAACCAGATGATCACTGTGTGTGTGTGTGTGTGTGTGTGTGTGTGTGTGTGTGTGTGTGTGTGTGTGTGCGCACACATGTGGGTGTGTGTGCGCGTGGGTGGGAGGTTGGCCTACCACGCACCACAGTCAGTTTGAATCCGACGCTCGAACCGTGCATGACTTGCGAATCGTTATTTGTGACTTATTTTTCTGCCTTCCAGTGTTTGCTTGCCTTGTTTGCCAACATGGGGCCTAAGTGTAGTGCTAGTGATGCAAGTGGTAACACACCAAAGCGGCTCGTGAAGTGATGTCGCTGACAGAGAAAGTTAAAGTGTTGGACAAACTTAGGGAAGGAATGTCGGCGAGTGCTGTTGGTCATATGTTTGGTTTCGGGACAATTCGCCGTCAGAACGATTCCCCGTCATTAATTTACATACCAGTTTATTTAGCAAGAACACTAGTCTTTTACTTATATGAGTTATAAAATCCCCCTGAAAATTAGTTATTAAAGTATTAATTAATCAACAATAAGTATATTAATAGAATGACAGGGAACTGTCCAGGGTGCAAATTGTCCTGACGAGGAATCGTCATGTTTTGACGGTGAATTGACTTGACGGCGAATTTTTCGGAACCTTATGTTTGGGGTGAATGAGTCAGCTGTTCATACAATAAAGAAGGCAGAACATAGCATACGGGAGGCAGTGAGGGCTAGTGCACCAGACTGTGCTAAATTGTCTCCACCTACGCCTGTGTTTGTCAGCTTTCAGTAAGTGTTAAATTTTTTACATTTTTGTTATTTTTCATAATTTATGCTAGTTTACTAGGTATATGTAGTGCATAAACAGTATTATTCAGATGTAATACACTTAATACACGCATCATTACGTGCACACATGCGCAGAACGTATACGTGAATTTACCACATACGCGAAGGGTCTGGGAATGTAACCCTCACGTAAATTAAGGGATTACTGTACTGCATTTCACGTGTGCTCTGACCCTAAAAATTCCAGGGTGTGTATAGCATTATCGGAGGATTTTCACTCTGCACCTGTACCATCACAGCTCCACCGATCAAGAAGAATAAGAAGATAAGTTTGGCGACCAAACTGATGATGACAGAGATGAAGAAAGTGACGATGGCAGCTCCACAGGGCCACGGTAGCCTCATCAAAGTCTTGGCCCCCCGCCACCCTCCCCGCATGCCCAGCCAGCCATCAAATCATTGTATTAAATGCAGGTTTATTTCAATTTTTACTAATAATGATTACTGTTCTTATTTTTAAAAAATATCTATTTAAGGATGTGTATTTCACCACTGTAAAATGATGGGATAAAGTCAAGACAAAGGTTGGGAAAATGTGCCTAGCTGGGGGAGATGCTGACTAATTTACCTATAATACAGGTATTCTATGGTTCAAACTCTGTGAAATTTCAATTTTGTGAAAGTTTTTGTCGACCAAATTCTCGCAAAATTGGAGGCAGTACTGTACAGGTAGTTATTCTATAAACTGTTTATCATTGGTAGAATATACAATAAAAAAAATATTTTAATTAAAACTGTTGATAACTTGTGAAAAATAAGAGGCACTTCAATGTTCACTCGGAAGATTTAGGGAAAACTTCAATGATAGCCATAACTCTTGTGTTTACATACTGACAATGCTGCCACCAGTGAATATAACTGGAAGTCCTCAATACAAGCTTTGAGGTTTAAGATGAACAAGTGTTCGTAACTTTCTACTGGTCTTTATTTTTGTGATTCTACATTTTCTTTGCTGGAATAATGCTGATACTTTACATGCAATCAAGAGACTTGAAAAAAAAACCAACTCTGTGTTTACATACTGGCAGTGCCACAACCTGGTGTTTGCTGATGAAAAAGTTCTCAAGGCAGGCATGGATTTTTTGGATGAACAAGTGCTTGTAACTTATTATTGGCCTTTACATTTTGTGATTTTATACTCCCTTTGCATTAAACCATGCAGATACTTTACAAGCAATCAAGTGACTTAAGGACAAACCTAGCTGGGTCAATCTCAACAATGAAGGAGGGTGGACTGAAGCAATTTCTGGTGTTTATATATATACCGTATATATATGTCTTTAAAATTTTTCCTTTTATATACTGTAGTACAATGATGAATAGTACTGAACAAAGATACTGAAGGATGAATATGTACATAAAAACCCATCTGGTTCAAACTTAGTAAAGGTGCAGAAGGATGGACAGAAGCAATCTGTAGTTTAAATGTATGACTGTGATGGAGATTTACATTATTTTATCTTTCCTGTCACTTCTTATTGCTTTTCTTTCCTTTACAGGTGGCTTTACATTGAGTGACAAACCAAATGGTTTCCTGTAAGCCAAGAAACCATTTACAACGCTGGGTGGTAACCATATAACCAAACCATACGTGCTCCCTACGTGTCAACAAGTGGGTTGGTGGAGGGTTAGTGCCCCTCCCCATAAAACAATTAACTCAAAGTCAAACGGCCACCCCTTACGGGATTATGGCATCTGGTAATAGATAGATAGATGGATACTTCTTATATTCATTAATAATGAAACTACTGACTGATGAATAGTACTGAAAGAAAATACTGAAATGTGAGTGTGCATTTGTGTGAATGTGACATCAAGCTGAGGTGGTAGTGGGTGTTGGACAGGAGTCAATAACTTTTTTTGTTAGACTTGCTCTTCCAAAATTTGGGTGTGTCTTACACAGTGCAGCGTCTTCTATGTGGCGAAATACGGTAAATGAAATAAAGTAAAAAAATTCACACACGCACACAAAATCATTTGGGCAAATCATATTCCTATGTAACTAGGTCTCTTAGACACCATTAAACCTAGACCTGATCACACAAAGTAATCTGGAATTAGCCTCCCAAACATGTTCTGGCCCAGTAGGCTAAGTTGGTTCCAGTTATCTAATCCAGTCCAGCTCTATTTGGCACATATCAACTGAAGTAGGTACATGGGCATGGATGGTTTTACCAGTGGAGTGGAGCCAAAAATTAAGCACAGTATTAATGGCATGAGTGATGAATGATCATTGAATTCCCATACCGGTACTAACAAAGTTACAATTTTATACTTTTTTGGTTTCTGGTTCCTATGCACTCCATTTCCCATCATCATATATTTGGCAAACAAGACAAGAAAACATAAAAAAGGAAAATACAAAAGTGACAAAATGTAGCAACAGAGTGGTCAATGAACCTTAGGCCACACTCATCAAGCAAAGTATTAAAAAATACCAGACACCACAAGAGTGAAAATTATCTGAAATCTGTGGTTCTTGATACCTACACACCTAACTCCCACTCACCTTGAACCTGAAGAGAAGAGGTGAACATGAAATAAGAAGAGCTGTGTTGATGAACCTCTGAATGCCCTGAGGTCCATATATTTCCACCACTCTCTTTGCAGCCTCTTCCTCCCCTAGCTGTGAAGAGATGGTGCACAGCAGACCTGGGAGACCAAAGAGGTGATCTCCATGCAGGTGGGTAATAAATATTGCAGTAATTCTTTGGCCAGTTACACCAGACTTCTGAACCTGGATTTGCGTCCCCTCACCGCAGTCAAACAGCCACACACACCCATCTGTCAATTAAGGTAATGTTACAACTGGTGGGCGATACAAATCTTTACAAAAGACACTGTGCAAAGACCACAAAATGTACTCCCAATTAAGAATCATTTGAATATGAAAAGTGCTAAACAATTCATTTCTTCAGCACAGGATATTCCTAATCATATGATTTTTACAGGCATGTTCATCACCCACCACAACTACAAAGAAAAAATGAACAACCTTCCAACACTACGCTGAATGCCTGGACATCTTTCCTCCTCCATCCAACACTATACTTCACAAACATGCACATAAACACTTAGTTGCCATGGTTTTCCAAAACTTACAGCTAATTAGGATCTTTCATGAACTACCACCAGACATTAACTCTAAAGAAATTATCCTACCTAGACAGACAAGATTGCACCCAGCTAGATTACAGTGTAGTCATCATCCATCTCTATTTCTGTGATACCAAAACAAAATACTGCACCTGTAAAACTCACAAACGATATCCTCACCGCAAAGTAGCCCTAACAACACAAAACTTACAATAATCACCCAATTGGGGGAGGTGATGGCTGAATCAGCAGAGAGGCAGCCTGTAGTCCTAATGAACCCAAAATAAAATCCCAGCTGAGGCAGGGAAAAGTTTAAGGATTTGAATTTCGTAAGAGCAGACTTTCCTGATCTATCAGATGACCCGCTGACGTGTCGTAAAAATACTCCCGCTAATACCAATACACCAATCCTGTATGAGACAGCCCTAGCATGTATTCAGTATGAATGGTGGATGTTAGCACCAAAGTGGTGGCATGTTGAGGTGTAGCGAGGACTACTGGGCCTTGGGATAGGTCACTGCCCCCAAGAAATAGGCCCAGAAGCTTTTACCCAGAGTCGGACACGTAAAAAAAAAAAAAAAAAAAATACCTCATCACAATGCAGACAATCCTTACTATAAGCTCAACTAAGATCTCAGGGGGTGCCTAGCTGAAGTGGGTGGTTTCCTGTGGTCCACTGGGTCCACATCCAGATAAACTTGGGGTTACAACAACAATTACAGTGTTGGGTGGAGGATGATGGATATTACGAGGTATTTTGAGTACTGTACTGGTCACGTCTGAAACAGACATGAGGTAACTAATGACATGAATTGGAAGTGAAGAAAATAAGTGAATCAGAATACAGCTGGAAGCAAAGAAAACGAAATTTCAAACTGAGAGAACTGGACCAGAACTGATTATATGAAATGATGTTTTCTTGGATGAAATCACATTTTTCTCTTTTCTATTCTTTTCTTTTCTTTTTTAATATTATGGCTGGTGGATTACTCATATTTTCTAATCAGAGTTCAGCTAGTCTTCAAATCAAATTTCAGCTTATTTTAGATTTATAAGTATTATCTGATTTTATCCTGTGATTTCCGAAAATCTTGTGCAGTACTTTATTTGCACTTATCACAAAATTGTTTTAGCTTGGAATATCCTTAGCTTTTTTGGTGTTGTGATTTCTGTGCAAGAGAAATAAGATGCCATGCTCTGAAAGGTTTAGTGACTGGATGGATTTAACTTTACTAATTTGCATCTCATCTTCTTTGTCTTTCCAAAAAGTATTTCTCTATACTGTATTACTGTTTTGTAT
The DNA here is from genome assembly GCF_032717465.1 of Coenobita brevimanus. Classification (NCBI taxonomy): domain Eukaryota; kingdom Metazoa; phylum Arthropoda; class Malacostraca; order Decapoda; family Coenobitidae; genus Coenobita; species Coenobita brevimanus. The sequence goes on along the minus strand of NC_136974.1, from coordinate 3,215,784 downwards.
GTGTTCCCTTACCACAACATGGCAACAGTGAAAGACTTACTGCACCACAAGGTTAAATGGTTATTATAAAATGCCCAGTACCAATGGTAATCCATGAAAACTTCAGTAAATTCATGCTAGGAAAAACCAGTAGGCCTAAGTTATACAGCTTAACCTGCCCCGTCCCATCGACATATGGGTACGTTGCAACATTTTGCATTTGCCAGTCCCGACGACGTACTGGTACGTCACGCAATTGCAAGGTCCCTAATTTGCACAATTTTCAATTTTCGCATGTGATTTTTCGTACGTATACACGGGACACCTTCCTCTATTCCTCTAAAAAATGCCAAGCAGGGACAATGCCTTACACCGCATAACCTCCCCCTCCCCCGCACGCCATTGTCTCGGCAATTCACCTGTTACCAGTGACCTGGCCAATAAAGACATTCAGGACCAGAGTGATTCCCCAATCGATGACAATGTGGAGGACAAAGTTTACATAGCATTAGAGGAAGAAACAGTCAGAAATGATGATCAGGTAATGTGACACAAGAAGGTCAGGTATGGTGATGAGTTAGTGAGTGAAACAATGCTTATAATGCCTATATTACTGGTCAGGTATGGTGATGAGTTAGTGAGTGAAACAATGCTTATAATGCCTATATTACTGTTTGAAAACCAATATACTCTCATACTACATATAAACTCGTACCAAGTAAATAAATAAATACCGTTTATGAGTGGTGTGAAATAGTTACCCTCCCACAGAACTCGTTTTCTTTGGTGCCAGCCTGTTAGAAAACCCAGTCAGATAAGGAGGTACTGCTACCTGGATCGAGTATTTTAAACCTCAGGTGAGCGATTTCTCTATGAAATTTTGATGTTTCTCACCAAAAGCGGAGGTTTTAGCCAAAAAAAATTTTTTCAAAAATACCTTGGGATTGGGGGGTGTCGGAGGTGCGAAATAGCTCAGGACGTGACAGGTTAAGCAACTTTTCTATCACCATACTCTGAAGTGCAATTTAAATTCCCTATGAACAGTTTACACTGGACATGGCACTGTCATACTTGTAGGCCACCATTTTCCCAAATCCCTCCCAGACATATTAAACTACAGTCATCCATTTCATACTGTGGCCAGTGGATTACTCATATTTTCTAATCAGAGTTAGTGGGGTCATCACCCATCTCTATTTCTGCAGTACCAACACAAAATACTGCACCTTTAAAACTCACAAACAATATCCTCGCTGCAATGCAACCCCAACACCATGATCAGGTGAAAGAGAGAGTGTCCAGGTGCTTGAGGGTACAAAGGTGGACATATGTGGAATAGCTGAGACTAAATGGAGAGATGAGAGTGTGAGAGAGAGGGAGTATGGATGGGGTATATGCACGGGAGTGGGTGAGAATGAGAAGGCAAAAGATGGAGTATGTATTGTTGTGTACAAAAGATGGAAGGAGAATATAAGAAAGTATGGATCAGATGACTCAAGGACTGTGTGAGAACGATTGAAAGTAAGACTATAAATGTGTGTGTGTGTGTGTGTGTGTGTGTGCGCGCGGATGCGCATGCCAATCCAAGATCATGCAAGTGGAGTGAAAAAAGAGTTCTGGGTAAATGTGGAAGCATGCATGGAAAAGTTTGAAAGGAACGAGTGTTTTTGATTGGTGATATCAATGGAAAAGTAGGGAATGTGAAGGTGGATGGAGTTGTGGGTGAGTGGGGTGTGCCTGTAGAAATGGATGAGAATGGCAGTGCTCTCATGGGTATTTGTGCAGTGAAGGGGCTGGTGATAGCCAACACCCTCTCTAGGCACAAAATGATCCACAGATATACATGGCGAGTGAACACAGGAGTGGGTGGTGAACTGAATGAATGGAAGGCAATGACTAATTACTGCATGTGTATGTGGATGACAGAATGAGAAGGTGTGTAATGGATGCAAGAGCATACAGAGACTGGGGGAGTGGACTTTCTGACCACCACTGTGGTGGTGAAAGTCAAGGTTAAAATGCAATGAAGGAATAGATGGAGGGAAGGACAGGAGGATGTAGTCCATACAAGGAGGGCAGAATGGTTGCAAGATAAAGGAAAAATGGCAGAATATAAAAAAGAAGTGGAGGAGTGATTGGGTGTACAGTATATGATTTTGAGCAGATGGGGAAGGTGGAAGGTGCATGCATGATATTCACTGAAGAAAGCTGTGAAGCACGAGAGGTGGTGTGTGAGGTGAAGAGAAGACGAAATGGGGTGCAAGGAACATCATGGTGGAATGAAGAGGTGAGACAAGCTGAGGTGCAAAAGAAGAAAGCATATACTGAGTGGATGGGAAACGGGGGTATGGAGAATGTTGAAAGACAGAAGAGAGAGTTATATGTACAGAGGAAGACAGGTGAAATGATTAGTATGAAAGAGTATGAAGAGAATGGATGAGAAATTTGGAAGGAATCTGAGTGTAAAGTGGAGGGAATGTAAGAAAATGTTCTGGAAAGAGGTAAAGAGAGTTAGACAGGGTGGTAAAGAAATTAGCCGGGGAGTGAAAGATAAAAATGGTAGATTGCTAGAGGAGATGAGAGAAAAAGTGAGCAGATGGAGAGAACACTTTAAGAAGCTGTTAAACACAGAATGAAAGTAATGCAAGTATAAGTGGCTGGGGAATAGCTGGGAGAAGGAGGGAGGTGAGAAGAGAGGAAGAAATCTGTAGGATGGAAGTTGTGGAAGCAATGAAGGTCAAAATTGGAAAAGCCCCACGAACTGATGGAGTGTGTGGTGAAATGCTGATGCATGGGGGAGATATAGTAGTATAGATATGGAAGATGTGCAGACTGAACTGGGAGGAGGGTAGAGTCCTAGAGGATTGGAAGTCAGGTATAATTATTCCCCTGTAAATGGTAAAGGGGAAAAAGAAGTGTATGGTAATCATAGGGGAATCTGTCTTCTTAGTGTAACTGGAAAAGCATATGGTAGGATACTTACTGACAGAGTTAGGGAAATAACAGAGGAATAATTTGGAGAAGAACTGGAAGGTTTTAGGAAGGGAAGAGGTTGCACAGATCAGATATTCATTCTTGGGTCTTTAGTGGAAAAGTTTCTAGAGAAGGGAAAGAAGTTGTATACAGCCTTCACGGATCTGGAGAAAACATATGACAAGGTGGATAAACGTGGAATGTGGAAAATTTTAAGAATTATGGAGTACTGTAGATGGAATGTTGCTGAATGCTGTGAAGAATATGTATGAGAGGGCTAAGGTTGCGATGCATGTGGATAGTGAAGTGAGTGAATTTTTCTATTTGAATGTTAGACTTAAATAGGGATGTGTCATGCCTCCATGGTTGTTCAATCTGTATATGGATGGGGTTATAAAAGAGATACAAGGTAGGGGAATGGATGTTAGAGTGGCCCTAATGAGAGAGGGCAGCGTTTGAAAATTCCCTATACTGTTGTTTGCAGATGATACCGTATTGTTAAGTGAAGACAAAGAGGAACTGCAAGGCTTGGTCATTGAGTCTGGAAGAATGTGTAAGAAATGGAATCAAAAGGTGAAGTAGGGAAGAGTAAAGTTATGATCTTCAAGAAAAATGAAGTCACTGGATGTACAGTGAGGTTGGATGATGAGGAAATGGAAAATGTGAGTGCATTTAAGCACTTGGGTGGCGTGATGAGTAAGGATGGAAGTGCTTGAAAGGGTATAACAAGGAAGAAAGGTTGCAGGTTCTTTGAAACCAATGATAAGAAACAGGGAAGTGAACATAGAAGTAAAAAAGACACTGCATGACATGTGATACCAACTTTAATGTATGGAAGTAAGCCTAGACATTGTTGGATGGACACAAGTCAAGAGTGAGAGGAGAGGAAATGAGTTATTTTACAGGAGCATGTGGAGTTACATGGAAAGACAGACTGACAAATGAGGATGTGAAGGAGCATTGTAGTGTGGATGTGATAGAATGCATTAGGAGAATTACACTGAGGTGGTTTGGCCATAAGGAGAGGATGGAGAGTGACAGACTAATGACGAGAGTGTATGTGAGTTAGGTGGAGGGGTGGAGAGGGAGGAGGAGGCCAAGGAGGAGATGGAGGGATGGAATGGAGAGGTATATGAGAGAGGGGGGTGTGAGCTGGAAGCAGGGCAGTGAAATGGAGGGGGGACAGGGCAGCATGGAGGTGATTTGTTTGTGACCACCCCTTACGGGATTAAGGCGTCTGGCGATAGACAGATAGATAATGCCCTTGGTTTTTTGCACATTTGGTTATAGTGATTTTTGTTATCAATGCAAGATGAAAGTCTGCACTACTGCTGTTATCACACAATTTTTTATTTGATTTTTTTTTATCAATGCTGTTATCACGCATGAACTCATTGCACACCTGAGCAGATTTCTGTCAACAATGATGTGCAGCATCTGTGGTTTCAGATGGCTTTCAGGAAATCAGAGGTGAGAGATGAGGCCCTACTATAGGAGTTAATCATTGGTTGTGAAGACCACAAACTCTCTACCCCCTTGCCACAGAGCCCATTTCCTCAAGCCCATCTCAGGTCCCTCTATGGTAAGTATTTCTTCCTTATTGTGCATTTATCATCACTTTCTATTAACCTTACCATGCCTATGTGTATTTCTGATACTTATCACACCAGAGTGTATGTATTTAATGCATATAAACTATTGTAAATGGAAAATTTGGGTTTACGAGCAGGGTGCCCAGGATAAATTCCACACGCTCTGTGCTTTCATTATTAAAGGCTCCAACATGCTTGCATGTGTTGACCTTGGTCACCTAATGGTAGCTCTCCATGCTGCTCAATCTCTGCAGCATCCCTATTCAGTCCCTTATCCCTAAGGCCACGTTCAATGACTTCGTTACTGTGCAGTTTCATTACCGCACACTAGGATCAGTACCAATTAAGCGCAGTAACCAAGGGATCACTATTATGGTTAGGTAACATGGTAGTAGGACGGTTTAATGCCAAAATATTGGCTTTCTAATGGAGTTTGGTCATATTTGCTGATTATTTTATTCAATCCTGGTGAAAATGGAGGCTGCCACACCGACCCTTTGTCAAGTCACTGATTTATTTGATATCTTGAAAACTGTTTATTTCCACAAAATGTTTATAACAGAGACTTTGCTTAGAACAATAGGTAGTAGTACTAGGCATACTGATTTTTCCTGGCATGAGTTTGGTGTAAAAGTAAAAATTTATCTAAATGACTTATGAAACCAGTTTCAGCAGGCTGGGAAATTTGGAAAGTCTGCCCATGTCCACAATAAAATATTAATTAAACTACTTTCTCTAGTTGTTTAACTTAGCTACAGTGATTAAGTAAACTAAAACCATTTTCAAACTGAAATACAATGACCAAATAATTAATCAACTGAAAAAGAAGAGGTCTGACACATCATGCTGGGTGGTGGACTTCTGAGCTGGCCATGGCTTCAAGAATGCTTGATAAATATTGGAGTAATAATACAATAAAATATTCTCAAACACATTCACAATACACTGCCAATCTAGTTTTATCTGCACATATAAAAAAAGGAGGGTACAGATTTGGATATACAGTATAAGCTTATCTGCATCCAGCCACACACTGGGCATACCCATGTAGGAAAATTTATCCATCCATCCATCCATTGCCAGACGCCATGTATCCCAAATGGGGTGGCCAAGGGCTTAGAGTTAATTGTTTTACAGGGAGGGGCACTAATCCTCCACCAACCCCACTTGACACGTAGGGATGACATATTTTTGGAAATACACCCAACTACTGTATACAGTATAATGGATATTGAAATTAATATGCTTATTCATTAACTTATGCAATTCTAAGCACTTTCTCTTCTACAAGCATCCATCACAAATGCTTTTTTTTACGTACTTATTAGGGTAATCTTCACGAAGAAATAGGACCACCTCGTAACTACAGTAATTTTCCCAATATCTGATGTAACACAGCCAAAGGCATGTACGGGAAGTAGGTTTGTCCGGATACTGGGACCCTGCCTCCTGGACTGGTACTTATGGACCCTAACCCAAACTAACTTCGAAAGACACCTAAATAACTCCCTACTGGACATGCATAGCACCTATTTAAGAGCCTATTCACACAAATTAGGGACTTAAGCATGAAATACATGAAAAGGAACCAGAGATGAATCAGAAGTGAGTATGGAAAATATTTAGCAGTGTACAGGGTACTTCCAGCACGTACATGGCCGCCTCCACTAAGGCTTTGGCAGTGGTGAAAATGCTCTTGAAGAACGTACAGTAATCCAGTGTTGTGCTACAATTAATTCTTTGCACTGTTATAATTGTTTAACACTGCACATTCTGTTCTTAATTGAGCCACACCAGTTTCAACCGCCAGTTTCAACCACCAGTTTGCACTCCACATTTAATCCTTTGCACTCTAAATTCTAGTTTCTTAACACTGCACAACTTTGTAAATTCCCATGTGGTCTAGTGGCAAGATATTGCAGTTTATTCACTGTTTATTCACAAAAACGAGTATGTGAGGCATCCATTGCGATGAGCATCTATTCACAATGGTAGTTAAGCAGGAACAGCAGGGGGCCGGTGGCAGTGTGTAAACACAGCTGTTTGGCACCACATGCCAAGTTTAAATTACAAGTGGGAAAATTATTCAGATTTTTTTTTCATTTTTTTCAAATTTTTTTCATTTTTTGGCCATTTTGGGGTTCTAAAGGCCCAGGCCCAAAATGTTTGGGTAGAGGGGTGTCCGGTTATTGGATGTCTGGATAATAAAGGGATTACTGTATTAACCTGTTCTGTGCCAGAGCCTTCATCAGCTTTTGCACCACCAGTGCTGAGGGTATGAGAGGCTGACTGACCCCCAATGCTGGCCATTTTCGACCTCTCTCTCTCTCTCTCGCTCTCTCTCTCTCTCTCTCTCTCTCTTCTTTTTTTTCACGATTAGACTGAAAAGTGGTTAAAATAAGCCTTGTACAAGTGTTCACCTCAGCTGTTTTCTGCCTGAAAACAGGTGTTTTTGGTCCAGTGGCCTGTAGGGAACCTAGGCGCGCCGATCCCAAGGACTTCATCGACCCCTATGTGCCATGATTTGCATCAGATGGTTACTTTCAGATACTGTCAGCAGCTGATATGGATAGACAGTCCATTCTGGTGTGGAGTGGGTGGTTGCATAGGGTACTGTACTTGCAGTATGGAAGCGCAACCTGGTTTATATAATGCAGGCCACAGTCGGAACTATGATGACATGAAGTCGGGGTTCTGTGCTAATTTTACATATTTTCATATTCACCTTTTTTTATGTTACTTAGGTATAAAACACTATAAACACTTGCATAAGGCACTACAAATGCTCACGCTGCACACATGGCATGGTATCTAGGTTTGCATGGTGTAGGAACAATAGACTTGTCACCACTAGAGCTATCTTCATCAGATACAACATAGTCACAGTCTATTTCACTGTTGTTGATCACTGATGCATCACTATCTGTTAGTTCATCATTTGGAAGTTCATCCAACTTCGACTGGAAGTTGGAAGTACGCATAATATCCTTGGCAGCGCGGCGCAACACGGTGACACTCTTGACTTCAAAGGGAGACTGAGGACCCAGGCAGGTGAGACTTCTACCCTTCTCCCGCTCATAGGAGGGGAGGAGGGATGTCTGTCTTCCCATTCTCTGTCAACCAACTAGGGCAGACTCAAATACTTTCATGCAAATGTATGCAAAACCATGTCTGTACATACAGAAACTCGGCATTCTGTGCTGGAATAGGTTTGTCCATATATACATGGAGACGGCACAGATTGAGTAAAAAAAATTTTCTTTACCTACCTTTGAATAAATTCAGTTACTTTGCAAAGGTGCACAGAAGTGTGTTATCAAGTGCAGTATGAAAAGGATGCATCAATAAAAAAAGAAAATACAAGTACAGTACAGTATAAAAGAGACAGGTTAGATTAGGTTCACAGGAGTTTGGTTAGGTTAGCATAAAACAGGTTAGATTAGTTTAGGATCTGGAGGAAGAATATGACAGAGCAGATACACAAGGAATGAGGAAAATATTGAAAATATATAGGGTAAATGGGATGTTGCTGAATGCAGTGAAGATTATGTTTGACGGCACTAGGGCTGTAGTAGGTGTGGATGGGGAACTGAATGAATTTTTCTATCTGAATGTTGGGTTGAAAAGTGGATGTATCATGTCTCCATGGCTGTTCAATTTGTGTATGGATGGAGTTATAAAAAAGATATAATCAATTCGTGGGATTGCAAATTCGTGGATTTTTCTAGGAAATTATTTAAAAAATGCCCAGGAAGATGATTCCTGTTTTTCCCACAGCATCAGCTGTTCCTAGAGGTTCATAAGTGATTTTTTGCATGTTTTCCGAGAGAAATATTGTCCTATACAGTTGTACTGTATATACACTACTATATTGTACAGTTACTGTACTATAGGCATGTGCTGTTTAGCACAGGACAACAGAAGCATTCAGTGTTTCACTACCCAAATCTCCCGTCATTCTCTCTAGGTATTGCATTACAGTACAAGTCTCCCCCTCTACTCTCCCAGTGAGAGCTTGCTTATGACTGGCTCATACGGAAAGCGTCTGCCTATGTGTCATCTTTCTCCCTATCCTATTGGTCAAACATGGAGGGGACTCAGGCATACCCTGCTGCACTTTCCCACTATTGCTCTCACAGGTTTTGCATCTGTATGTGTTCAGTGGCTGTGATACTTTGTGCTACTCTAATATTCACTAACTCTCTGAAAATGAGGATCCCAAACGTGCTGCTCAAGGTGCACCGGCTCGTGTGGCCAAATAAAAAAAGTCAGTGATGTCCCTCGACAATAAAGTGAAGTTGCTTGACATGCTGTGTAAGGGGCAGTCATTCGCATCTGCGGGCAGGCACATTTGTGTTAACGAGAACTCGATGTGCTATATAAAGAAAAACAAGGCCATTCATGATGCTATTGCTACTAGTGCAAGTGACAGTGCTAAAGTAGCAACATCTATCTATCTATCTATCTATAGCCCGACGCCCTAATCCCGCAAAGGGTGGCCGCAGACAAAACGCCTCCAAGTCACTCTGTCACCCACCATTTGACTCCCCTCCCCCCAACTCACCCCCCCCTCCCTCATATACCTCTCAACTCCATCCCTCCACCTCATCCTCGGTCTACCCCTCCCTCTCCCTCCCTCCACCTCACCTACATACACCCTCTTAGTCAGTCTTTCATTCTCCATTCTCTCCACATGTCCAAACCACCTCAGTGTATTTCTCCTAATCTTTTCAACCACATCCACATCTACCCCACAACGTTCCTTCACTTCTTCATTCGTCAACCTGTCCCTCCACGTCACTCCACATGCTCCTCTCAAGTAACTCATTTCCAATGCTCTCACTCTTGACTTGTTCCTCTCTTGCAAGGTCCACGCCTCGCTTCCATACGTCAGGGTAGGGATCACAATACCATCATGCAGTGACTTCATAACTTCCATACTCACCTCCCTATTTCTCATCACTGCTTTCAGTGTACCAACAGTGCGTAATAAGACCACAGCCCATATGGAATTGGCCATATTTGTGTGGATGGAGGACTGCCGCAAGAAAAATGTGGCACTGGATAACAACATGATCTGCAAGAAAGCACGGAGCTTTCATGCACATTTTTCTCAAAAAGAACCTCAGCCTAGCACCTCCTCTAAAGAACTGCAGCCTGTACCTGAGTTTCAGGCAAGCAAGGGGCTGTCTGACCGTTTCAAGAAGCGGTACTCACTGAGGAATGTGTGGCTGTCTGGTGACAATGCATCTGCAGATCATGTGGCAGCCATGGATTACCTGCCAGCACTCAGAAAGAAGATTGAGGAGGGAGGTTACAGGCTTGATCAAGTATTCAATGCCGATGGAATGGTACTGTTTTGGAAGAAAATGCCTACCAGGACCTACATCACGCGACAGGAAGCACGAGTCCCAGGATTCAAGGCCGCGAAGGACCATGTCACCTTCCTGATGTGCTGCAACGTGGCTGGCCACATGATCAAACCTGGGCTCGTTTAGGCTATATGGTCGCAAATCCTCAGGCACTGCGCAATAGGAGCAAGAACAAGGTCTGGATCACTAAGAAAATGTTCGGGGACTAGTTTCATATGTGCTTTGTCCCCGAGGTCAGAGGTACCTAAACGATCTTGGGCTTGAATCCAGAGTCATGCTTATCCTTGACAACGCTGGTGGGCACCTCGACGATTCTCAGCGAGACGATGGGGATGTCCAGACTGAATTTCTTCCTCCCAACATCACCTCCCTCATCCAGCCCCTAGACCACAGTGTAATCTGGGCCTTCAAAGCCATTTACACCAGCAGATCCCTGCAACACCTCATCAAGTCGATGGATGACAAAGAGGATTTTGATCTACAACAGTAATGGCAGGACTTCACCACTGCCAACGCCCTAATGATCATTTACAAAGCCCTTTCAGACCTGAAGAAGAAGACTGTGAATGCCTGCTGGAAGAAAATCTGGCGAGTGTGTGTTCATGACTACAAGGGCTTTTCCCCTGGTGAATTCCAGACTGCAGCAGTAAGCAAGGCTGTGTCACTGGCGCGACTTCTGGGCGGTGAGTGGTTCGACGACATGAGGGAGGATAAGATGGAAAAGCTCATCGATGCTCATTCTACACCGCTCATCAACGACGACTTGAAGGAGCTCACCAAGTCCGCAAGTGAGGAGGAGGAGGATGAAGATGTTATTGATGTGGCTCAGGGGCAACAGGGCCTAACATCAGAAAATCTCTCAACAACTGTAAGCTTCATCAAGGAGACCTCCAAGTTAGCCTACTCATGTGACCATTCCACGATGCAGGCACTCAAGTTCAGGCAGGCATTGGAATCTGCTGTATTTCTTTACAAGAACCTACATGACAATATGAAGAGGCAGAGGCAGCAGTTGCCCATCACAATGTTCTTCAAAAAGGACCCAGGTCTACCTCCCGCACAGCCACCCGAAGAAATGGAGCTGCCCCCGCCTTCCAACCCAGCTCTCCCTGATGAACCCCCCCCCTCCCTCACCCAGTCCTCCTCCAAAGATCAACTAGAGATCATCCTGCCGTGCAGTACAGAACATTCATCATTCATCACCCATCATGTACTGCACGGCAAACTCTCATTGTCATCACCATCATCATTACCAAAGGTGAGTACCCCCAACAATACAGTACACTATATGTACTGTACTGTATCCAGAACTGCTCATGTATATTCATGCACTGTCTGTTTAGGATGTATTATGTGCTACAAAAAGCATCTACAGGTGCTCTAGTGGTTTGTAGGTATAAGGAATAACTAAAACACTGAAATCGGTGACTTCTGTGGCAGGTGTGGGATATTTGTGATGTGTTCAGGTACAAGACCCCTGCGAATACTGGGACCTGACTGTACAGGGTTGGGCAATGGATGTTGGAGTGGCCCTACTGAGAGAGGGCAGCACTTGGAAACTTCCTGTTCTGTTGTTTGCAGATGATAATGTGTTGTTAAGTGAAGACGAAGGGGAACTGCAAGGCTTGGCGAATAAGTTTGGAAGAATATGTAAGAAGCAGAATCTAACGGTGAATGTAGGGAAGAGTAAAGTTGTGGTCTTAGAGGGAAATAGATGTGAACATAAGGAAGTGTTAAGTTGTGGTCTTTGAGAGAAATAAAGGTGAATGTATGGAAGAGTAAAGCTTTGGTCTTAAAATAGAAATGAAGTTACTGAATGTACAGTGAGGCTGGATAGTGAGGAAATGGAAAATGTGAGTGCATTTAAGTACCTGGGTAATGTGATAAGTAAGGGTGGAAGTTTGGAGGATGAAATGCCTAAATGCGTACAACAGGGAAGAAAGGTTGCTGGTTCACTGAAAGCAATGTTAAGAAATGAGGAAGTGAGCAAGGAAGTAATAAAAGTTGCTGCATGATAGTACAGTACAGTAAAACCTCAATATAACGGACTTCAATAGTCCGGAATTCGCTTTTATCGGACTCGAGGAGCTACCAGACCAAATTCCTACATATTGGAAAAAGTCCGATAAAGCCAGAAACAGTCTGGACTGCCTGACCACTTCAGCTATGTTCACCACAATATGGTACATAAAAGACATGTTTATCAGTGTACAGTAAAGTATTATTATATATATTATACCATTTGATTAATGTAGTGAAGTTATAACACAGTACAATATTGCAATGGTAGTCAAAACAGTTTAAAAACCATTTATGTGATCCAGACTAATGTCTGATATATTGGAAAAAGTCTGGATTAGCAGAGGGAAGTCCGGATGTCGCTTTTATTGGAATTTCGCATTTTTCAGAATGGTCTGGGCCCCAATTAGTCCGTTATAGTGAGGTCTTACTGTATTGTGATACCCACTCTAATATACAGTACAGAAGCAAAGCTTGGACCTTGCTGGAAGAATACACATCAAGAGTGTGAGCAGTGGAAATGAGTTATCTGAGAGAGGAATGAGGAGTTACAAGGAGAGACAGACTGACAGACGAGGAGGTGAAGGAGTGCTGAGGTGCTGATGTGACAGACTTAGAAATACATTGAGGTAGTTCAACCATGTGAAGGTGAGGGAGAGTGAAAGACTAACGAGGAGAGAGTATGTGAGTGAGGTGGAGGGGGGGGAGGAGGAAAGGGAATGGGAAACCGAGGATGAGATGGAAGGGTGGAATAGAGAGGTACCGTATTTCGCGGCATGTAAGACGCAGCATTGTGAAAGACGCACCCTAATTCTGGCAGGGCAGTTCTGTGAAAAAAAAGTTTGCCCCAACCAAGACTGCAGTAAGGTTTCTTGATAAGAGCCATTACCACACAGATACACACTCACCTTTCAAAATCTATTCATTACTGATCATCAGCCTTTGGTTTCTTTTTTTATATACAAAGAATGGTACAGGAAAAGAAAACAATGCCCCTTCTTGACAAAACGTGACTGATATGAGCCACTATCACTTAGATACAACACTCACCTTTCAGAATCTATTCAGTACTGCTCATCATCCTTTAGTTTCTTCTTTTATGTACAAAGAATGATACAGGAAAAGAGAAAACAAAACCCCGTCTTAACAAAACGTGACTTCAAACCACGAGGCCATCTCAACTTTGCTGATAAATATGTATCAGTAAACTGATATAAACACTGTTTTTAATATTCTATGAATTTAAAACCACAAATGAAGTCAATAAACTCTATTCTTTCATTCACTGACGAAAACATAAAATACAATGGATGTTCACATCAGTTCATTTATCCTAAAAGAACCCCGTCATATTCCACACCTGTTACGGAATTTCCTCACATTGCCTTGACTCAAGCACAATATCAGACGACTACCATCATTAATCATGCACTCTAACTAACCTGTAATTACCTCCACAAATAATATAAAAAGATAGCACTTGTAAATACACAAATTACAATGTTTTACAACCAAAGTTCAATTTAGCAAGGCTGCTTGGGAACAGGATAGACAGCTGTTTTTACTCTCTTCTCTCAGTATCACTCCTTCACTGTCAGCTATGTTTGCCTTGCAGCATCAACAATTAAAAATGTATGCTTCACTGATCATAATTTACTATAAACATTCATTTCAAAACATACTATGGTGAAAACATCCATTGCTACACCTTAGTAACACTGCTGCCTCCCAGTCGCTAGACAGCAGTCTCTACCCCTTCCTCTCAGTATCACTTCCTCACTGTCAGCGATGTTTCCCTTGCAGCATCAACAGTTAAAAATACGTTCTTCACTGATCACAATTTACTAAAAACAGACATTCATCTCAAAACATGCCGAGAATGGTGAAACTATCTCTTAGCAACACTGCTGCATCCCAAGCGCTAGACAACTGGCTCAACCCTCTTCTCCCAGTATCACTCCCTTAATGTCAACTGTTTTCCTTCCAGCATCAACGATTAAAAATGCATATTTCTCTTACCAGAATTTGCTAAAAACAGACATCCATCTCAAAACATTCGAGTACTGTGAAAACATCCATTTTTGGTCTTAACACTGCTGCCTCCTAGTCGCTATGGTACACACACACACACACACGCACACGTACACACCACATGCAACATTCGCTCACCTCTGAAACATTTACATCAGTCAGTTTTGGAGTACCCAGTGGCTTTATTATATGCCAAAAACATCAAAATGTATTTGGTTGTTCAATATAAATATCATCACTTAAGGACATGAAACATCTCAAACAATTTATTCATCCAAACATCGTCAGTGCAAGACTAAAGGTGTACAGCACCATTGATCCTAAATTTTCCATGGTTGCATCTGTCATGATCACCTAAAACCTATATTCACTTCATATTACTGACATGGTGAAAATTTCACTCGTCTTCAAATCCTGAGAATTCATCACTACTTCCCCCAAGTCCTGAAGCATCACTGGAAGTCATCACCACGGTCATCATCACTGTTTCACTGTCACTCTCATACAGTAAATGGTCCTCAGTACCATCCATTGAATTGCTTATACCACACTTCATACGATTTTAACTTGGCAACCGTTTTAACTGAGCACAGGCGATATTCAGACTTGGGGCATTTGATACAGCCCACATTAACCTCCTCAGTACATGTTTCCTGAACTGAATAAAATCATATGGCGAGCATGAATAAACTACACTATAAAATACATTGCTGGGCTGAAGGGATTATAATAAGCGGATTATCAGTTCCCTAGCCTGACTCTTCCCACTTCTACTTCCTTAACTACACCCACACCAAACTCTCACCTACACCTTAGGATTCTGGTCGTTTCGGCCGTAACGTCCAAAATGGCAAACGATTTTACAACCTAACCTAACCTAACCTAACAAATTTGGACGTTACGGCCTAAATGATCCCCATTGCCGATCATGAGAGCTTTGCTTAGGCAGCAGAGATGCAGAGAGTGAACGTTGTCAATCATTCTGATCGCTTCGTCTGCTAAGAATACAGCAGAAATGGCGGACGCTGATATGAATGCCCGTCAGGCACTGCTATTTCAGATATTGCATCAGTTATGCTACTCAGTGAATTTTATCCTATTTTCATAACAAAATACTGTAACTGGGTGTGCCCTGAGTTGCACAGACATTGCTAAAGTACTTCACTTGGCTGAAAAAAGTGAAGCTGTAACTTCGTTAGCTTGCTAGAGTAGGGTGTACGCTAGACACTAAACTGCTAAGTTGCTAAACCGCTAAACCCCTTGACGGTATTGGCCAGTTGAGCTGAAAACAATCCCGTGAATGCTTTGTGTTTTTGAACTTGCATGTTTTAATATCTGCTGCATATATACACTCACAAAATGTCACAAAAGTAACTGACCTAATTAGGGTTACTGAATTTCCATACGTGACGAAAGTATGTTTTGGTGACTTGGCAGTTTCACTAGCCAGCATCTCTCCAGCATGATTGCTTTGCTAGTTAGTTAATGGATGGCAAGCAAAGTGGTCATGATTGCCTTTCAGAAGGTTAGCAGACAGTTCACCAGTGAGCACGTTAGCTTGCTAGAGTAGGGTGTACGCTAGCCACTAAACTGCTAAGTTGCTAAACCGCTAAACTCCTTGACGGTATTGGCCAGTTGAGCTGAAAACAAACCGTGAATGCTTTGTGTTTTTTAACCTGCGTGTTTTAATATCTGCTGCATATATACACTCACAAAATGTCACAAAAGTAACTGACCTAATTAGGGTTACTGTATTTCCATACGTGACGAAAGTCTGTTTTGATGACTTGGCAGTTTCACTAGCCAGCATCTCTCCAGTATGATTGCTTTGCTCGACAGTGAATGGATGGCAAGCAAAGTGGTCATGATTGCCTTTCAGAAGGTTAGCAGACAGTTCACCAGTGATCATGTACGTTAGCTTGCTGGAATAGTGCGGATGCTAAACTGTTAAATTGCTAAACCGCTAAATATCTTCACGATGTTAGCCAGTTGAGCTGTAAACAAACCCGCGAAAGTTTTATGTGTTTCTGATCTCGGGTGTTTCTGAAATCTGCTGCATATACACACTAGTGTATATTATTTTTAAGAATAAAATCAAGTCTGCATACTGTAGAAGACACCTGTGGTTGCTAAGCATTGAGATGATCATCTTTATAAGAGTTTCTTCTCAGTGAAGCCTAACTAACCTGCCTTAGTCTAACGTGCAGGACGCATGGGGATATTTTAAGGTAACTTTGAGACAAAAAAGTGCGTCTTATATGCCGCGAAATACGGTATATGAGAGAGGGCGTATAAGCTGGGGAGAGGGCAGTGAAATGGCAGGGGACAGGATAACATGGAGATGTTTGTAGCCACCCCTTATGGGATTAAGGCATCTGGCTATAAATAATGAGATACTGTAGACAGTTTAGGATAAATTAGATCAGGTTAAGTTATGAAAGCCTGAGTTGAGTTTGGATAAATAAGAACTGATATGAATAATTTTTTGGTAAAAATGCTCTTCTATGGTGGCGTCTGTCTGTCTTAGGCACACCACAAGATGGCGTCCATCTGTCTTTGGTGCACCACAAGATGGCATCTATATGTCTTAGGCACACCACAAGATGGCATCCATCTGTCTTCGGAGCACCACAAGATGGCATCCATCTGTCTTCAGCATGTCACAAGATGGCATCCATCTGTCTTTGGCACAACACATGATGGCATCCATCTGTCCTTGGCACACCACAAGATGGCAACCATCTGTCTTCAGCCTACCACAAGATGACATCCACCTGTTTTCAGTGCACCAAAAGATGGTGTCCATCTGTCTTGGTGCACCACAAGATGGCACCAATTTGTCTTCTACATTGGTGGGGATTATAAACAAAGACTGTTTTTTAAATGCTTTACATCAGTTTGAAATAATAAACACTGAAACCTTAAAATGCACTCAGAAAATAATCAAAGAATCCCATCAAGGACTTTTTGGTAAAGAAAAAGAAATTAGATGGTCTCATTTCTCCTTGAAGATTACCAAATAATCTTTAAGGAGACAAAAGACCTCTTAAAAATTAACAAAAAATTGTATTTTTTTTTACCTGACTCGGTGACTTCGTAAAGGTAGCTATACAGACGTGCTTTTTCGAGTATGAACAGGATCCATCAACAAACAAGGAAAATATGATTACATAAGGCATTCACTAGGTTAGGTTAAGTTCAATTAGGTTTGCATAAAAGAGACTAGGTTAAGTTTGGTTAGGATAAATAAGGTTAGGTTAAGAAAATTTAGGTTAAGTACAGTATAAACAGGTGCTGATTTGGGTAATTTAATTAAAAAATGGCATTTACGACAGCATCCGTCTGTCTTCGCACACCACGAGATGATGTCCATCTGTCTTCAGCGCTATCAGGGATTGTAAACAAACAGTTTTTTAAATGTTTTTCACTATTTAAAAAAAAAAAAAAAGCATTCAGAAAATAGTCAAAGAATCCTATAAAAAGTAAAGGTGAGGAAAACTGCAAAATATGGTGGTTCTATATCCCCTTAAAGATAACCAATTACCCTCATTAAGCACTGAGGTGAAAGGAGATTCTCCAGCTCCTAACCACTGCATCTGTATTCAAATTAACTAATCTATAGCCTAGCCTAACAATAACAATTCCAACATACCGTAGGTGAAAAAACAGACAGAGCTATAAGCTAGACAACTCCCTCCCTCCAACTGTTACAACGTCTGTCTAGCTATCTTTAGCCAGATGCCATATTCTCGAATAAGGGAGGCTGTTTGTCTTTGAGTTTGCTGTTTTACGGGGCGGGGCACTGACTCTCCGCCAACCCACTTGTTATGTAAGGAACATGTATGGGATGTTTATATGGTTACTACCCAGCTCTGTAAATGGCTTCCTGGCTTACAGAAAACTATTCGGCTTGTCGTTCAATGTAAAGTCACCTGAAAAGGAAAGAAGAGTAATAAAAGGTGACAGGAAAGATGCAAAAAATAGGAAGAGAGGAGGGCACACACAGAAATAAAAAATGATTGAGGTAAAGGAAGAAGTAGCCAGCTCTACATCAAGTGAGTGGATAATGGTTGGCACCATTATGTACTATGGGTAAAAAGTGCACTTGCAGTGGATGTGTACCGGTACAGATATTGCTTAAAATATTATAAACTAAATGCATAACGTTTACAAAACCATAACACCAGATTCCTAAGAAATAAAATGATTCAATTCAGTGCACAGTTCTAAGTCAACATTCATCGTGATGTTTCTTCCTCAAATTAAAAATAAGCGAGATACTATGAGGTCTTTATTGTGTGCCTGTGCTGATGGTTTGCTTATACTTCATCCATTAAATGCAAAGCATTTTCGTTTCTTGGTCGTGCATTATAATCATAGGTAGCATGCTTTTGTCTTCGATGGTGCATTATGATTCTGGTTCCACAGACCAGAAGGATGGAAGTGGATCTTTTGCGTGTTTTCAAATTTGAAACCAGCCATGGTGGACTCCGCCAATGACTTAGGATAAGATAGGAAAACAGTCTCAGTTAGGCTCAAATGACATGGATCAAAGTTAGGTTGTTACATATTGCTGCCTATTTTCACCAATAAAAAACTATGTTGGGGTTAATGTATACAAAGCCTTAACACCATATTAAAGATCCCACAATATCTGCTATTTTTATTTTGCAGAAGTTGATTTTGAACAGTCCAACGAATTTTTTCGCAATATTATTCTTAGGAATCAGGTGTTAGGGTTTTGTAAACATTTAACAACTAAATGGTGAACTTAATTTCAATCTCCGTCTGCTCCATTTCCGAAATAATACCGTAGAAAATATTTCCACGCCGAGCATCTAAAGAAAAAAAAAAAAAAAAATAGGCTGTAGCTCATTCCTTCAGATGTACTTTCTCTCTGTACTTACCATCAAGTTGCAAGGCAAGTGATGAAACGCCTCTTTTGGCTGTAGGAAAGCTGGACCCCGTGCCTAGAAAATGTAATTTCATGTTGCCAATTGCCAAGAAAAGATACAAATTCAATTTTTGCGTAGCAACGTTTCCACACGTGCTGCTGCCGACCACATAGAGAAATGTAAACAAACGTTAAGTCTGTGTTGCCACAATTATAGATGGGAATTATCGTACCGGTTCTTGAAAGTTATCATTTTTTTCGTTAGAATTATCGTACACTAAAAAAAAAAAAATTAAGTGTTTAATAATCTGATGTACTTAAAAACTGTCGCTGATACCGTGGTGTATTTAGTGAAAATTTACGCATTACAATTATCTTCATCAGAACCTAATTTTGTACGGTACTGACGTTTACTCAGGCGGATATTTATCACTTCTTT
The DNA here is from genome assembly GCF_032717465.1 of Coenobita brevimanus. Taxonomy (NCBI): domain Eukaryota; kingdom Metazoa; phylum Arthropoda; class Malacostraca; order Decapoda; family Coenobitidae; genus Coenobita; species Coenobita brevimanus. The sequence continues at coordinate 3,196,485 of NC_136974.1, read as the reverse complement.
TCTTGTGTCAGAATTAGGGCATACCATGAAAATCTCATAATAATAATATTATAATAACGTAATCATACTTTAGATAACAAAAATAATCTTACAAGGAAAAGAAATAGCCATTGTGTCACTCAAGAAAATCAGTCTGACTAGCAGCAAAATGCAGTCCACAGAACTTAATGGGGTTCTTCATGGGGTGGAAGACAATTGACAATCGTCATGGTCGAGCCTGCCACAGACGTCGTAGGACACGCATGCTCATGAATCATATGCTGCATTTGTTTGTGTGCACTTGTGATAGGATTAATGTCATTCCTACTTACAAAACCACTTACACTCTCCAATGAATACACACAAGAGCTTATTCATTTGTATGAGGCATACAAAAAGGTAAAAATATTCTAATTATATATATATATATATATATATATATATATATATATATATATATATAATGTACTCATCTTAAATGTTCATTCTCGTCTTAAATATCAGAACCAACTTACCTAGCCCCGGGCTCCTACGTTCCTCAGGAGGCAACACAGGATTGGCTATTGGATGGATGGATATACTGTACAGTATATATATATACTTTCTCTCTCTCTCTAATTACTGTATATATATATATATATATATATATATATATATATATATATATAGATATATATATATATATATATATATATATATATATATATATATGCAAATAACCACAGGAGAAATGAAAGGAGCGACAGTGAGTACTTTCGTATATTACATGTAATAAACGAAAGTACTCACTGTCGCTCCTTTCATTTCTCCTGTGGTTATTTTGCATACATATCTTCACGGTGAAGTGAAGTTTCTGCATATATATATATATATATATAATATATATATATATATATATATAAATAAATGGGTATCTATCTAGGTAGGCTCTACAATATTCACATTATTGACATTGGTGGCACCTACCTACCTAGATACCGATTTATATAAATATATATATATATTTGGAGAAAGCATATCACTGGGTGGATAGACAAGGATTGTGGAAAGTGTTAAGAATATATGGAGTAGATGGGGAGTTGTTGAATGCTGTGAAAAGTAGGCAGTGAACAATATAACTGTGTCACAGTGCGTGTGGATGGTGAACTAAGTGAATTTTTCTCTTTGAAAGTTGGTTTGAAACAGGGATGTGTCATGTCTCCATGGCTGTTCAATCAGTACATGGATGGGGTAATAAAAGAGGTACAAGGTAGGGTAGTGGATGTTGGAGTGGCCCTGGTGAGAGAGGATAGTGTTTGGAAACTCCCTGTACTGTTGTTTGCAGATGATACTGTGTTGTTGAGTGAAGACGAAGGGGAGCTGCAAGGCTTGGTGGATGAGTTTGAGAGAGTGTGTAAGAAACGAAATCTAAAGGTGAATGTAGGGAAGAGTAAAGTGATGGTCTTTGAGAGAGGTGAAGTCAGTGAATGTACAGCGAGGTTGGATGGTGAGGAATTGGAAAATGTGAGTACGTTTAAGTACTTGGGTAGTGTGATGAGTAAGGATGGAGGTTTGGAGGGTGAAGTGCTTGAAAGGGTACAGCAGGGAAGAAAGGTTGCTGGTTCTTTGAAAGCAGTGATAAGAAACAGGGAAGTGAGCATGGAAGTGAAAAAGTTACTACATGACAGTATTGTGATACCAACTCTAACGTACGGAAGTGAAGCTTGGACATTGTTGGAAGGACATAAGTCAAGAGTGACAGCAGTGGAAATGAGTTAAGGGAGCCTGTGGAGTCACGTGGAGAGAGAGGCTGACGAATGAGGATATAAAAGAGCGTTGTGGTGTGGATGTGGATGTGATAGGAAGCGTTATGAGGAACACACTGAGGTTGTTTGGCCATGTGGAGAGGATGGAGGGTGAAAGACTGACGAAGAGAGTGTATGTGAGCGAGGTGGAGGGGGGAAGAGGGAGGGGGAGGCCGAGGATGAGATGGAGGGATGGGGTGGAGAGGTATATGAGAGAAGGGGGTGTGAATTGGGAGCAGGGCAGTGAAATGGCGGGGGACAGGGCGACTTGGAGGCGATTTGTTTGTGGCCACCCCAAACGGAATTGAGGCGTCTGGCAAAATATATATATATATATATATATATATATATATATATATATATATATATATATATATATATATATATATATATATGAATGGGTATCTACAGTAGGTAGGTAGGTACCACCAGTGTCAATAATGTGGATATTGTACAGAATCGTTGCCACCCTGCTACCAAATGCGGGTAACAGTCGTACCTTAGGGGGTTGGGATTGTAGGTGTAGATTGGTGAGGCACTTATGTCACCAGTATAGGTTAATGTGGGCTGCTACCAATGCAGAGTCGTGAGGCGTTGGATGGCGTGGAGATTGTGTATTTGTAGCTTTTATCTCACCAGTCTCCTCGGAAGCGTACTAGACACTAAACACACATACACACTCACGTCAACCAGTCGGAAACCAGGCAGCAATATACAATATACCCAGAAACCAGGAGTAGGAGTCAGAAGGAGACTGGGGAGAGTAGGAGACGGGCAACACAGTAGGAGGTTGGCAACCAGTAACAGATTAGCTGTCACTCTGACAATCAGTGGGTCACATCACTCTGTCCGCCACACAAGTGCAGGGGTAGGCAGTGAACAATATAACTGTGTCACAATAAAACTCCTTAACCCCACAGTGTCTCTACCTTACCTTCACTTACGATACATGATAGACAGAGGGGGGGGGGGAGTGATACAGAGAAAAACCTACCTCGAGACTAGAGAGACCCACAAATTCAAAGTCTCCACGCCACCCAACGCCTCACGACTCTTTGCATTGGTAGCAGCCCACATTAAATGTCAGGACCAACTGCCTAGCCCCGGGCTCCTACGCTCCTCATGGGGCAACGTAGGATTGGATGATGGATATATATATATATATATATTATATATACATAAAAACGTTTATCTGACCCCAGTAATTGTGCGTTTTTCCTCATATATATATATATATATATATATATATATATATAATGTCAATAGGTAGATAGGTATGTGCCACCAGTGTCAATAATGTGGATGTCACAGAGAATCGTTGCCACCTGTGTCGGATATCATAGAGCAACATAAATTACTGTTGCTGCCAAACGTACATAACAGCCGTACCTTAGGGGGTTGGGATTGTAGTTGCAGATTGGCGAGGCACCTGTGTCACCAGTATAGATTAAGATGGGAATGACCAGCCTCACTCATCCATGAGTGGCACATGAGCAATAAACCCCAACCATCCCTTGGATATAAACCTTCACCGGCACAATCCGATTGGAGCGCAATAATTACCCACTAAACCACCAGGCACCAAAATTTGGTTATGTGGTTACCACCCAGCGTAGTAAATGGTTTCCTGGTGTACAGGAAACCATTTGGCTTGTCACTCAGTGTAGAGTCACCCACAGGCAGAAAGAAGAGGAAAGAATGAACGAAAGAAAGACAGAAGCGGGAGTGTAAAGTCACCCGTAGGCAGAAAGACGAGGAAAGAATGAAGGAAAGACAGAGGAGGATGGAAGGAGAGAAGGATGGAGAAGTGGAAAGGACACACACCCGACAGCAGCACTACATCGAGTGAGTGGATGGTGAGCGCCCCCACCTACTGTACCACACACACACACACACACACACACACACACACATATATATATATATATATATATATATATATTGTCACGGGGTTTTTATGCTATCTCGGTAATTTTAAAATATATGCTTTAAATATTATTTAATTTGATAATAATATTCAATAATATTGAAGAGCAGAGACAATGATTGTCTTGCTACATCAAGCAACGATTACTTTACGCTGACTTGCTAAGATTCTCAAGAACGAGAATTTATAAACTTTCTCAACAGTACACAGCAGAGACTAATTACTCACAATTGCTGAATTACTGTACTGTTAGCCTCTGGAGAAAGTTACATCACCCCTGACAATAAATAACTAATACTAATAATAATAACATCAGGTTCTTGCTGATGCATTAACTCCTGGCACAACGGATTTTAAGTTAATACAACAAGACTGGTCTAAGTACCAGTTATGAATAGTAAATGTTTATGCAAGCTAGGAGCTGTATGGAAAATAAGCTAATTGGAGAAATGAAACAAGATTTACTCTACATTAAGCTCAAGAAATAGAACTGTTAAATTTATTAATTACAAAAATAAATTCAACATTACATTTCAAATCAAATTAAATGAGACGCACTCGCTCACTCACACAGAAGCTAAATACTTACGCCTAGGAAAAACACCTTAACTAAGCTCTTAAAACTACAAAATACACAAAAGAAATACCAGTCGATGAATACTGTGTATCACCACTAAGGTGGGAGAGCTGGGATTAACTGTACTAATGGAGCTTGGGGTGCTAGCTGACCTCTCCACTTCTGAGCACAGACCCTTTCTCCGTCACAGCAAACACAAAACTGAATTCAAATAATGCCTAAGCAGGACGCACAGGCCACCGGAAGAAGGCGTGGCTAACGGTTGAATGAAGCAGAGGCAAACGATAAAGAAATAATTGTATCGCTCAGTAGCGCACTTAGTGACGTGCATTAAATCGGTCACTTTTTGAAAACGGTGACGAATTATTTGAAAAGTATACCCCGGAATGGAGAGAGAAACGGTTAACTGAGCGATACACAGTGAGTTTTCCACTAATAGTTCGTGGCTTCTCACAAAAAGGAAATGTCGCGAATTGATTCGTGACATTACGCCCCATGAAAATTAAATCTTTCTTCCTTCAGAAGAATGATTTCAATATACATACATATAAATCCTAACTCAGTCACACAAGATTCACACTGTGGTGTGTGTGCTATCCTGCTACAGGAGAAAATCGCAGTCGCCAGTGAGTGAAAAAACCTCGTATTTACGTTAATAGAAGCAAGCTTGAGGGAAAAACTCCGTGACGACGGTGAAAATCCTGTACTCAGGTCAAACTGAGCGAAAATTCGCTACATTTACACTGACAACTAATTGTTGTGTAGCGTGGTGTATGTATTAAACGGTGTAGGTTTGACAGTTGTAGTTTAACTGTACCTACGTGTATAATGACACAGTAAATATGAAGAAGACGAAGGCAGAGGAGAAGAGGCGGCATCGTGCGGCAGACGATCAGCTGGCCCTTACAGCAAAACTGCTACACCCATTGCTGAACCTGCAAAACCAATTGAGGTGGAGCATCAAAAGTGTCAATGAGACAAAATTCTTATTATGTTACAATTACTCTCTCTGGCTAGCAGTCAGTACATGCTATGAAAAGTACACTCGAGGTCGCCATTAATTATAGCACACGATTATGGTCGGCAAGTTGAGAATCCCTGTGCAAACTCGGGTCTTCCATAGCCTCGAGCCGCACACGGGTCCTCAACCTGTGCCTTAACCTACAGTACTTATATTAATATCGGGAAGCTGAGAATCCTTGTGCAAACTTGGGTCTTCCATAGCCTCAAGTCGCCTCTGCAGAGTTCTCACTTCCCCCTTAACCTACAATACAATACTTATATTAGTACCGGAAAGCTGAGAATCCTTGTGCAAACTTGGGTCTTCCATAGCCTCAAGTCGCCTCTGCGGAGTTCTCTCTCGAACTTCCCCCTTAACCTACAATACTTATATTAGTATTGGGAAGCTGAGAATCCTTGTGCAAACTTGGGTCTTCCATAGCCTCAAGTCGCCTCTGCGGAGTTCTCTCTCGAACTTCCCCCTTAACCTACGATACTTATATTAGTATTGGAAAGCTGAGAGTCCTTGTGCAAACTTGGGTCTTCCATAGCCTCAAGTCGCCACTGCGGAGTTCTCTCTCGAACTTCCCCCTTAACCTACAGTACTTCTATTAGTACCGGGAAGCTGAGAATCCTTATGCAAACTTGGGTCTTCCATAGCCTCAAGTCGCCACTGCGGAGTTCTCTCTCGAACTTCCCCCTTAACCTACAGTACTTCTATTAGTACCGGGAAGCTGAGAATCCTTATGCAAACTTGGGTCTTCCATAGCCTCAAGTCGCCACTCAACTTCCCCCTTAACTTACGGTACATATATTAGTACCGGGAAGCTGAGAATCCTTATGCAAACTTGGGTCTTCCATAGCCTCGAGTCGCCTCTCAACTTTCCCCCTTAACTTACGGTACATAATATGTATGTACAGGCCCCGGACATAATGTGTCCTATGGGGCCAATGGGCGAGACGTCAGGCCTGCACCCACTTCACCACTACCCTGTCTCTCAACTGACTCAGAGATTACAGGTGTGGTTATGAATGGCACAGGAAGGACATGACCCTGATTAGTGGTGTTACTTTGACACACACTGCAGGAACGGACAAAACTATTTATGTCCCGTCCCATCCCTGGCCAGAAAAAGTCAGCTCGGATACGGCCCTGGGTCTTCCTTTTGCCCATGTGACCTCCTGAGACTGAACAATGACCCCATTGTAACACTGCTAGGCGGTACTTGGCGGGAACGACAAACTGCAGTCGAACCTCGCCCTCAGGTGTTCGTGACTCACGGTAGAGCCGTCCTTGTTTACGAAGGAACTTGGCTCGACCTCCCCGTGAATACTTTATCACTCGACCCTTTGTTTGTTCCGCACGGTAGCAAGTGTCGGGTCAGAATGTTGTTCTTGTACAACAAGTTGACTACACATCAGATCTTGCGGCGATTCAATGATCACTGGGGTGACACAATCTGGAGCCTCAGCCATGGCTCGTGTTACCGCAGCAGCCGAAGTCTGAGTAGCGTCATCATCGGAGCAACTATCCTTGACTCCTTGAATGTTGCCTACTATTAAGTCAAATAGAGGCTCTGGCATGACAACTGCAAGTGTCGTACCAGTATAAAATGGAGATGCCACCTGGATACATGCCTCAGGGAACAATCTCACTGATCCATCAATAAGCTTTGCATGGATCTGTCGACCTGTATACTGCTCAGGCCGAACTAAACTCTGCTTGACAGAGCAACCTGAGAACCATTGTCTCTCAGGACCTTCACAGGAATGCCTCCCACAAACCCTGGCTGAACAAAGAAGGTACTGTCACCTGTGGGAGGGCCTGTGGAGGAAGCAGCTAGCCACTCATGAGGCTGCTGAATTGATGTGGCAAACATTGTGCCTTGAGAGTTATAAGATGGAACATTGGCCATCTGTGGAGGGGGGTTCACTGTCACTGTGGGACTAGTGAACTGTGGGGAAGTACCCACACTGGTAGGGACGTGACCACCAGGCTGCTGCTGAGGAATGAAGGCTGCATTTGCTTCCTGCCTCTTTGAGCTGGTGGTGAAAAGTTTGTCCCGACGGTCGATTGCGTGGCTGATACTGCTGCTGGTTAGGGTACTTGTTGTACCTCTTCCACTCAGGTTTCTGAGTGTTTTGCCCCTGGTCCTTCCACTGCGGTTTGCTTGGACCTTGACCATTACTCTGAGAACGGCCTTGGTGCTGGGATTCAGTCTGAGACAGCTTCCCAGATTTGGCAGTATCTTTTCTGCTCCAGATGTTTTGCTTACGAGCTTGATACCCGTATGCAGTAAAGAATGCATCAGCCTTCTCTGCCATTTGGCTGGCATCTTTCACCTGGCAGATCTTAAGCTGTGCTATGAGCTCAGCAGGCCACGACCTCTCTAGCTGTGTACGCAGCATAAGGTCAATTATCCCCTCACGCGTGGAAGGAGTTTCATCTTTCTCCATCCACTCATTTAAGTAAGCTGTGAGACGATCAAGGAACTGAACAGCTGTCTCCTTGTCTTGGACTGAACTTTGGCGTCGTCTACTGTGAGACCATACGCCTTAATGAGTGCAGCTTTCATCATCTCATATGTGAGATTGTCTCCACGAATTCTGTGGAGAATATCGAGGGCAGGGCCCTCAAATAAACTAAGAAATTGGATCCGCTTAGCTGCCTCATCCAGTTGATACATGTCTGCCATGTCCTCAAAACGAGCTATGTACGGCTCGATTCGCTCGCTTTCCTTATATGAAGGAAGCTTGATGCGTGGGTCGCCAGGACATGTGCAGGAAGAACGCTCGTGGAGCTTGGACCAACTGCACCAGATGTATCTGAAGCCAAGGAATCTCGCTTGAGCTTCATCATTTCATATTCGTGTTTTTCACGTGCCTCACGTTCGGCACGTTCGTGCCTCGTTCTCGCTCGCGTTGTTCACGCTCGTATTCGCGCTGTTGTCGCTCGTGTTCGCGCTGTTCTCGCTCGTATTCGCGCTGTTGTCGCTCTTTTTCTAACTCGAGCTCGCGTTGTTTCTGCTCGTATTCGCGCTCTTTCTCACGCTGCTCTTGTTCATATGCACGCTCTCTTTCACGTTGTTCGCGCTGTTCTCGCTCGTATTCAAGGCTGAATCTACGCTCTTCACGGGCATCATTCTCGCGCTGCTGCTCCTGATTATGCCGTGAGAGTATATACTCTTTAATTTCGGTTGGGTCCGAAAGACCCATTTCTTTGGCTTCCTGTAAAAATACAGTAGTAGCCATTTCGCTAATTTATTAAGCAAACCGAAGTTGAGTACTGACTGCTTAGCGACGAATACTAATAAACAAAAGTAAAGAGTACAGACACAAGCTAGTGGTGACCAGTCTTATCCAGTTAAATGGCAAAGAATAAATCAAAAATGTAAATGACTGGGAAGACTCAATAATAAACACAATGGGTACGGCGACTTCCCAGAAGCGAATAAAATTGTCTGGCGTTACCAAAAATAAACTAGAGTTAAGTATTCTATTGATTAATAAAGCAAAATTCACTTGCTAAATTAAGGGTAACACCAGTAAGCTTGTGCCTATAAACTTTAATGATAAATACCTAAATATGAATGAGTGAGCACTATCTCGTGAATAGCTTTAGAGCTAGGAGTTAATATCCTGGAATGAGGTCGCCAATTGTCACGGTGTTTTTTTGCTATCTCGGTAATTTTAAAATATATGCTTTAAATATTATTTAATTTGATAATAATATTCAATAATATTGAAGAGCAGAGACAATGATTGTCTTGCTACATCAAGCAACGATTACTTTACGCTGACTTGCTAAGATTCTCAAGAACGAGAATTTATAAACTTTCTCAACAGTACACAGCAGAGACTAATTACTCACAATTGCTGAATTACTGTACTGTTAGCCTCTGGAGAAAGTTACATCACCCCTGACAATAAATAACTAATACTAATAATAATAACATCAGGTTCTTGCTGATGCATTAACTCCTGGCACAACGGATTTTAAGTTAATACAACAAGACTGGTCTAAGTACCAGTTATGAATAGTAAATGTTTATGCAAGCTAGGAGCTGTATGGAAAATAAGCTTAATTATGGAGAAATGAAACAAGATTTACTCTACATTAAGCTCAAGAAATAGAACTGTTAAATTTATTAATTACAAAAATAAATTCAACATTACATTTCAAATCAAATTAAATGAGACGCACTCGCTCACTCACACAGAAGCTAAATACTTACGCCTAGGAAAAACACCTTAACTAAGCTCTTAAAACTACAAAATACACAAAAGAAATACCAGTCGATGAATACTGTGTATCACCACTAAGGTGGGAGAGCTGGGATTAACTGTACTAATGGAGCTTGGGGTGCTAGCTGACCTCTCCACTTCTGAGCACAGACCCTTTCTCCGTCACAGCAAACACAAAACTGAATTCAAATAATGCCTAAGCAGGACGCACAGGCCACCGGAAGAAGGCGTGGCTAACGGTTGAATGAAGCAGAGGCAAACGATAAAGAAATAATTGTATCGCTCAGTAGCGCACTTAGTGACGTGCATTAAATCGGTCACTTTTTGAAAACGGTGACGAATTATTTGAAAAGTATACCCCGGAATGGAGAGAGAAACGGTTAACTGAGCGATACACAGTGAGTTTTCCACTAATAGTTCGTGGCTTCTCACAAAAAGGAAATGTCGCGAATTGATTCGTGACATATATATATACATATATATATATATATATTTATATATATATATATATATATATATATATGAAAAACGCACAATTACTGGGGTCAGATAAACTTTTCTATGTATATAATATATATTGTATATATGTATAGATAGATGGATAGATAGAGATAGATAGATATATAGATACAGATAGAGAGATAGAGAGATAGACAGACAGATAGATACAGGCAGATAATATATATATACATATATATATATATATATATATATATATATATATATATATGTGTGTATATATATATATATATATATATATATATATATATATATATATATATATATATATATATCATGTGCATAAAAACATTTATCTGACCCCAGTAATTGTGCGTTTTTCCTCATCCCATACTACTGTTATGCTGTTGGCTGCACCAACAGACAACGGAAGCATTCAGCTGTTCTACTGATTGCCCACCTGGCTGCCTAGTGATCATGAAGAACGAGAGTGGTGGACAGCAGGTGTATAGACAGACGGCTGGGTACCCATTCCATATCCTCGACTCGGCCTAGCTTAGTTTATTACAGGTGAATCTAGTGCTACTGGTCATCATCCTGTAGGGCATGTATGAATACAAGTATATGTCATAAATGAGTTTAAAGTGACTGACACATGACACTGTAGCCTCCGATATCATCTTCCACTGTGTGAATGCACGTTCCATTTTAAGATCAGAAATTTTACCACACTACCACTATGTGTGTACTGTGGGTCATTCCTAATTTTATAGGAAGTAAATGTTAATATTGTCAAACCTGCTTTTTCCAGGGAGACTAAAGGGCATCCAAACGCGTTTGCTTGTTTGCTTATTTTCTTTTCTGATCATGTTTAACTCATACACAACATTAAAATTATATAAAACGCGATACACAAACCCTACGAGTACATGTTCTAATTATTAGGTATGACTCAAAGATAATATTAATAAAATTTAATATGCAGGTAATTAAGGTAGTCGTTTGTGTTTTAAAAATTATTAAAACCGCGAGTACGAGTATTTTATCCGATGTGAACCAAACTTGGTGAATGATTTAAGGGTAAGCCAAGGACGATGTGACTTGATTTAAGAACAGCAGGTACAAGGTCAAGTTCAGAGTGTACGGTCACCTAAAACAGTTCTGATCCAATGTAAATCAAATGGAAAGACTGGGCGTCAGGTAGTGATGCTGCCACTTGATTTCGAAAACAATAGGTCAAAGTTCATGGTCACAGGTTAGGTCAAAGATTGGGTCTTATGACTGATACATCTCTGACTCGTTTTTACCTAAACTTGTTGGAAGGGCTGAAGGTTGGCCATGAATAAAGCGACTGGATTTTGAGAACAGTACACTAAAGGTTAATGCAGGCAGTTTGGGTTCGATTCAGACTGTACGTGGTGGAAGGATTGTAGGTCAGGCAAGGATGAAGTGATTCTGTCTAGAGAATAATCGGTGTAAGGTCAAAGACACACGGCACTGTCAAAAGTTCGCCCTTGGATCGATTGTAGGGCTGAAGTGTTGTACTCCGGGTTCTTCTTGTGCAGTAAGTAAGAGTCAGTAAAAGTCCTTTAAATACATTGCCCATGACTTCAAAGTAAAAATTTCATTGAAAACATCATTTCATTATTAAGCCACTATGATGACAGAATTTAATAACTTACACACTCTTCAAGAGGTTGTCAAGGGCCAGGGCTCAGCGTCTGTATACGGGGCCATCACCTTGTTGGAGATGAACTTGACCCCAGTGGGCGTCCAGTCCAACCTGCAGAGTTAGTACATCCTCACCCCGTAAGTTGAATCTGCAAGTTGGGTACAGACGCCCACTGAGGACTGGGATGCCTTGGTCCAGCTGCAGCTTTCTGAGCTTGCAGAGAAGCACTTGCAGGTCGTCCTAGTGCAGTATCCTTTCAAGTTTCTCCTTTTGGCAATCCAGGCCCACCAGCAGGTGGCATCTACCGAATGACTTGATGTGAAGAGAGATAATGCTGTGATCTGACAGGTACTTGTTTTATTTTTGGATCTCCTGAAAGAAAATAAGGACTTACTGTACAGTGCTAGAGGACGCACCCTCTGCACATGTACCACATCTGAGTCTATCGGGTGCTATATGTGTCGGAGTATAATCACTACCAAAGCAACTGCACCTTTGCTGCCATGTGCGTCATATGAAATGGGGATCACCTAACAGGGGAGCGCTTGCACATGAACGCGAACAACGAAATAAACACCACCAAATGCCCCAAGTGTGATGTAAGGCACAAAACACTGCATGTGAGGTGCCCTGAATGCCTCTAGACGATGTCAGGTGGGAGGTATGGGACAGCCGAACCTCACTATTTTGTGCCCGCTCCATTACCCTGCTGCCAAGCCTAAAACCAGCCTCACCTTGATGGGAACTCACCCCCACCCGCACATGATGTTACCACCACCACTACACCAGGCAGGAGGTGTGACCCAACAGCTGCCACCTAATACAAAGAGGGGTGACCTTCCCATACCATAGCACAATGGAAATACAAAAGAAAGCAAACTGGAGAAAACCTGTCGGTCCTTTCGTGGTTGTTTGGTACACAGAAGGTTGTAACTAACAAAACTATTTTATCAGTTACAGACAAGGATAAAAAAGCAAGAATGAGAGGAGACCACACCAACATCAACAGGGTCCCAGCTGCCTCCACCAGGCCGCCTCCACTGCCACAATAGTGGTCCAGACTGTTTCCATTTCCACGGTCACCATCCAGACCACCTGGGTGCAGCAGGTATTACATCTAAGACCTCTTACTCTGTAGTCAATGCACTCAATGCTGACAATCTGATGCACCTCGGTCGGCTGGTGATGCACCTGGTGGGTGTTGCAGCTTCTGCTCCGGACACCAACGTAATCAAATTCATGTTAGTGGCTATGGAGCAAATGAGTGGCTTGGTGGGTGATGCTGGCATGGCTGCAGTGGAAGACAGTGCCAGTTACAGAGACATTCCATCATCATGTTAGTGACACCCCATGCTGCCATGACCTCTGGCTCCACACCTTTCACCACAAGATTGAAGGCCCAATAGTGCACTGTTCTGGGAATCTGAGACGAAAGACCGAAGCCACTGAGCCTGTCATCAAGAAGGAGAATAACGTGGTCCTTCTGCCGGGGACTCTGGCACAGGATGACTAGGATCTGAGGGTGGTCACGTTCGATATTGAAAACAGTCTGTCAAAGGTTAAGGTCACTGGACAAAGTTAACTGACAATTTTTAATACATGAAACGACGTTGGTAGAAGGGTTAAGGGTTAAGCAAGGATGAAGTAAGTCTATTTTGAAAGTAATCCGTCGAAAATTAAGGTCACAGGGCAAAGGTTGGTGGACGTGAGTATTGTACTCCTGAGTGCATTTTTTTATTTTTTTATTTTATTTTTTTTTTTTTATTAACGTGTGATTCAGGTCTTACAGGGCTTGGTGGGGTGTATGAAGACGACTGGGCGGGAAGGGTTTGGATGGTGGTGGGATTTGGGCCCTGACAGCGAAAACATATCTTGTTATCCAGTGGGAGTCAAAACAACCATTATTACGATATTCACGGCATCGATGCAGAAAGAAGTAGGGCGGGTGAGGAGACGTGGGCAGTGATGTTGATAAGGTAAGTACAGATTGCGTGTGCCAAGATTCAGTGTTATCGCTGTGATGATGAATATACACCAACTCAGATCTGTATGGGCGGCCGGGGTGGATGGAGATGAGAGGCAGGGATTGGATGGGATGTTGTAGGACTTAGGTCACCTATCTATCTATTGCCAGACGCCATAATCCCATAAGGGGTGGCCGTTTGACTTTGAGTTATTTGTTTTACGGGGAGGGGCACTAACCCTCCACCAACCCACTTGTTGACATAACTGGGGAAATGCGTCCTGTGAAACGGGAGATGTTGGGTAGATGGTAGTCAAGGCAACCATTTGATATTTACACACCTATCTATACAAATACATGCATATATATATATATATATATATATATATATATATATATATATATATATATATTTATTTATATCGGTCTATATATGTATGTATATTCCCAATTTAGTGCAAAAATAAGTGGTGTAGGTGAGGAGTGATGTAGATGAAGAATGGGAAGGGTGGGCTGGGATGTGGTGGGCGGTGGGGCATGCCAGGGAAAGTGTATGATGCGGTGATTGGTGTTTTACAATAGGTAGGTAGGCTGGTAAAGTGCAGGCCTAAGGTTTGGCAAGAAATAAGTAGCCTGGGCGAAAGAAGTGGTTGGAAGATGGGATAAGATGGTGGTAGGTGGGAGGGCAGGGCGTGACGAGTACCTCACACTCTGTCAGCATGGAAGTTAGTGGTGAGAAAGTGTAAGTCAGATTTCTTTAAGGAGTTCTATGTATGGGGAAGAGAGGCAGATAAGGTGGGTGAAAAGGACAAGGCAGAATGAGCTAGGCTGGTGGTGGATGGTGACAAATTACTGTATACTGTATACTTTGGGTGGTGGAGGAGAATGGGGGTAATACACCCTGTAAAGAGTGGCACGATAGATTGACCAGTACGGGCGCGATGGTTAAGTTAAAAATTTCTTTACTCTGTGTTGAGGAGGATGAAAGTGAGTACCGGTACGCACCTGGCTTCTCACAACGCAGGTAAAAATCGTATAAAAACTTAGATAACCGCTGCACATGTTACATTCGATACGCAAAAAGTATTACTCAGACTGAACACACCCGTCCAAGCCTATTTAACCAAATTTTATGAAGTTTACACTAAACTACAAATTCGAGATTGAAAACGAATAATCTATTTAATAGAACTGGCGGTAAAGCCGAAAATCATAGACTTGAATATTCTTGCTTAGGGCATCTAAAAAAATAAATAAATAAAAATGGTACCTAAATGAATAAACGGAAGAAGAAATAACCAAACGGCGGAAGGATGTATATACGCAGCACCATCAGGCCTCGAGAGAATGATAAATAAATAAAGGTGGGCTGCGGCGCGGGACCCCGGCATTAGCAAACACCATCACGAGGCTGGGCGGATCAAGGCGCCCGCTGCCGAACAAAAGACAATCGCCAAGAACGTGAGAGCAATCCCTTCCTACCCGGGGCTCTGGTTACGGGCGCAGATGCATTAAAAGCGAGCCGCGAAGAGTTCTCAGATGGCGCAAAAGGGAGGACAAACCACCTTATAATCTAATAGGGCATTCCAGCTTGTACAATAGGGCTTGGGATACGGGTGTGCGTGTGTGCGTACGGGGTCGGCGGCGATACAAAGTGTTTTGGAGGTGATGGGGGGCCAGGGTGGGATGGAATGGGGGGGTAATGGGGTGAGGGGTGAACTGTGAAGCTCCAGTTACCAACCATTCACACTTAAGGCGGCATCGTGCTCGCCTCCCATGAATGCGCAAAGGCGGGAGTTCGAAACCATGGTATTAGTTTGCAAGGCGGGTTGGGACTCCTGCATAAAGAATGGCAGACCGGTTCCCTGTGCGCAGAATTATAAATCGCCAGTAATTTATAAGCTATGAATATTCACGCCCACTAGTTCTCCAAAGCATGCGTAAGAGAATCATAACGCGGAAATAACGCAAATTGGAAGCAACGTGCAGAATAGGGCAGGAGGAGTGAGAGGAAAGCGAATCGACGGAGGAAGACAAGAAAAAAAGAGTAGTAAATAATCGGAACTGAAGGGTATAAGACGGGAAATCAAATGCTCAAAGGACGCCGACAGGACCTTAGTGAAGACCCGACGAAGCCGAAGACGCGGCCGGAGTCGGGACGCGGGCGACGGTAAGACCAGAAGCTCGGACCATTGTGGTGATGTCATTTGAGACGGAGCGCTCTGTTAAGTTGCCGCCGAGCTCATTTTAATCCAACCTTTTCCCTCTTAAATCCTTAGCGGGGACGAAAAAATAAATTCACCGGACCTCAATGAGAAAGTTTTAAAAGGTAAACAAGTAGAGAGAGCAGAGGAAAACGTCGGACCTCTTGGATTTGCATCAAGGCGGAAAACTTGAATTAATTTTTTTTAGGCAAGTTTATTTAGGCGAATACTGACAACCCGTGGCCCGTATCCCTCCATTCCTCCCTCCCTCCTTCCCTCGTCCGTCAGAGTCCAAATGAACGTCGGGGAGGTGTCACGCTCAGCTTCAATCTCTCTCTCTCTCTCTCTCTCTCTCCAAGGAAAATCATCACTTCAACTGCTAAACGAAGACTGTCATAGAACATAACTATATTTCTCATTCCACCAAGAATTTCTAAACCGCGTGCAACTTCACTCAGACTCCGAACAGCAGTTGCATTTTTCACGAGGTTATTCATTTATTCTGAAGTGCATGAATTTACCCACGACACAAAATGATGTTCTTGAGAGGTGAAGTATATTATTTTGAGACGCGAGCACACAAAACGGTAGCCACAACAAAATTTATCGTAAGAAAAGGCAGACTACTGATACTACAACAACAACAACAATAATAATAATAATAATAATAATGATAATAATAATGCCGGTAATATATTTTTTCTGAAACACCTAAATCGACCTAAGTATTGTTATTGCGACAAATTTTACTAATATCCCCATTCCATTATTCAAAACAGTGACAACAGCTACTACCACCACCACCACTACTACTGCTACTACTACTACTATACTAATACTACCATTAATAATAACGAGTAATAATAATCATCATCATCATCAGCAGCAGCAGCAGTAGCAGCATGATATCGGTAATAATAATAATAATAATACCACCACCACCACTACTACTACTACTACTACTACCACCACCACCACTACTATCACTACTACTATTGCTACCACCACCACCACCACCACTACCACCACCACAGCTACTCCCCTCACCTGATCGACGGTATCTCTGCCACTACTGGGGCAACCCGCCACAAGAACCACAATGCCTATCCATATCAAAGACTACCGATCCTAAGCCAACCACAACTACCATAACTACCATCACCACCAACTCCACCACAGATACCACCACCAGCACACACACACACACACACACACACACACACACACACACACACACAACGCTACCACAATAATACTACAAACCTTTATTCTGCCATCTCCTGAACGACAACTACCACTACTACCACTATTATCTCTTCTGCTGCCACCATTGCCTTCCCTACCACTATACCTACTATCACTTGTACCACAGCAACCACCAGTACTACCACCACTACCACAACAACCACCATCCTATTCATACTCCTTTGCCCATTCCCTTTGATTTCTCCGTCCCTTTTATCTCTCTCTCTCTCTCTCTCTCTCTCTCTCTCTCTCTCTCTCTCTCTCTCTCTCTCTCTCTCTCTCTCTCTCTTTCAACTGCGCATTATATATATATATATCCCATTTGAGCCCAGTGTCCTCAATATAGCACGGAACTGGGAATTTTCAAAAGTTAATAAAGTAGGGAACCCCGAGGTGGGGACCTATAACCTTCGCGACTATAAGCCGACAGGCGGAGGGCGGTACGCTTAGTACCCTGCCAACATAATCCCTCGCCCAGGAACTGTGGGAGCCAATGGGTTATATATATATATATATATATATATATATATATATATATAATTTTGGTGGGTCATTTATACATGCGCAGAGTTACACGTGTACGCATGATCAAACAAACGAATAAACACAACGTACAAAACTGCCCTGTGATTTATATTCATGTCACTGTATTGTTCTGATTTACATTAATAGATATACATTGCAACGGGATACACACACACACACACACACACACACACACACACACACATATATATATATATATATATATATATATATATATATATATATATATATATATTGCCAGACGCCATACTCCCGTAAAGGGTGGTTACATTCAAATCGCCTCCGTGTCGCCCTATCCCCGCCATTTCATTGCCTTACTCCCACCTCACACAACCCTCTCTCATATACCTCTCCACTCCATCCCTCCACTCATCCTTGGCCTTCCCCTCCCTCTCCCTCCCTCAATCTCATTCACATACACTCTCCTTTTCAGTCTCTCTCTGTCCGTCCTCTCCATATGGCCAAACCACCTCAGTGTATTTCTCCTAACGCTTTCTATCACATCCACATACACACCACAACGCTCCTTTACTTCCTCATTTGTCAGTCTGTCTCTCCATGTGACTCCACATGCTCCTTTCAAACAACTCGTTTCCACTGTTCTCACTCTTGACTTGTGTCCCTCCAACAAGGTCCAAGCTTCACTTCCGTAAGTTAGAGTTGGTATCACATGTCATGCAGCGACTTTTTTACTTCCATGCTCACTTCCCTGTTTCTTACCACTGCTTTCAAAGAACCAGCAACCTTTCTTCCTTGTTCTACCCTTTCAAGCACTTCACCTTCGAAACTTCCATCCTTACTCATGACACTACCCAAGTACTTAAACGCACTCACATTTTCCATTTCCTCTTCATCCAACCTCACTGTACAATGAGTGACTTCATTTCTCTCGAAGACCATTACTTTACCCTTCCCTACATTCACTTTTGATTCCGTTTCTTACATATTCTCCAGATTCATTCACCATGCCTTGCAGCTCCCCTTCGTCTTCACTTAACAACACAGTATCATCTGCAAACAACAGTACAGGGAGTTTCCAAACACTGCCGTCTCTCATTAGGGCCGCTCCAACATCTATTGCCCTACCTTGTAACTCTTTTATAACCCCATCTATATACAGACTGAACAACCATGAAGACATGACACATCCCTGTTTATATATATATATATATATATATATATATATATATATATATATATATATATATATACTCTACTTTCTGTCACTGGGCAAAAACTAAACATCCCGTTCCCTGAGGCCTAACAATCCCCCTACCTGCTGCACACCATCATGTCACCGCTTGGGCGCTAACATACACCGTCGAGACTGACTACACGGCAGGGCTGTCTCGTTCAAAACTAGTGTGATGGTATTAACGGGGATGTTTTTAGGACATGTCGGTGGGTCTTGGGGAAAAGCAATCTTCTGATTATTCCCTGTCCCTGTCAGCGAACGATATCACGCCTTTTTTGTATGGCAACTGACTGTTATATTCACTCTGCCTCATTACTCTGTGTGTGTGTGTGTGTGTGTGTGTGTGTGTGTGTGTGTGTGTGTGTGTGTGTGTGTGTGTGTGTGTGTGTGTGTGTGTGTGTGTGTGAGAGAGAGAGAGAGAGAGAGAGAGAGAGAGAGAGAGAGAGAGAGAGGCTGTATTAAATTCTGGCCACATGTACTCCATTGCCGTGTCAGTATGTAACTCACTTTCTTTCCACTTACCACTTCATGACACTGCCAAATCAACATCCCCTTGATATTTTTGCCTGAAAACTGATTACTGAAAGTTTAACACGATATACCAGCACAATCATACCAAGACACAGTATACCAGTGGGGCAGTAACGACACCACACCACACCACCACAACGCACTACACTACGCATCACAACACACCATATCACGCCACACCACACCAAACCACACCATCCAACCCCATCCCATACCACACCACACCACACCACCACAAAGCACCACACTACGCATCACAACACACCATATCACGCCACACCACGGTACACCACACCATACAATACCATACCACACCACCCTACCCCATCCCATCCCATACCACACCGCACCACATTACATATCACACCGCAACACACCGCACACCTCATGACAGCGACCACCACATACCACACTTCCGTCACCATTAAGCTGCCCTACCTCCAACTCCCACACCCCTTTCATATATATATTTCCACCCCATCCCTCCTTCTCATCCTCGGTCTCCCCCTCCCCTCCACCTTACTCACATACACTCTTCTCGTCAGTCTCTCTCTTCTAGTGAGTCTCTCTCTCTCTCCGCATGGCCAAATAATCAAGGCACAGATAAACAAACAAACAAACAAACAAATAATGATCTTAGTATTTTCTTTAACTCAAATTTATTAAGTACTCCGTCGTTATTTGCACACATCCCCCCCCCCTCTCTCTCTCTCTCATCTTGATCCTACCTTTTCCCTCCTTCCTTCTCTCCCTCTTCTTTCTCACGTAGCTCTCCTCTCCAAGGCATTCATCCACTTTCCTTTCTCCCCCTCATTCACTCCATTGTATTATTATTATTATTATTATTTTTATTTATTATTATTATTATTATTATTATTATTATTTTTATTAGTTATTATTATTATTATTATAATTATTTTTATTATCATTATTACTGTTGCTGCTGTTATTGGAAATCTGAAAATAATCCAAGTCGAGGCCAAGCTCTTGTCCCTTCTCAATAAACATAATTTACGTATTATGTCATGGCTCTGAACAACACACGGTATTGTACAGAAAATACTGTAAATTCAATAATGTTCAAAACGACGTGAGGCTTGGCGGTGAATGCCGTAGACTTTAACTACGCTGGATTATTATTATTATTATTATTATTATTATTATTATTATTATTAGCTGACGAGGAAAATGGTTTTATTCCATTTACACTAACCCAGAACATGATGCAAGTCACGAAGAAGTGCTCTGGACATCATAATAGAGCCACAGCATTGTCTTTTTTCTTGTCAATGAGCTACGTGAAATAAGCTGCAAATACTCGAACATCTGGGCCAAGTTAAGGTGAAAGGACTATAGGTGGGAACCACAGGCCAATAGTCAGGTCATCGAGAGTCAGTTTACGGGAGGTTAGTCACGCCAGGTCCAGTCAGGTCGCCTTGGTGGGTCCCGGTCATGCGGTCTCCCTAGGTCAGCTTAGGTCCGTTCAGTGACAGAGCCAGTTAGGTCCAAGCAGGTGTAATTAAGTCTACGAAGGTTTAATTGGGTCCATGAAGGTGTAACTAGGTCCATGAAGGTGTAATTAGGTCCATGCAGGTGTAATTAGGTCCATGAAGGTGTAATTAGGTCCATGAAGGTGTAATTAGGTCCATGAAGGTGTAATTAGGTCCATGAAGGTGTAATTAGGTCCATGCAGGTGTAATTAGGTCCATGAATGTTATTAGGTCCATTTTTAGGTGTAATTAGGTCCATGAATGTGTAATTAGGTCCATGCAGGTGTAATTAGGTCCATGAAGGTGTAATTAGGTATATGCAGGTGTAATTAGGTCCACGCAGGTGTAATTAGGTCCATGTGAAGGTATAATTAGGTCAATAAAGGTGTAATTAGGTCCATGCAGGTGTAATTAGGTCCATCCAGGTGTAATTACCGGTAGGTCCATCCAGGTGTAATTAGGTCCATGAAGGTGTAATTAGGTCCATAAAGGTGTAATTAGGTCCATGAATGTGTAATTAGGTCCATGCAGGTGTAATTAGGTCCATGTGAAGTATAATTAGGTTCATCCAGATGTAATTAGATCCATCCAGGTGTAATTACCGGTAGGTCCATCCAGGTGTAATTAGGTCCATAAAGGTGTAATTAGGTCCATAAAGGTGTAATTAGGTCCATGAAGGTTTAATTAGGCCCAAGCAAGTCATTTAGGTCACTTAGGTCGTCCACATTATTATTATTACTGTATTTTTATTTTTATTATTATTATTATTATTATTATTATTATTACTACTACTACTACTATTACTGCTACTACTACTATTACCACTACTACTACAACTACTACTATTACTATTATTATTATTATTATTATTACTATTATTTTGAGAAGAACTATAGACTGTTTCCATCAAGTAGGCAAAGAAAGACACATTTCCATTTTGATTTCCGAGTTGAAAAATAGATTAACACCAGAATAGGATTATAGTCACGAAGAAGTGCTATGGAAAAGATTATATATTATTTGTTATTTTATTTCTTATTCCGTCTTACGGAAAAAAAATTAGGTCTGCATACCCGTCTCCTTGGTCACCTCTCTCTCTCTCTCTCACACACACACACACACACACACACACACACACACACACACACACACTCTTTCTCTCTCTCTCTCTCTCTCTCTCTCTCTCTCTCTCTCTCTCTCTCTCTCTCTCACACACACACACACACACACACACACACACACACACATCAGAAGTCCCCAAACATCTTCCACTCGAAATCGCAAGCAGCAATCACAGAAACAAACAAAACAAATAAACAACCTCTCACTGGCCTTCGACTTTAAACAACTAAGAACTCCCATTACTGAATCAAATCGCTTGTTGTAGTGGCTGAGAGTGTCAATACCCGCGGAATGACTGGGTAAGCATCGGAAGGGAATGTAAGCCTTGTGGAACTACTGCCCTAGCCTGTGATTTATGCAGGCTATGGTCTCTCGGTGCTGAAGTGGTGACATGCGAGGGTGTATGATACGTAAGGGGACTAGGAAAACCACAGGGCCTAAGGGAAAGGGTTGCTGAGACTATACCCAGAGTTGGACACAAGAAGAAAAAAAAATGACGCAAGCTTCGTTATAAGCCGACCTCTCAAATGACTTTCTTTTTCACTGTACTCTTCACGCCATGATCCACTGTTATTCAAACCTCGACAGAGTTTTAGCAGCGAAGGGGTATCCAGCTCAACGGGTCTCTCTGAAGCTGAGGAAAATCGTCTGTGGGAGGCAAGAACAGCACAAAATACGTCCCCGGAGTGAAATGGTTACTGAGACTACCGGGGAAAGATTTTATTCAGCTCCGGAAAGCAGTTCATTTACTATACGCTTAACACCTCAACCTGGCTCAGATTTTCGTCCTTTTGCAGCTTACATCGCTTGGCTCACGGGTAGAAAAAGACTATTCACTACCACTACATCCTTTCCAAAGCACTTCTTCGTGACTAGTATAATTTTCTGGCGTTACCTTATTATTACGGCTCAGCATTCAAGGCGGAGAGAAAGCAATTTTAGGCCAAGTTAGAGTGAAATGAGTATAGAGTTCTCATCGGTCATGGAATCTCCCTAGCACCTTTTTCTCAGCGATTTTTTTCTCGGGGGGAGGGGGGTACAGCTGGTTAATATCAAACTGTATGGTATTCAAGATGAGCATGGTGGTATCTGAGTGACTTAAATGGCACAGAAGAGGGCACTAAGATACAATAAGCAAAATAAATCGCTTAGGAGAAGGTGTTAGGGAACCTCTTTAACCGACGAGTACACAGATCCAAGTTTTAAATCATCTCTTCTGACGTTCTCTTGTCCTGTAAGGTTAACAGTCAGATGACGACAATTTACCGATTACTGATTTGCCGGATCCCCCAGTTGGCAGCACTTAAAATAATAATAATAATAATAATAATAAAATTGACTGATGGTACACCCCCCCACCCTGCTGTCATGAAACCTGGTGTGAAGAGCCCGTAGAATTATCCTGGAAAACACACACACACACACACACACACACACACAACTATAAAATTACTGTCACGACGTAGGGATGGAAAAAGTGCAGAAAGAGATAAAAGAAAAAAAAGGCACAGAAACAAGACAGCATTTGGAACGAGTGAAAATTCAGAGTTCTGCACCCATTATTACATTCTACGCTATGCTCTTAAAACGGATCTCCTCCCAACCCAACTGTTCTTTTGTTTCTGGTCTTTTTTTCATCTCTTTTTTGAGCACTTTTTCCATTCCTGTATCTTCAAAATAATTTCAGCTTCCTTTTTTCCAGTTTATGATCTTTTTTTTGGACGTTCGCCACCAAATACACATTAGATATAACATAGTAACTGCTACCACGACTACTGATGAAGTTTATGTACAAATGCTGACACGAAATGGGGCAACACGAACCCGTGGAGTTTTATGTATTTTGAGAAGGTCTGATTTTTTTTTTTTTCTTTAGATTGTAACTCCCGTACGGTAGCTCGAATGCTGCTCAGAGTATGAAAAGAAACATCCCCGGTTATTAAGGGGCGTTTTGGTGCGCAACACGCTCCTGTGCGCCTTTTCATTATGTGTTATAACTGATGAAGAAAGAATGAAAGAAGATTGAACAAAAACTTGTATTTTTTTGCATCCCGATTTTGCGACTCCTACGAAGGTTAGTGGGACTTTACAAGTTGATCTGCACTTAGACAGAGAAGATCTTTTTAGTTCGTATGCTTAATGCTCGATTTCATGAGCGTTTTGACGTGCGTGCCCGTATACCTTATGTTTAAGACACTATTTTGAACCTGCGCCATCCCTATGCATCGCTATCACAGTTATTAATATATTTCTACAGAGTACTTGGCATCTGTCCTTGGTTACTCCCTGTCAACCATATTAGACTCCACAAAGCAGAGCACCTGTGTGGATCAGCCATCGGGCTGACCTTGCCCTCAAGGGACAACGCCCCCGCCACACCACACCTTAAGGCAACCTTAAATTAGCCCGTTACACTTCACCAGCCTTCCCCTTTCCACTGGCATCAGTAATTTTGCCATCACCTCCACAGTATAATAAGAAATCAGAAAGAACTTGAGCTGTTCAGTTACAAATATACATACGATGAGTGATCAAAAAGTTCTGACAATGGTTTCAACCATTTGTAATGAGTCGGCAGTGATTCAGTTCATGGCTTGTACATCAGCCACCCTTCTAGTTGCAACAGATTATCAGAAAACATGATATCAAGAGTAGGCGCATCATGGCAAAGGCAACAAGAAGGTTGTATGACCCATTTACCATATATATATATATATATATATATATATATATATATATATATATATATATATATATATATATATATATATATATACACATACATATATATACATACATATATATATATATATATATATATATATATATATATATATATATATTATATACATATATATATATATATACATATATATATATATATATATACATATATATATATATATATATATATATATATATATATATATATATATATATATAAATGTAAACGTCAGGGATATATGGTTGCGAGTGACAGACTGAAAAAGACATGGGACAAGGTCATAGTGTGAAACCTCAGGGACAGTGGACTGACTAAGGGGGCTGCCAGATAACAAGCAGCGTGGACAGCCGCCATTAGGTGACCAAGGTTGATGCATACACGCATGCTGGAGCCTTTATAAACGATACTACGACGACCCTGGGCTCATCAGTCAAGAGTACCAGCAACGTGTATGCTGCTTGCATTTACTGACACGGATGGACTGTACACACAATTTTCATCGCCCGCCATTACCAAGGCGAGGTGATATAGCTTTTGTCAGTGTGTCTGTTTGCATGTGTGTGTGTCTGTGCGTGTGCATGTATCTGCTGCAGAAAGTTTTTGACGAATTTACACCAAATCTTCAGGAAACAGCAACTATGTGGATGTGCAGAAGCCTATTGCATTTGGTGTGGATTTGATCAAAGACGACCGGATACCAGCCGCCATATATGTTTTACCTCCGCCAGGAGGCATATGTTATTGCCCCAGTTGGTTGGTTTGTCGGACCACTCTGTCTGCAGGATTACTCAAAGCGTTATGAACGGATTGTGCTGAAAATCATTGGAGGGACAGGGTATGGCCCAATGAACAGTCGATTAGATTTTGGTTGTGATCCGGAATTTTTTGTTTGTTTGTTCACACCATATCTCCAAAAGTTCTCAATGAATTTCACTGAAATTTTTTGTAAGGGTGGGTCAAAGGCCAAGAAGGAAGTTTTTAGATTTGGGGACGGATCTGGATCCGGCATTGGCGGAGGTATGCGCTCTCTGAGTGCCCCTCAAGTTTCAATATGGATTGGCATTTTGTGAAACGCGGTGATTGACTTCCGTAGGGTTTTGCGAATTTTCATCAAATTCGGTTTACAGGTAACTTGTATCTTAGCCAACAATACATTTTGGCGGGCGATTAGCATTCATGCTCCCGAATGCTTTGGTTTCCCAGATCTGCTGCTGTTAATACATTTTTCTTCCTGAGAATATTGAAACGTTTTTGTATGCCAGTGAAATACAAGCAATGCAAAAAGTGGTATGGCGGGTGACTGCTGCACCATGACACCCAGTCACAAAGCACTCGTTACCTAGCAGATTATGGCAGAGAGAGAGAGAGAGAGAGAGAGTCATCAGTCCCACATGTACTTTACCCGACAACACCGTGTAACTTAAGATGAATAACCCTGACTGAAACTCGTGATGAGAGAACGCTGAAATGATGAAAGTCCTGAAAAGCAGCACAGAATAAGGCTCGTATTCTCGTACGTTAAGGAGGCTCCCTAACACCTCTTCCTTAGTGATTTATTTTTGGATATGGTTAGTTAAATATCTGTTAGTACGTTATTTATGTAGAGCATGGAGATAAAGGAAGGATTTATGTACACAGAAGAGTACAGTAAGGCGTAATAAACAAAATAAATCGCTGAGGAAAAGGTGTTAAGGAGCTTTATCTGTAGCAGGGGTGTTGGACGAATGCGTAGGTGAAGGAAGGGAAAAACTGAATCATGAATCTAATGTTCAGTAAGTATGAATTTGCCAGCCATTTTCATAACTTTTTTTTTATCAAACCCCGTTAAAGAATGAGTACAATACAAGGACACATGGTAAATACAGACACATACAGTAAAATACACGGCTACATTGCAAATACAGATACATACACAGTAAATACACATACACGTACCATACATGCGCTGGCCTATAGAGTAAGAGATACGATGAGTGGTATGGAGGTACTGCCAATGTAACAGTAACGCTGCGTCTCGAAATGATCGGATCTTGAATTTGGCTCTCTCTTGTATTTTGTTTTTCTCTTGGAAGGAACAGTTTGCGGGCTCGTGGCCTTTGGTTCCTTCTTCCTAGCATAAAAAAAAAAAAAAAAAAACTAACATTGCGTTGGATATTAATGGACGCCTCTCCCCTTGCGGCCTCAAGTGGTGGAGGAGTGAACTGCTGACCGTAACGTGGCGATATCAATTCCAGGATGGGTTGGGGAACAGTCTGAGGGTATGAATTTGGTTAAAGCAGTTAAAAGACATTCACTCCCTTCACCTATATGCTATTTTATTCTCGCTACCAACAGGAAATATATTCAATCTTAGTAGCAGTTACAACCCCACGCTCGTCAGCAACGTGAACCCCGTGGACTGCAGGCTGAAACTAATCTGGAGTCCTTCGAAACTAGAGGGACAGGGAGAGCATCGAGGGACATCTGTTTAACCAGGCAACGGAGTTAATCGGCCATATCGGTGCCACCACGTGAAGGCGTTCCTTTCCAGCACAATCCAACTTGAGGAAAGGTCTAAAGAGTCAGTGAAAACTATGTCTATGGCTGCGTCCATACCACAAACGTGCAGGCGCGGGCGGGTGTTCGGCATCAGTGAAGCCCATAGAAGTCCTAGCTCGCAACCACCTGCGTCCAGTAAGGCCAGTTATAAGGGTTACAGTGATCCACAACTCCCTCCCACAACCCCCAGCAACAGCATGCTCTTGGTATGGACGTGCCCTAATCCCTCCAGTTCATATTGTCTCTCGTAAGCTGAATAAAATCGTCTGGTACGTGGCATTATCATAAAAAACACCCCCGTTACTACACACCTCCATGAGACATATTAAGAATGTTTCAGAATGAACGGTGAGATATTAGCGCCCAAGTGGTGAGGTGTGAAGGTGTGTGAGACGCCATCTGCTGCGTGTAGGACTGCTTGGTCTCAGGGAATGGATATTTAAAACACACACACATACACACACACACACACACACACACACACAAACCAATAAATGAAAAACGGAGAGAGAGAGAGAGAGAGAGAGAGAGAGAGAGAGAGAACAACAACAACAGTCAAGGTGATAAGAAACTCTGGTTAACAAGGTGGGGAGGGGAGGGGAGGGAGGTAGGGAGGGAGGAAGGAGATTCGTTCAGGTATTAAAGCGAAGATTCCCTCCCTCCTTCCCTCCCTCCCTACCTCCCTCCCTCCTTCCCTTCCTCCCTCCCTCCTTCAGCGATACTCCCCTTCCCTCCCTCCCTTCTTCCTTCCTCTCCTACTATCCTCCTTCCTTCGTTCCTTCCTCCTTCCTTCCTTCTTTCAGTCACTTCCTCCATTCTTACACAGTCTTTTCTTCCCTCCTTCCTCTCTCTTTCTTCCCTCTTGTAATTCTCTTGTTTCCTCTTCCTTCTTACAATTTCTCCCTCTTCATATTCCTCCTTTTTTTCCATCACTCTTTTTAGTCCAAATATATTCCTCTTCCACCTTTATTCTCTCTCTCTCTCTCCTTTCCATATAAATTTTTTCCTTGCTTTCCTCCCTGTCCAATACTTTTTGCTTCTCCGTTCTCCTTCTTTGAGTTTCCAGACCTTCCTGCCTACCCTCCTGCCTACCTTCCTGCCTACCTTCCTGCCCACTTTCCTACAAACCTTCCTGCCTACCTCCCTACCCTTCTGCTTACCTTCCTACCTATCTCCCTACCCTACGACCTCCCTGCCTACCTTCCTACCCTCCGACCTTCCTGCCTACCCTCCTTTCTTACTTTCTACTTACCTCTGTACCTACCTACTTACCTACCTCTCTACTTACCTCCTTTCCTACCTCCCTCCCTCCCTCCCTTGTTACCTATCACTCATCCTGCCTACCTATCCGTCTCCCCTGTCCCCTTCCCTCTCCCTACCTACTTACCTACCTACCTACCTTCCAAACTATCGTCCTCCTTTCCTACCACACCTCTTCCCTCCCTCCCTATCTACCTATCTCCTCTCTTTCCTACCTACCTTTTTCCTGCCTCTCCTCCTGCCTACCTGCCTGCCTTCCTGCTGCCTCCTGCTGTCCACCTCCACTTATCCTGCCTAACTCTCTGCCTCACCAACTTCCCACTAAGATTCTTTTACCTCTATCTGCCTGCCTGCCTGCCTTCCTGCTTATCTATCTGCCTGCCTTCCTGCCTTTTTACCTACCTACTTGCCTGGTTGCCTTCCTGCCTTTTTACCTGCCTGCCTATCTATCTGCCAGCCTTTCTGCATTTTTACTTCCCTACTTGCCCGCCTGCCTGCTGCGTGCCTCTCTCCCAGCTTATCTATCTGCCTGCCTGCCTGCCTGCTTATCTATCTGCCTGCCTGCCTGCCTGCTTATCTATCTGCCTGCCTGCCTGCCTTTTTACCTGCCTGCCTGCCTGCCTGCTGCGTGCCCCCTCTGCGAAGACATATTAGTCGGTAAGATCAAAGGTGGCGGCCGCTACAGACCCTCTTTCATTTGACACACGCCTCACTCACCCTCCCTCCCTCCCTCCCTCCCTCTTCTTCCCTCCCTCCCTCCCCTTCCCCTCACTCCCACCCTTCTCCTCTCTCCTTCCCTCTTCCCTCTTTTCTGTCCCCATGTCTCCCTTACCTCCTCCTTTCTCCCTCCCCCTCCCTCTCCACTCTCCCTCCCTCCTTCCTTCTCTACCTCTCTCCTCCTCCATCCTTCTTCTCCTCCTTCTCCTCCGTCCTTCGGTGCTTAATCCTACTACAATCCTTCTCTTCTCCCCTTCCTCCCTCCCTCCTTCCCTTCCTCCCTCCTTCTTCTCTTTCCCTCACTGTTCTTCCTCCATTCTCATCATCTTTCCTCCACTCCTTCCTTCACCCCAACTTCACCTCATCCTTCTGTCTCCTTCTCTCTCTCATTCTCCTTTCCTTCTTTCTTCTCCTCCATCTCCTCCATGCTTTCCTTTCGCTTCCCTCCCTCCTTCTCTCTCTCCCTCTCTCCCTCCCGCCCTTTGCTCTGCCTGTCTTTCTCTCTCCTCGTCCTTCCTTATTTCTTTCTCCCTTACCTTCTCTCCTCCTCCTCCTCCCCCCTCAATATTCTCTCTTCCTTATCTCCCCATCTCCTTCTTCCTCTCTCTTCCTTCCCTCCTTCCGTTCTGCTTCCTTTTCTCCCTTCCTTCGTTTCTTCCCTCCCTTCTCCTTCCTTCATTTCTCCTCATTCCTTCCCTTCTCCTCCTTCTCTCCCTCCTTTCTTCTTCCTTCCCTCCCTTCTCCTTTCTTCCCTCCTTCGTTTCTTCCCCTCGCTTCACCTTCTTTCCCTCCCATTCTCTTTCCCTCCCTTCTTTTTCCTTCCTTCCCTCCTTCCTCCTTTCTTCCTTCCTCCGTCTTTTCTTCCCTTGTTTCTCCATCCTTCCCTCCATTCGCTTTCTTGCCTTCCCTTCTCCTTCCTTCTTCCTTCCCTCTTTCTCCTTCCTTCTCTCCCTCCTCCTTCCTTCCCTCCCTTCTTTTTCCTTTCCCTCCTGCTCCTTCCTTTCACCTTCCCCTCCCTGTCTCTCTTTTTTCCTCTCCCTCCTCCCCTCTATTTCCTCACTATTTCCTTTACATTCTCTCCACTTCCCTCCTCTCTTCCTTCACTTCTTCCTTTCCTCCTCCACCACTTCCTTCCTTCCTCCACCTCTTCCTTCCTTCCTCCACCTCATCCATCCTTCCTCCACCTCATCCTTTCTTCCTCCACCTCTTCCTTCCTTCCTCCACCTCTCCCTTCCTTCCTCCACCTCATCCATCCTTCCTCCACCTCATCCTTTCTTCCTCCACCTCTTCCTTCCTTCCTCCACCTCTCCCTTCCTTCCTCCACCTCATCCTTTCTTCCTCCACCTCTTTCTTCTTTCCTCCACCTCTCCCTTCCTTCCTCCACCTCTTCCTTCCTTCCTCCACCTCTTCTTTCCTTCCTCCACCTCTCCCTTCCTTCCTCCACCTCTTCCTTCCTTCCTCCACCTCTTCCTTCCTTCCTCCACCTATCCCTTCCTTCCTTCCTTCCTTCCTCCACCTCTCCCTTCCTTCCTTCCTTCCTCCACCTCTTCCTTCCTTCACTTCTATTTTTTTTCTTTTCTTTTTCCCTCCATTCCGTCTCCCTCTGTTACCTCTCTTTCTCTTTCGTCTCCTCCCTCACTCCCTCCTTCCTACTCCCTCCTCCCTTCCTTCCTCTCCTGTCTTCCTAGTTTCCTTCCCTCCAGTCTACCTCTCTCCCTCCCATCCTGCCTACCTTCCTCCATCCTTCCTTCTCTCCATCCACACCTGTTCCCTTTCCCTTCATCCTTCTTCTTTGCTTAGATTCCTTTTCTCTCTCCCCTTCCCTCCTTCCCATTCCTCTTTTCTCCTCTTCTCTTACTCTTTTTCCTCTTCATTCCTTCACCTACCCTTCCTCATTCCCTTTTCTCCCCCACCTCCCTTCCCTCCTTCTCTCCCTCCCTCCCTCCCTTCCCTCCTTCTCTTCCTCCCTCCCTCCCTTCCCCTCTCCCTTCTTCCTTCCCTCACTTTCTCTTCCTCCCTCTCTTTTCCTCTCCCTCCCTTCTCTCCATCCATCTCTTCCTCTCTCTCCATCTCATCCCTCCCTATCTCTCTCATTTTTTCTCCCTCTCTTCCACCTTCCTACCTATCGCCTTCTTTCCCTCCATCATTCCCTCCCTCCTTTCCCTCCTACCATCTCTCTCTCTCTCTCTCTCTCTCTCTCTCTACCTGTGTGAGTCAATGTCGTGTTCGCGTGGGGTCTCTCTCTCTCTCTACCTGTGTGAGTCAATGCTGTGTTCACGTGGGGTGTCATCTCTCTCTCTCTCTCTCTCTCTCTCTCTCTCTCTCTCTCTCTCTCTCTCTCTCTCTCTCTCTCTCTCTCTCTCTCCACTTTAATTAGCCCACCTGTCGCCTGGTGGTTTAGCAGGGTAAGACGCTCCAGCCGAACTGAGCTTGTAAGGAATTTATTGCTCACATAATGCGGTTCGGGGGAGAGTGAGGCTGGTCATCATCGCTTTAAAGGTCGGGAGATGTGCCTAGCCTCAGGTTCCTACGCTCCTGATGAAAAAAAATAGATTGGATGGATGGATGGATGGGTGGATAGATGGATGGATGGATGGAAAGATGGATGGATGGATGGACAGATGGATGGATGGACAGATAGACAGACAGACAGATGGATAGACAGACAGATAGATAGATAGAGAGACAGAGATGGATGGATTAGTCTACTACCACGCGATTTTATCCAACCACGGAAGGATTTATAACACTGAAGGCATAATAAGAAAAACTATCTGTCCCTTCCGGCTGTAAACTCTCTTCCTGTGGCGAAAATAGTTTGGAAATAGTAAAAATGAGACAAAAAAAGTGAGCCGGAGAAAAAAGGGTTAGTAATAGTAGTAGTAGTAGTAGTAGTGGTGGTGGTGGTAGTAGTAGTAGTAGTAGTAGTAGTAGTAGTGGTGGTGGTGGTAGCAGTAGTAGTAGTAGTAGTAGTAGTAGTAGTAGTAGTAGTAGTAATGGTGGTAGTAGTAGTAGTAGCAGTAGTAGTAGTAGTAGTAGTAATGGTAGTAGTAGTAGTAGGACCGCAGGCTTAAGTTGATCTGCAGCCTGCCATCCTTCTTTCGGGGGATGGGAAGTAGCTGATGGACGTTTGAATAACCAGGAAGTTGAGTCACCTGGAAATTACGACGCACTTTTTCCTTAGCGATTTATTTTGCACGTTACGTATCGTTCTGTCTGCTCTCGGTGTAAATTATGCCGATATTAAACTGAAATAAGCAGCATAAGAGAAAATGTTAAGGTGTTATGGGGAAAATTAAAGACTGCCAACACTACCAAGGGAATGCAAGATGGTCTCCACGCGGATATATTTCTGTGTTAATAATCATGATAATTAATGAGTATAGAAAAACATGGAAACCTCAAATTTATGTGTTTGTGTGTTCTGACCCTAGAGAGAGAGAGAGAGAGAGAGAGAGAGAGAGAGAGAGAGAAGGCGTCTGGGTGTATCTGCCTAAGAAACAATTGTACCACGTATAAAGGAAGCTGATGAGGAAGTAAGGAAAGGCGCAGAGATGAAAAAGTGTTTGGAGAAAGAAAAAGTAAATGAGACTATGGAGCGGAGAACTTAAAAAAAAAAAAAAAAAATCGCTAAGGACGAGGTGCTACGAAGCCTCCTCTCTCTCTCTCTCTCTCTCTATTTATACTGTATATACGAGTACTTTTATCTTCAAGCACATAGCTACTCTCTCTCTCTCTCTCTCTCTCTCTCTCTCTCTCTCAACCAACGAAGTAAGATTTTTTTCAGCGTACACATATAAAAAATTCCTAATCCTTATAAATACATGGGTCTGGATCTCCCTCTACGATGGTCATATGTAATCTAGCAATTCTTTATTAACCCCTTCACTGCGGCAAATCTCACATACCCTGAACAAGACAGCACGGAACAGTTCAAACGCATATGGCCAAGGAAGAAAAGGAGGAAGGGAAGTAGGAGGGGAGAGGACGGAAGGAGTGAGGCAGAGAAAAACAACAAGAGGATAAGAAAACCGAGTAGAAATAAGAGAGGGCGAAGGAGAAAAGGGGGAAAGGAAGGCAGCAGGAAAGAAGAGGACGAAAGGAAGGAAGCAAGAAAGACGAAGACGAAGACGAAGGAAACAAGAAAGAAGAGGACAAAGGGAATGAAGAAGAGGAAAGCAACAATAAGACAACACCAAGTAAAAGAAAGAGATGATGAAAAAGAGCAAGAGAAGGAAGAGAGAAAAAGAGTAGGAGAAAGAAGAGAGAATAATCAGCGTCAGGGTAACTCCTCTGGTGACCTCCACGCAGGTATGTGATGCCAGAGGTAAGGTAAAGGACACAGCCAGTGTTGACTCTGCTCAGCACAGGATCAGCAACCAATTAACCTCTCTTTACCTCTCTTCCCCATGCTGGCTCAGACGTCATGTATCCCGACCCGCCCATCCCACCAGTCCACCCGCCCCCTCAACACAAACACACACACACACACACACACACACACACACACACACACACACACACACACTCATGTCCACTGACTGCTAGACAAATGCAGGAAGAAAAGAGCGAAAACGGATGATAATACCGTGAATGCTGACACGTAAAACACTAGAATACGCGACAATAATCCTGCGTGGTGTGGTAACTCTATGAAGAATTCCCAGCCAATACAAGGAGGGTAGGAGTGCCACAGACAGACACACACACAGATAAAGACCTGTGGATATCAAACCTGAAAGTGTGCCATAACCATCCGTGGCCCCACCTGTCTGCCATCAACATCACCAGCAGCACCAAGGGATGTTACCGTTACTCGTGGACACCCCACCTCAGGAACTGCTATCGTCAGCCACAAATGCCCAGTAGGTCACCAACGCAACCCACACACTGCCATGACCCTGCAGTGATGCCTCCGTTGGGGACCTCTACTCACTGCACATCCAGGCCGTAATCTATGATGGGATGGATTTTCAGTTTCGTTCAGCACTACGGGTTTAGCTTCGGCCGCAGGGACAGTGACACCCACGACGGCAAGTACAAGAATCTCCAAGAGGAAGACGAATATACCCAGGATAAAGGCAACCTCCAACCACAACTTGTAGACAATCCATCAAAATGACACTAATCACCCATTACCACACAACACAAACACATTATGCCCTAACTCGCTTCTACAGCCACGACACACAAACAAAACATCGTCTCTCTTTTGGTTTACCTATTCATTATGTTTTATATATAGATATATAGATAGATAGATATAGACAGATAGATAGATAGATACAGATAGATAGATAGATATTGTACTTAAATCTTTTTAACCTAGATGTCTGACTAATTAGCATTAGTGCCCTGCGTCATCGTACTGAAGGAGTTAAAAAAAAGCACAGATTTGGCCGTCAACCAGGGCGTGTGAATGCTATACACTTTTGTTATCTTTTTATCTTTGCTTTCATGTTGTACTGTAAAGGGATTTTTGTTTGTTTGTTTATTTTTATTGTTCACTATAGACTGTGTAAGACGCTGCTGACCTATACTCATCTTTTTCTGATAAGTCTCTCAGCATGCTCCTTTTAAGAGAGCGAGGAGGATCGAGGTTAACAAGAGTTTTCTCGTTGGCAGAGCAGGATTCGTAGCACCTTTTCCTTAGCGATTTATTTGCTTTATTAGGCATGCCTTATATATAGAATGTTATTTATATTTTTTAACACTTTCAAGTTCCTATGACTCACTTTCAGGTGAATAAAATAGCCTGACGTCAGCAGGAACAGATTACAGCCATCACTGCCACACGGGGGTTATTGGTACCACCATTAACAGTGTCAGTTTCCAAAGACATTCTAGTTGAATAACAACGTCTGGTGGAAAAAGAGTACTTGGTGGTGGCGACCATCATCCATTCACATGGTGTAGTGCTGCCTACTTCCTCCCTCACTTTTTATGTTTCTATGTCTGCCCTCCTCTCTTCCTGCTTCTCCCCTTCTTTCCTGTCACATTTTATTGCTCCTCTTTCCACTTCAAGTGACTCTACACTGAGTGACAAGTCTAACGGTTTCCTGTAATCCAGGAAGCCATTTACAACGCTGGATGGTAACCATATAATCAGATCTCGAGGTGAATTGGAGCCTCCTATGGCCCCTGTTAACGAAGTGGTGACGCAACGGCGCCGTCCACCAAGGAATCAAACCACTCCTCTTTTCCTCGCAGCAAAACTCTGTTAACCACAAGGGAACATCGGTTCACTGCGAGGGTTTAGCCCTGCAAGGGCAGCTGCTTGCCTGTGGTTGATGGGTCTGCTCGGCCAGATACACTGGAACTGATCAACAACAATTACGACATACAAGAAAGTACTATGGCGTAATATGAACAAAATAAACACAAATAGAATGAGAGAAAAAGAATACAAAATGAGTCAGTCTTCCTCACCCTCATTGTTTTCCCTTCCCTCACAGTCTTCCTCACCCTGAATATGGCTTCCTTACCTTCACTCTGTCAACCTCATCCTCATTTTGTCTTCCTCACCCTCACTCTATCTTTCTCACCTTCACTCCATCTTTCTCACCCTCACTCTATATTCCACACCCTAATTCTATCTTCCTCACCCTCAGACTACCTTCGCCACCCTCAAGCTATCTTTCTCACCCTCACTATATCTTTCTCACCCTCACTCTGCCTTTCTCACCCTCACTCAATCTTTCTCACTCTCACACTACCTTCGTCACCCTTAAGTTATCTTCACCCTAAATTCAGGAGCACAACCAGGATTTTAAAACTAGGATGGTCAAGGTGTGGCCAGGTCTAATTAGGGAGTATGGCCGAGAACACTGTAGAGAAGTCTGAAGGTATACCACTGGATATTTGGCCTGGCCACTGATATACCCAGGCACATTTCAGCGGTAGTTAGTGTCACCTCGGCCACCACTATGCCTACACCACTGCCTCACACTGCCTCTCTTACCCTCACTCCCCTCCATTTTCTTGGGGACGTGTATCACTTGGGAGAAATAAATCCCACACACTGATGTACTATTTAATGATTCCAATATACAGCTAAGAAGTTATATGTGTCCACGCTTGCTAATGCTGTTATTGTAGCTTAAAGAGGACGCCCACCATCCCATTTGCCTTTAGTAACGTACACCTTGAAATTATCCAGCTCACTTCAACACGCGCACACTATCAGTTTAAGATTTTTAGGCCTCACGGTAAAGACTCAATTTCTGTGTTCAGTTTCTTTTTTTTTTTTAAATTCTTTTTCAGTAGTATGTTAGCGAATTATGAGAAAACCACTTACAAACCCCTATTATTCATCCATAATCCTTCCAATAATGTGCGCTGCTCCACTGAAACTTAATAATATCCTAGATAACCTGGTCTAGCTTTGCTCATCTCTCTCTCTCTCTCTCTCTCTCTCTCTCTCTCTCTCTCTCTCTCTCTCTCTCTCTTATCTACCTTTCTTACACTTCCTTCCACCTTATTCCTCAAGCAGACATAGGCTATATTATCCTTATCACTTTTTCACTCAGTTTATTTCAATCCTTTCCTCCCTTTTTTTCCTTCACACACACACACACACACACACACACACACACACACACACACACACACACACACACACACACACACGCATTACTGTTTGCTTCGTTCCTTTCGTTTTTGCCCCTCTACCTTCCTCATCATCCTTCCTCCTCTTTTTTCACACGCAATGTATTACTCTCACAGGATAATGTATTGCTCTTTATCCCCCCTCTCTCTCTCCCTTCTCTGCTCTTCTCAGTTTACTCTCGGCTCATTTATCATCGTTTTCCTCTCTCTTTTCCTCAGAAAGATTTACTGCTATTTGCTCTCTCTCTCTCTCTCTCTCTCTCTCTCTCTCTCTCTTACTTTTGTTTCCGTTTAATCATTTATTTCTCTCTCTCCAGCTTACCGCCTGTCAGTCTACTTTCTCTATCTGTCTATCTATCTATCTCAACTTCCTTTCTCAACCCCTCAAACTGACGACGCACT
This sequence comes from Coenobita brevimanus, assembly GCF_032717465.1. Lineage (NCBI taxonomy): Eukaryota > Metazoa > Arthropoda > Malacostraca > Decapoda > Coenobitidae > Coenobita > Coenobita brevimanus. The sequence goes on along the minus strand of NC_136974.1, from coordinate 3,159,297 downwards.
TGGCACTACACACCTGTCACCTGTCACTCTGAGGGCATAACATTATCTTCAAGCATTTTCTGTCTCTATCCAGGTGAGTTTATACACCTTTCGAGCGCACCCAAGCATGAAAGGGTTTAACAAAATTCACATCTAACCACGCCAATTAGAAAAATGTCTCCTAACCTCTACTAACCTAAATAAAATCGACGAGAGAGATCAGTACTAAGCTGAAATAAGTCCATCTAACTATCTATCTATAGCCCGACGCCCTAATCCCGCAAAGGGTGGCCGCAGACAAAACGCCTCCAAGTCGCTCTGTGACCCACCCTTTGACTACCCTCCCCCCAACTCACTCCCCCCCCCTCCCTCATATACCTCTCAACTCCATCCCTCCACCTCATCCTCGGTCTTCCCCTCCCTCTCCCTCCCTCCACCTCACCTACATACACACATGAAATAAGTACGGTATAGAATATTTAGAAACGCAACCCTACGAGGCTTCGGTACGGTTAAGCCCCTTGTCTGTGAAACCCCGTAAAGAACTCACTGAGGCACCTGAGCCTCGTTAGTGAAGCACCTGCGAAAATCCTTAGGGTGCGACCGACCGACTGACCCGGCCGCTCCTAGAGATGTTCCCGCATCTAGAAATACCTCTCCGTAGTGAAGAGGCTAAATATTACAGGAAAGGTACAACGCTGCTACTTCCTCTCATATTTCTTGCCTCCGTCTCTGTCTGTCTGTCTCTGTCTCTCTCTCTCTCTCTGTCTGTCTGTCTCTCTCTCTCTCTCTCTCTCTCTCTCTCTCTCTCTCTCACCCTGCCTCCAGCCTGCGTAGTTTCTCTCACTCTCTTCTGTCCCTTACCAAACCCATCCTCTCTCTCTCTCTCTCTCTCTCTTCCTTTTCCCTCTCTCTCTTTCCTCTTCTGTTTTATTCAGTTCTCCCCTCCCTCTCCCCTCCTGATCTCTCTCTCTCTCTCTCTCTCTCTCTCTCTCTCTCTCTCTTTCCTTCCTCCATTTTCTTCCCTCTCCTCTTCCTACTACTATACCCCTCTTCTTCCTTTCATCTCTTCTCTCTTTTCCCTCCATTTCTGTCCCCTCTACTCTCTCTCTTTCCTCCTCGATCTCTACCTCTTCTCTCCTCCTTGCCCTACCGTTCTCTCTCCTCTCCATTTCCACTCCTTCTTCCCCACACACTGTACTTTCTTCCTTCATTATCCCTCTCTCTCTTCCCTCCCTTTCTTCTCCTTTTCATCATTGTCTCCCTTCCCGCCCTTTCTTCTCTCCATCATTGTCTCCCTCCCTTTCTTTCTCTCTCCTTCATCGTCTCCCTTCCCTCCCTTTCTTCTCCCCTTCATCCCTGTCTCCCTTCCCTCCCTTTCTTTCTTCCTTCATCATTGTCTCTCTTCCCTCCCATTCTTCTCCATCATTGTCTCCCTTCCCTCCCTTCCTTCTCCCCATCATTCTCTCCCTTCCCTCTCTTTCTTCTCCCATCCATCATTGTCTCCCTTCCCTCCCTTTCTTTCTTCCTTCATCATTGTCTCCCTCCCCTCCCTTTTCTCACTCTCCTCTCACTGCCACACTCTTCACTCACCTCCCCCTCCATCCCCTCCCTTTTTATCTCATCCTCTCTTCCTCCACGTGTATTGAAGGAACTACAGAATGAAATCTCAAAGCCTTTAGCTGAACTTTTTAACTTATCACTTAAGAGCAGTAAGGTGCCACATGAATGGAAGCTTGCTAACTTAACCCCAATATTCAGAAGGGGCAACAGAGCCCAACCAGAAAACTACCGCCCGATCAGTTTAACATCAGTGGTTTGCAAATTGCTTGAAACTATTATCAGAGACAAGTTTGTAAAACACTTAGAAACAAACAATCTCATAAAAAATTCGCAACATGGTTTTCGTAATAATCGCTCTTGCCTCACGAATCTGCTGGACTTCTTCAATGATATACTGAACGTGTATGATGAGACTCAATCTGTTGATGTGGTCTACCTCGATTTTCAAAAGGCTTTTGACAAAGTTCCACACAAAAGACTCCTTCAGAAGCTAAAGGCACATGGTTTCAGTGGCAGTGTTCTCGGGTGGGTAGAAGATTGGCTCACCGGACGAAAGCAAAGAGTTGTAATAAATGGAAAAGAGTCAGACTGGATAAACGTTACAAGTGGAGTGCCGCAGGGTTCAGTGTTAGGTCCTATTCTTTTCTTAATATATGTAAATGATATTGACGAAGGATTGTGTTGTAAGATTTCAAAATTTGCTGATGATACTAAAATAGGTAACAGAGCAGATACAGCACCGCAAAGACAGGCAATTCAGAGAGATCTTGATCAACGGTTTAACTGGGCCCAAGTCTGGCAAATGGATTTCAATATTAATAAATGCAAAGTGTTAAACATTGGCAGTAAAAATGTAAGAGCAAGTTATAGCATGAATAATGTCCAACTTTAGAGGGTAAACCATGAAAAAGACTTAAGAGTTATACTAACAAATGATTTGAAACCTAGCAAACAATGTACAGAAGCTGTGAAAAAAGCCAATAAATTGATTGGATTCATAGGCACAGCATTTGAATATAAATCCGATAATACCGTCCTCACTTTGTATAATTCCTTAGTACGCCCGCACTTGGAGTATTGCATTCAGTTTTGGTCACCGTATTACAAAAAGGATATGGAAAAGCTTGAAAGAGTACAGCAAAGGATGACAGATGATACCTAGATTGAGAAATAAACCGTACGAGGAGCGTTAATAAGCCCTGAATCTCTTTACCCTGATAAAACGGAGGATACGAGGAGATTTAATTCAAGAATTCAAGATATTCAAAGGACATGATAACATGGCTGTCGATAAATACTTCACAGTTGATCACTCAAACTACACTACAGGCAATGGGCATAAAATAATTGGCAAACGATTCCAGTCGCATGAAGCTAAGCATTTCTTCTTCAATAGAGTTGTAAATATATGGAACAAATTGCCCTCCAGCGTAATAAATTGTAATACAGTACAAATCTTTAAAGGTCGCCTGGATAAGTATTTGGCATCCAACCCCCAGCTTAATATGTTTACTCCTGAATAAAGCACTTGTGTACGTATAATTTTCTATTTTATTTTATTTTATTTTTTTAAAGCCTGGATCAATTTATTAAATGCAAATATACAGTAGTATATGCACAGACTAGGATATGCACAGATAGCCCTGAGTTAACGGTCACTACTCATACCTTCGACCTGTGATGAGCTGTGGATCACTAAGAGTCCCTGTTAGTTACGTGGCCACCATCAGGATTTTTTTTAATGTACCAGGGATCACTGCTTCAGGTGACTTGTTTGCTTGTCTCGCATGGGAAAGTTCCTAGTCTCAGTGGAATGAATGGAGCTGGGGCCTGACTGACTGCTGCCTACCTTAATAGCGCCGGGCAAGGCTGCCGCACCATCCCTGAATATCCACACTGTGCACTGTGCAATTTCCACACTGTGTCCGCAGACGCCCCGTCAACTTAACGTACCTGTACATAACGACATGCATTAGTTATTTATTTATTCAATTATTCATTGTACTTTACTACTTTCTCTTTCAGGTTATTCATACTGGTAGCTTATAGATAATGTATTATAGAATGTAGCTTTTCCTTTTCAGTCTATCCTATGAAATTTCCATGTCAGTTTTTCCATGCTGCATGGTGGTTTTTCTCACTTTTTCTTGCCAGTTTTAACTGGAGGGTTTGGAGGCGGGGGGAGCCTTCTTGCTTTACTATCCTAATCCTTCAGCATGTTGAGTTAGATCTTGTAGTCATAGTCTACTCTGTACCAAACAGCTTCGAAAGGACCATAAGGTCTGTTGCTGTTTGGTTTCCTTTGTACTCCTTTGTACTCCCTTCCCATTCCCTCCCTATCTCTGTTCTCTCTCCTTCACCTCTCTTCCTTCCTCCCATTTCTCACTCTCTTCCTCCCCTCTCTTCCTCCTACACTCTCTCCTCCCTCATACATCCCCGTCTCCCTTCCTTCTCTTCCTTCCTTTATCCCTGTCTCCCTCCCTTCCCCTCCCCCTCTCCTACCTCCCCTCTCTCCCTCCTACCCTACAACTCCTTCCCCCTCCCCTTACCATCCCTCCCTCTCTTCCCCTACCACTAACCATCCCCCTTTCCTCTCTCTTCTCCCTCCCCTATCCTTCCTACTCCTCCCTCCTTCGCCCTCCCCTCTCCCTCCCTCCCTCCCTCCCTCCCCCGTGGTGGTGTGTTGTTGTGGGTGAGGGTCGGTCACTTTGATCTGGCGCCCGTGCTTAGGAATTCACCAGATTGGACCCCTTCCCCCTACCCCCCACCTCCACCTCACCTTCTCTCTCTCTCTCTCTCTCTCTCTCTCTCTCTCACACACACACACACACACACACACACACACACACACACACACACTTTTCCTTCATCTTTCCTTATTGTCACCTTGCTCGTCTACTTCCCTCTCTCTCTCTCTCTCTCTCTCTCTCTCTCTCTCTCTCTCAAATTTCTTGACATGAACTGGAATATATTATAGTACAAGGCCAGTACGTACGCCGCGCCCAGAGAGTTAAATATATATATACGCATTTATTTTTTTTACCTTACTACGCATTTCTTTGCTACGCATTTTTACTACGCATTTCTTTACTACGCATTTCTTTATCATTTTATTACGCATTTCTCTCCTACGCCGCTTTATTCTGCCCAGTTCTTTATCATCCATCTCATACAAGTAGTTCTTTCTTACGCATTTTTCTACGTATTTCTGTACCATGCATATTTTACTAAGCAAATCTTTATTACGCAATTCTTAACTACGCAATTCTTTACTAGCATTCATTCTTACGCCATTCTTAGGAACAGAATTCTTCGCTACGCATTTCCCCACAGGGCATTTACTCCCTACGCAGTCTTTATCACGTATTTCTTTCCTACGCATATTTCTCTTCCTAGTTACGCACTTCTTGATTACGCATTTCGTCTGACTGTCCTCCTGTTCACTATTTTATTATATCTGTTCTTTTGTTCACCATTTCACTGTTATCTGTTCTTTTGTTCACCATTTTATTGTTATCTGTTCTTTTGTTCATTATCTGTTCTTTTGTTCACCATTTTATTGTTATCTGTTCTTTTGTTCACCATTTTATAGTTATCTGTTCTTTTGTTCACCATTATCTGTTCTTTTGTTCACCATTTCACTGTTATCTGTTCTTTTGTTCACCATCTTATCTGTTCTTTTGTTCACCATTTTATTATCTGTTCTTTTGTTCACCATTTCATTGTTATCTGTTCTTTTGTTCACCATTTTATTATCTGTTCTTCTCTTCACCATTTTATTATCTGTTCTTTTGTTCACCATTTTATAGTTATATGTTCTTTTGTTCACCGTCTGTTATGTTTTTTTGTTCACCATTTTATTGTTCTGTTCTTTTGTTCACCATTTTACTGTTATCTGTTCTTCTGTTCACCATTTCATTGTTATCTGTTATTTGTTCTTTCAATACGGTGAAGAAGCTGAACTACTACTACTACTACTACTACTACTGCTGCTGCTGCTACTACTGCTGGTGCTACTACTACGACCACCATCACCATCATCACAACTATTATATTATCGCTCCGACAACGCCGACGACGACCACCACCACCACCACCACCACTGGTACTACTACTATTACTACTACTGTTACTGTTACTACTACGACGACGACCACCACCACCACCACCACCACTACTACTACTACTACTACGACCACCACAACCACCACCGCTACTACTACTACTACTTCTACTACTACTATGAGTTCTGTTTGACCTGATTCTTGCTACCCACAGAAGGTTTCATTACGTCAACCCCTCCAATCCAGGGCATATTACTCTGCTATATTTCCCCGCTCCAGACGATTTTTGGCAGCCTATGGGGGGGCTATTTCAACTGGAGGGGGTTTAATACTCTCCATTGACCCCTTCACTGCGATTATCTTTCCCAAAGTTGAAGAAATCGTCTGGATATAGCAAGGAGATCCCATCCACTCATCCAATTTATCTATCCAATACCTTTTTCACCAATTCAGTCTGGATATAACAACGAGAAACCATCCACTCATCCAATTAATCCATCCAGTACCTTTTTTCACCATCAGGGGCGTAGGAGCACGAGGCTAGGCTATTCAGTCAAGGCAGGGGTGACCAGCATCCCTGATCCCTGAGTGGCATTACGTGAACAATAAACCCCAACCAGTTCTCGGATATAACGCATTACATGTTAAGTCCGGTTGACGCGCCGCATCCCACTAAACCACCAGGCGTCATATGGCTACATGGTTACCACCCAACGTAGTAAATGACTTCCTGGTTTCAAGGATAAACAGAATAAGTCACCGTAATGAAGGGGCTGAGGAAAACCGTCTAGAACTTACAGGGCAGCAAAAAAGGGCTCCACTGAACCTTCCACTATTTTTTTTTACTATATACAGACGGTTTCCCTGAGCTGAGAGAAGGCCCCTCGTACTGATGGGGTACGGTGACAAACATGGCCGAGATTCACAGAGTTGCTATCAGTTTCCTCCCGTATCTAAGGGTCTGTCTGTCTGTCTGTCTATCTGTCTATGCAAGGAAGGAAAAAAAAAAAAGGAGAGAAGGCCGTAAGATTGCTCCCTTCAAGAAAAGATAAACAGAATATGACAGGCAAATTCAATCTCTCTCTCTCTCTCTCTCTCTCTCTCTCTCTCTCTCTCTCTCTCTCTCTCTCTCCACAGCTCGTATCCACACACACACTTACGACTAATTCCCCATCATTTTCGTAATAAGGTCACGGAAAGAGGAGTGGTGCATGTGGCTTTTGATCCCGGCGCACATTCTTCTTTGCGATTTAGTATCCATGTTGCACCTCGATGTTGGTGGTGGAGAGGGACGCCTTCACGTGGTGGCACCGATGCAGATGACCCAAGTGCCTGGTTATACAAACGTCCCTCAGCTACATCCCTATCCCCAGAAAGGACGATGGTGGACAGCAGAAGGACAATTTAAGCCTATAGTCCACTGGGTTCACGTTTCAGATGAACTTGGGGCTACTAATACTACCATTACTTTTACTACTACTACTACTTCTACCAACAACTATTACAGACACTATGCAACTACTACTACTACTACTACTAGACACTACCACTACAACTACTACTTCTACTACCAACAACTACTACAGACACTACTGCAACTACTACTACTGCTACTATTACTACTAATACTACTACTACTACAACTACTACTACCCTGATTTTTTTTTTTTTATGTCGTCTATATATTGTACTTCTATGGGTCTTTCACATCAACTTGGCTCAGATTTGTATTCTTTGGGGGCTTCTTTCACGCAACCCACGGCAGGGAACGATAATACCCCGGCTCAGTATCATTTTCATAGCACTTCCTCGTGACTAGCATCATATTCTAGTGTCAATCTCTTGTTACAACTCAGTATTCAAGATGGGGAGATGGTAATATTAGGCCAAGTTAAAGTAGAAAGAGTTTAGTATCGATATTTGCGCCAGTAACGTACAAGAGAGAGAGAGAGAGAGAGAGAAAGAAAAAACAGCCTTCCCCATCGCCCTTTCCCAAGAGCTTTTCATTTCGCTTATCCACACTATTCCTGCTGACTTTTTCCTGCCGGCATCAAGTCCAGTCCAGGGCGAGACGTGAAAGGAATCGCATTAGTTTGTTTTATGTAATTCTGTGCCTGTTCTATCCTTCCTCTGTACCTCTCTGCTTCTCGTCCTTCCATACGAGCAAGTCCTTTCCTTTACAACCTTCCTTTTCTTTACTTATACTTTCTTCTTCTCCTTGTAATCTTTCTCGGTACATATTTTCTTTCCTCCACTTGTCTTTCTTCCTTCAGTATTGTACGTTTTCTCCTCTCTCTTTCCTACTTTGCTCTTCTTCCTTCATTTTCTTTTACAGCCTCCTCCAACACCACCAACTAATTCTTGTCCTCTTCCTCTTCCTCTTATTCTTCCTCCTCCCTCTCCTCTTCTTCCTCCTCATCCTCCCCCTCCTCTTCCTCTTCTTCTTCCCTCTCCTCCTCCTCTTCCTCTTCTTCTTCCCTCTCCTCCTCCTCCTCCTCCTCCTCCTACCCTGCCTGTCAATTCGCCTTTCATACCTGCCTCATTCAGATAAGTTTCAAGGACTTCTAGGAACGAGAGAGAGAGAGAGAGAGAGAGAGAGAGATTCCAGGCTCTCTCTCTCTCTCTCTTTCTGAAGGAACGATCTTGCGGGCTTCTAGCATTTGGTTCCTTCTTTCTAGCATTCTTTCTAGCACTGAATAGTAGTAGAGCCATAGTAAGAGTCGAAACCCCAGGCTCATCTGGACGTAAACTCAGTGGACTGCAGACCAAAGTTATCCTTCCGCGGGATAGTAGATCTGTTTATCTCGAGATCCCTCTACTACTACTACTACTACTACAACTACTACTACTACTACTGGGCGGGATGGGGAGGGGTTTGGAGATGTTTGTGTAAGTGATCAGTCCCACCGTTGTTAAATAGGTGTCACAACACGAAGGCATATCTCAACCAGGCCCATATGTATCTGGTCACCATCTAATATATCTCCTGAGTTGGAAAAATGTCTCAACTTTAATACAGAAACACACTTCCCTTGCAAATGAGATTTTTATTATATCAGATTATTATTAGATGATGACAAAATAAGTAAATGTACCCAGCTGATATTCCTCACTGGATGGTATTATGGTTTTGGGAAGAACTGGCACTATGGTTCCTTCTTTGTAACTTGGCACAGATTTTCGTCCTTTTGTAGGTTTTCACGGAGTTCAGTTGAAAAAAAAAAGCTATTACTACGGCTCCACTTCCATTCCAAAGCACCTCTATTTGATTCAGTAATATCCCAGCCAGAACCTATCGCTTTAAAGTCAGCATTCAAGACAGAGGTGGCAATTTTAGGCCGTTAGAATTAAAGTAGCTTATTAAAAAAAAAATCTGTATAAAAGCCACAGTAATCCATCAAATG
>NC_136974.1:3130287-3145287 GCF_032717465.1 Coenobita brevimanus | reverse complement strand
GTGAGCCACTGGCAACACTCACTCACTCACTCACACACACACACACACACACACACACACACACACACACACACACACACAAATCATTATAGTTAACATTCTCACTTTCTCAGTTTCATTTTTCTGTCCCTCCATTCTTCCTTCATGACTCCTCTTCCTCCCTTTTCTCCCTTATACACTGATTCCCTTCCTTCCAGTCCTTCCTTAAACTATACATCTACACGAGTATTACTTTTTTCTGCCATATATTAGTTTCTTCCTTCACTATTCCTTTTTCCCTTCTTCCTTCACTTTTTGTTCAGTAAAAAAACTAAATAAATAAACGAACGAAGGATGGAAGAAAGACAGAGAAAGAAGGAACTGAAGGCCAAGGAATGCCACACTCAGGACCCGTTCATTTCGAGGTGCCTGGACGCATTACATTGTTTAAAAGGCTGTTGGTCATTAAGGAAGGGGGAAAACACACTGGCGAAAGCAGTTTTAGAATTGAAAAATAGTGTATATCAAGCATACTGGTTGATTTTTACACTGGAGACCTGGGAGTGAAGGAGAGTTGTGGGAGACGGGTGCTGCTTGTCCGTTGCAACGAGGCAGGGACGCCTCCAATAGCGGAGTAGGGATACGGAGCTAGACTATTCGGTCGAAACATTTAAGGCGAGGGTGACCAGCCTCGCTAACCCTTGAGTGGCATTCTGTAAGTAATAATCCCTAACTTCTCCCTGGAAGTAACCCTTACAGGCCCTAAACCCACTTCACCACCAGGCGTCATTTGGTTATATGGTTACCAACCAACGTAGTAAACAGTTTCCTGGATTAAAGAAACCATTTAACTTGTCACTCAGTGACTCAGTGTAGTCACCTGTAGGCAGAACATCAAGTGCGTGGATGCTGAATATTCTCTCTCTCTCTCTCTCTCTCTCTCTCTCTCTCTCTCTCTCTCTCTAATGTATATGCCGTACTGCAGTAAAGAGAGACTTAAGGGTGTTGTATATGACGAACTCCAGTCACTCTCTCTCTCTCTTTCTCTCTCTCTCTCTCTCTCTATCCGTACTGTAGTAGAGGCTAAATAGAGTTGTATATGACAAACTCCAGCCACTCTCTCTCTCTCTCTCTCTCTCTCTCTCACACACACACACACACACACACACACACACACACACACACTTGGGTGCCGTACTCTACACACGAGGACTGTAGGTCCCTGGCAGTCAGCATCTAGGTACTGTATGGTTACATTTCTAACTATGTCCACCACATTTAACTTGTGGGAATCAGATTTCTCCACATAAGTACTGTGATTTATCCAAAAAAGATCTCGATAAAAAGAGACACCAGTGATAACAGTGCAGTGGTTGCCAAATAACCCGTTCTGTGGCCCTGTGCACGGACTAAGTACAGTAACATCCGTGGTCGCCATCATCTTCCTTTCAAGAAGCAAACAAAGCAACGTTCCTCAAAATGAGCATGTTGAATATGAAATCTGAACACCTCGGGTAATTTTAAACAGAGATGTGATGCATGCACGTAAAAGAATATTCAAAAGGTGACCTGAATAGTCAAAGATATGGCGGAAATTGCCATTCTGTTACCAGTTCGGGCATCAGTGGTTGAGTTACAGTAAGGACACAGGATTAATCAACTTCCACGTGGGAAATGGTTACGATGTTTCTCTCTGATGCTTGGAAAACTCCGCTTTGCAGAGATATGTAAACGAGACTGACAGAATTACCCAAAGATCTAACTGTTGATAATTAGGCAGCGTCCCATTCTCACCTCAGGCTCCGGCAGGCTCCTCTCTCCGAATGCGTCTTTGGTGAATGAGTCACTTGGAAGTTCCAGGAATTCATCTTGCACTGCCATGTATAGTTTGCACAAAATGGCTGAGTCTCATTACAGAGCTTACCCAAGGAAAACAAATACGAAATTTTACAAGTATCTCCAGCAGTATTAGTAGCGTTAGCAACCCCTGGCAAAACTGAACGTAAATCCAGTGGACTGCAAATCAAACCTGCCTTTCATCTGCAATCCATCACCTTTCTGTCGGAGGAGGATTGATGGATGTTTGCATAACCGGGCAGCTCTACCTCTTGGTCATATCGGTGCCACCACATGAAGGCGTCCCTCTCCACCATCGCCCTAATCACAAATTCTTCACTTCTGCTTTGTCTACCATCTCTTTCCTCCTTCTTTCTCCTCTTTCTTTTCTTTCTTTCCCTGTCTCTGCCTACCTTCTTCTTCCCTTCTCTCTCTCCTCCTTTCCGTCTCCCTTCCTGTCTACTGTCTCCCCATCTTCTACTTTCATATCCACTCTCTTTTCTATCTCACTTCCTCCTACCTGCCCGCTTCCTCCTTTCATCCTACCTCCCACTTCCCCTCTCTCTCTCATCCTTAACCACTCTCTCTCCTCTACTCAGCTCTCTCTCTCTCTCTCTCTCTCTCTCTCTCTCTCTCTCTCTCTCTCTCTCTCTCTCTCATTTCTTCCTTCCTTCCTTTTCTCTAACTCACTCTCGCCCTCCCTCGTTCCCCTCCTACTATCCTCTACCTATCTCCCTCTCTCCATCTTACCTTCACTTTCTCGCTTTCCTTTCAGCCTTCCCTCCTAAGGATCTCATCATCCTTCATCCTCTCTCATTCTCTTTCCCTTCCGTCTGCTCTTTCCTTCATTCCCTCCCCTCACCCTCTGTTCTTCTCCCCTCCCCACCCAGCTCCTCAGCAACCTCTCCCTTCTGCCCCTTTTCAACCACCCTCTTCCTCCCACACTCAAGCGACCCCACAGGTTCGGGAGGTCACGTTCATTAACACTCCCAGGCTCCTACGACTCGCCCTCTGCTGCATAAAATCGTCTGGCGTCAGCTGGAATGAAATGCTAGTGTGTTCCCGACCAGGAATGGGTTAACCGCTTCAATACCAGTGGCTGACAGTGCAGTCCTAGGCGGCCAATCGCCGTGCCACGATGAATGACCCCCACAGTACCTCCTACCTAGTCCTTTGCTTACAGTGGGGCCACAAAGTCCATGTGTTTTATTCGAGTCCAAGTGTAGTGGGCCCGTGAAATGAAGAAACACTGGGCCTGGAGCACCCCTGGCTGTGTAAAGGGTGTAGAAATCCCTGCTGTGTATTTGGTGATGGTGTTACTTTTAGTGGGATGGCCTGCTGGACCCACTAATCTCTCCTGCGTAAATGTCCTCAGAGCAAGCCCCTTCCTCTACCCTAGTCTTCAAAATGAAAAAGGTGGAGGGAAGGATGTTGATAAGTCCATGGCTACTGCCTCTAGGAATTTACTTTCCTTTGTATTTCACGCTGATACATTCTCTATGCTTCTTACTGGAATCATTTCTGTTGTGTAAAAGAAATAAATGAGAAGCAGTGAAGTTTCCTCCAGTCTTTCCCTTTGTCCCTGTGTATAGCAACTTTCTGGCGCAAGGGGGCTATACCTTGTCATAATAACTGGCATGCAAGCTGAAGATGAAAAGCCTATTTATGATGAGCGAAGTCTGATAACGTTATTAAAGTTACCCACCTCGCATCACTTCCTCCCTTCGTGAATGGACTGTGTGGTACTGGAATGAGGGATGGTGATGCAACTGACTCAGATTACCTGGAAAACGAGGGCTGAAGAATTAGCCAGCTCCTAAATTAACCAATGCTTTTTTGGTGGGATTAACTGTTTGTTAAAGCAGTTCCATTCCCACTGCAGGGTCTAAAGTGTTGAAATCATCTCCACCCACAGTTTTCCAACGCTACAGGACCTCTCTTACCACAAACAGGCTTTTCACCTCCAGCGTGCAAAGGGCATTACTCTTTCCGGCCATGTTCAGACCCAAGCAGATTATTCAAGGTATATTTCAGTTAATTTATTCAGATGACTACCGGCAGTTTAGATCATTATCGGTCATTTAAAGCCTATGCTTGTAAAGGCTTGTGTCAAAAAATCAGTTCAGTCTGTGCAATGGTTTTCGAGACATAAGAGTGCAAATCCTGCATGCTGTACCAGGTCCCTGCAGGTCCACTGGAACCAATCAGGTTAGTGCAGACTTTTAGGTCATGTCGATCAAGATGTTATCACTTTCCAGGAACTGTTGTATTTTTTCACCATTAGTTTCTCCAACACCGCAGTATCATGGATATTACATCATAGCGCATACCTTGATCAGCATGACTTGACGATCTGTAATAACCTGAATGGATCCATCCAATGAACCTATAGGGTCCTGATACAACTTGAAAGATCTGACTCTCATGTGTCGAAAATTACTGCATTTACACACACACACACACACACACACACACACACACACACACATATATATATATATATATATATATATATATATATACAGTATATATATATATATATATATATGTATATATGTATATATATATATATATATATATATATATATATATATATATATATATATAAGGTGAGCATTACGACCTGGTGATCTGGCTATGATGCGCAAAATCCCAGGTTTGTGTTTTGCGAAAAACTGAATGTTCATCGGGGAAGTTACATTTGTGGTGTGGGCGATGGGTGGGCAGGATGGGCCTGGCTGGTGAAGTACAGTGGGACAAGCACACCTTTAAGGACAGGTGTTGTATGAGGCGAGGCACTGACGGTGGGAAGCAGATTCCCAGAAACTCCATGTCAGAAAGGTTGGGGATGGACGGGAAAAAAAAAAAAAAAAAAAAAAAAATAGAAGGGCGGAGACTACTGAGTGAGAAGGGCTGGGATGGCTGGTGGTGTGGAAGGGTGGGGAAGTGTTCCTTGGTGATGATGAGTCCTGTAAACACAATAGTGTGGGCATGGAGGGGTTACATCAATAGATTTCTTCAAGCAGATGATGCTGTTGATCATAATAATTATAATAATAATAATAATAATAATAACAATAATAAAAGAAGAAGAAGAAGAAGACGGGAAAAAGTAAACACGCACCACTCTCATATACTCGTTGTCTCACGATTCTGACAAAAAGTCGTAAAAAATGAATAAAAACAGAGAGTCGATAATTCTGTGTCATCCTCGGCGCCTGCACTACTGCCGCTGTGCAACTCACTACAGTTCGTTCACCTTCACTTGGCCGAGATGTCTGTCCCTCTGATGCTTATTTCTCACGGCTCGACGGCGGAGTAAGACAATTTTAGGGCTCTACATCTTTTCTACAGCACTTCTTCGTGACTCGCATCACGTATTATCTGCAGAAAAGGACAATACTACGGCTCTACATCCATTCTACAGCACTTCTTCGTGACTCGCTTTACGTATCTGTTAATCTCTTGCTAAACTCAGCGGAAAAGGACAATACTATCTACATCCATTCTATAGCACTTCTTCTCCACACTATTAGGTCGGAAGAAAACTGGAAAATACACTGTTTAACTAGGTCATGTTCTGGGCAAGCAATTTCTGTCGTGTACAGTCGAAGAAACAACCATCTTCCCAGTCCCGCTTGAAGAAAAATTACGACTGGCGATGTACAATGAAAATCCTATCTCATCTAAAGAGTGCTTCGGATGCTTTGATTTTTCCGCTACATATTCGTCATATTTAGCGAAGGTACGTGTGTGTCTGGCAGTGAGAAATGTCTTGTCCAGAACATCGCCTACTGAAAAGGGGTGTTTTATTTTCTAGGTTTTATCTCGACGGGCAATATCGGACAATTAGCCTCTGAATATTGTCCCATTTCGACCTCAGAGTACACACGCTCAAACTCTTAATCTGACGACGCATTCCATTTTCATTCACAGTATCTCCATTCGATTCTTTTCACGATAGGATAGACTTTTTTCGAAACGGAAGTCTGGAAGGGTTGGATTAAGCCTTCGCCAACCCCTCCACCATCAGACGCCTTGCCTAAACTGAAAAACGAAAAAAATACTGTCAAGAATAAGCTACAAAGACGTCCAGTGAGTGACGGGGATAAATAACACCTCAGCAGGGGTTTCAGGCCTCGGTGTCGCCTTTCTAGGAACCAACACACTGGAGGTGAGGAATGGACACGAGTTTTACCTGTCACCATTTTTTGCCCTTTTTTTCTTTCCAGGGATGTGGAGGTTTCGTTCTCTGTCTCTGTCTGTCTGTCTGTCTGTCTCTCTCTCAAGCAACTCAGCGTTTCTAAATCACAATGCCATGTAACCGTATTTCTTGCATTTCCTTCTCCTATACAAGGCAGAATATACAGAAATAACTAATGAGTGTAGTATATCGCAAAACTGTAAAAGCACTTCTCCTTTCACGTCTCAGGCAGGGCAACTTACCAACGAAGGAAAGTACATATACAAAATATTAATAAACATATCGATACACATAAACCGTATGACAGCGAGGATAGGCTACGGAAGTTTATGACAGATTTCTCTTCGCTCCATCCATCTTTATAGTCGAACATAATTTAGCAGGGCCGGATCAAGCACTTTGGAAAGAGAGGTGGGGGGAGGGAGGGATGTGACTCCTGGCAGAACGACCATAATGCACTACTAATAAAAATCAAATGCTCTTGTACTTTACATGTTTTTATCATAGGAGTACAATAATAAAGGCAAACGCATGTGCAATATGAAATGTACTGCATACATTTCACACTGTTATTTTAAGTAATCATAGGTATGGTGAAAATGAAGGAAGGTACGACCCCACGCCCTCCTCATCCGTGCCTCCCTAGATACGTTCAACAGCTGCCAACACACACACACACACACACACACACACACACACACACACACACACACACACACACACACACACACACACACACACACACACACACACACACAAAATGAGTTCTGTGTCAAGTTTATCAAAAGTCAGAGCCTGGACAGACAGACAGACAAACTTACAGGCAAACGTAACTAAAAACACTGCTTACTTGTTGTGTTAATGCCAGGAAGTGACTGCAGAATGAAAATTTTATGAATCACACACACACACACACACACACACACAGGAACAGCTGCACGGAAACAACTAAATAAATAAGGGGAATAAAACACAAGTAAACACTCACATGGGAGACGTGCGTGTGTGTGGCGGCATCTACTGGTGTGTGTGGCGGCATCTACTGGTGTGTGGGAGGACCGCTGCACCTCAGGGACTGGACTGCCTAGAAGCATGAATGATAAGTACGGTGATTAATGAACAGATAAGTAAATGAGGCAACGATTCAGTATGCAAATAGGTAAAGAGATATAATACACAATTAATCCTCTCGTTTTATACAGCTGAGAATGTGACATACAAGCCTGAGTGTACATAGGCCTATTTCTGTTTTCAAGAAGGAACCAAAGATTAAAAGCCCGCGAAAGTGTTTCCTATAAAAAAAAAAAAAAAAATCAACGCCATTCATTTCGAGATGCCTGGACACGTCCCGTTGAATAGACTGGAGGTCATAAGCAGAAGGAAATACAGACAGAGGAAGAAAGTTCCTGCGTTGACCTGATGCATACATGAAAGACTGGTAGTATCGGTTAACTCATGCATTAGAGAGATGAACAGAAAAGGTATGAAAGTCTGCTGCCAGAAGGGTGCTACGTACCGCAGTAATGGAAAGGAGATGCAAGCTGACGGTTCAGAAGAGCAGTGACCACTGAAGCAGCGATAGAAAAAAGATAAAGATGCAACAGTGAGGAGAAGAGACAGAGGTTGAAGGGTGCCAGTAAGTGAAGGAGGGTTGATGAGACGGAAAGCCTCTGACTCCACCCTGTTGAGAAGACCTTTGTGTAGACAGGTGCCCCTCCCCCACACAAGAGAGCTGAACTTGGCACGTGTGAATAAACACCTGTATAAAGTCAAAAGCTGTGCGGGGGTAATAAAGGCACGGAGTCAGCTTAGCACACCTAATATCTTGGAGGCAGATTTTACAACAATCAGCCAGATGTCAAGGTCACAGGGCAATATCAAATGTCAGGGTCACGGGGGAAGATCGACAGAAACATATTTTGTTTGATTTCGACCAAACTTGGTGGAACGGTTAAGTGTCAGGCAAGAATGAAGTTGTCCAAGTAGTTGAGAAACCCTAATCCGTCTGGCCAAGCAGACCCATCAACCACAGACAGGCAAAAGCCCTTGTAGGGCTGTCCAGTGCAGCGAACTGACGTTTCCTTGCGGTAGACAGCACCTCGCCAGTGAGAAGCGGGGAAGAGTGTGGATGGATGCCGCATTTGCATTTCTCCACTCAGTTAACAGGGGCACCAAATTCGGCACATCACCCCGTTATCTGGTTATATGGTTGCCACTCAGCGTTGTAGATGGTTTCCTGGATTACAAGAAACGATTACGCTTGTCACCAAAGTGTAGAGCCACCTGAAGTTGACAGATAAGTAATAAAAAGTGGCAGGAAGGACGTGAAAAATAGGAAGAGAGGAAGGCAGACACAGAAAATGGATGATAATTATGAAGGCAGAAGTGAGTGGATGATGGTCGCCACCACCAACTAATTCGATTCTGAGCCCAATCGGTCGCAGGTCAAGGTCACAGGGCAAAGTCAAATGTCTGGCCATTAGAACACTTGGCTAACGCAGGTATTACACTCCGAGCGCTCTTCTTATTTTATCATATATTTATATACGGCCATCGATTATATAAACAAAACAAATGAATAAAATAATGCAATAAATACAGAAATAAACAGGTGAGGCAGAGGTGGAAGGAAGGTTGCTAAAACTACTAGAATACGTCGGTAAGTGTGGTGGTGATGACGGTAGGTGGCGGGCGTGTTGGTGAGGCGGTGTTGGTATGCTGGTGTGGTGGTGTGAGGGCGGGTATGCAGAGTGGGCTGCAGCTGGTGCTATAACTATGCAACGACCCACCGCGGCAATTAGCGTCGTTTGTCTTGGTTCGGGACTGATGCAGAATGGTTAATGTGCTGGGAGGCAGAGAAGGTGGGAGGCAGGTAGGCAGGAAGGGGGTAGGCAGGTAGGGAGACAGGCAAGGAGGTAAGATAGGCAGGGAGATAGGTAGGCAAGAAGGTACGGTAGGCAGCGAGGGAGGCAGGAAGGAGGTAGGCACGTAGGAAGGTAGGGAAGGAAGCAGGCAGGAAGGTAAGGAGGGAGGGAGGTAGGAAGATAAAGTAAAGGGAAAGGTGGAGGTGGAAGGATGAAGGGAGGGAGAAAAGAAGAGACTGAGGAAAAGAGGCTGAGAGAGAGAGAGAGGCAGATTGAGAAGATGAAGGGAGGAGGAAAATGAGGGAGGAAGAAAGGTAGAGAGGGAGCGAGGAAGAGACAAGATGAAGGGAAGGAAGGAAATACAGGAGTGAGAAAGACAGAAATGGGGGGAGGGAAGGGAGACAGGTAAGACCGAAAGGAGAGGAAGGAAAGAGAGAGGTAAGCATGGAAAGGCAAAGACAGACAGAGGAAGACATGGAGCGAAGAAATGTGGGCCAGTTAAGAAACGAGAAAGGAAGGAGTAAAGGAAGGGAGGAGATGGATGAAGGAGTAAAAAATATACCGTATAAAGTAGTATAAGAAGTAGTATATGGCAGTATAAATAGTAGTATAAAAAGTAGCATTATAGTAAAAAGTAGCATAACAGTAGCATGAGGTAATTTAAAAATAGTATAAAATATAAAAATAGTATGAAAATTGTATGAGCAAAAAAAAATAGTAGTATAGGAAATAGTACAACAGTATATAAGTAGCACAAACGTAGAGTAAAAAGTTATATGAAAGTATAATAAAAGTAGCACGAAAAGTAACATAAAGATCAGTACTCAAAAAACAGAGCTATTGATCTTTTTGAGGCCATTATGGAGTAGGTGATAACGAAGCCATCTATTCTATGGGTCGTATGGTTGTAGTCTAAGAGGCAATAAGAAGCTTCGTAGAATCTCTTCCCAACCGTTCTTCCGGCCACGTACTGCTTTGGCGAACATAAGGGGTGCTGTGGTTGAACCAGTGTCGCATACTATAAAGTATGCTTGCACCCAGTCGGCTTGTGCGGGCCGATTACACTTGGTTCACACTCCACACACACATCCAAAGCCACTACAACACTACAATTACACTTACGAGCACTTCTCACTCTACATACAATCTCTGGCAGACAGCCTTAGCCACTTGGTAGAGATACATAAGCTCAGTTTTTGCACCTATCAACCCGACAGAATCTTCCACAGGTATACCCACTTATGTTTAATAATACTCAACTTAATCCTGCATCATCCTTGAACATGCTTGGGGTTTCATTTGCTCGGGACTTGTCTTGGAAAGATCATTATACATCTCTTGTAAAATCTGCTTCCAAGCGATTGGGTGTGCTAAGCCGACTCCGTTCCTTCTTTGCCCCTGCACAATTGTTGACTCTATACAGGGGTTTTATCCGCCCCTGTGTGGAGTACAACTCTCATGTGTGGGAAGGCTCCCCACATACAGCTCTTCTTAATAGGGTGGAGTCAAAGGCTTTTCGTCTCATTAACTCTCCTCCTCTTACTGACTCCCTTCAACCTCTGTTTCTTCGCCACAATGTTGCATCTTCATCTCTTTTTTTTCGCTACTTCAATGGTCACTGTTCCTCTGAACTGTCTGCTTGCATTCCTCCACTTCTGCGACGGGCGCGTAGCACCCGTCTAGCAGCAAACTCTCACCCCTTTTCTGTTCAACTCTCTAATGCAAGAATTAACCGTTACTCCCAGTCCTTCATTTATGCAACAGGTCAACTCTGGAACTGTCTACTTCTGTCTATATTTCCTGCTTCCTATGATCTCCAGTCTTTCAAACGAAGTGTGTCCAGGCATCTCGAAATGAATGGATCTTGAATTTGGCTCTTTCTTGTATTTTGTTTTTCTCTTGGAAGGAACAGTTTTGCGGGCTCATGGCCTTTGGTTCCTTCTTCTTCACATAAAAAAAAAAAACCGGTCGGGATAGGCCGGTCCTGCAGTGGACACTCAAACGGCTAATGATATATAAATATATATATATATATATATATATATATATATATATATATATATATATATATATATATATATATGAAAGAGAGAGCAACTGGTGCATATACAGTCTTCTTCCAAATACTTTCATCTTTCCTGGCAGCAGTCTGCCGCTCCTGATTTAATATTCCTATACTTCTAAGGAAAGGCATTAGTAAAACACGTTGGGAGGAAAGGAAGGAGGGAATGTGGAAGGGATTGAAAAGGAGAGGGATGGCTGAGATGATGAACGAGAAAATGAAAAAGGGAAAGAGGAGATGGAGACAAAAACACACACTGGAGAGAGAAGGAGGTGATGGACATGAGGGAGCAAGAGAGGGAAGGATGGAAGAGGGTAAAAAATGTGGGAGAGGGAGGGAGGGAGGGAAGAAGGAAGGGGAGAAAGAAGGATACGAGAAAAAAGGGTGGGACAGACAGAAAAGTGAGGGTGAAGGAAGGAAGGAGAGAGAGAGAGAGAGAGAGAGAGAGAGAGAGAGAGAGAGAGAGAGAGTCTGTAGATTAAATAAAGAGAGAGATCAAATAGGGAGAAAAGGAACGATAAAAAGAGGGAGGAAGGACGTAGGTGATAAAGAAGCTGGTAAAGGAAGGAAAGAAGGAAGTGAAGGGAAGGTAGGAAGGATGGAAAGAAGGAAGTGAAGGGAAGGTAGGAAGGAAAGAAGGAAAGGAGGAAAGAAGGGAGATGAGAAATGAATCATAGAGAGACTGAAGGAGATAATTACATAAAAGACTGAGAATACCAGTTTATTTTTTCATTACAGAGTTTGACATTATCTATGGCGCGTCTGTTCTCACCTGGCACAAGATCGCTAACATGGTGGCCAAGGGTATACAGACTGGAGGGTTGATTTGACTAGTAACCAGGGAGATTCATTCCTATCTCTCATCGAATCTCATGCAACCACGACGATTCCGCAGTTTAAGGTGAGAGCGACCCAGTTCCATCAGATAAAACTTGCCTGTAGTTCTTTTACCGTAACTTGGCCCAGATATTCATCCTTATGCAGTTTATACGGTATTACTCGTGACTAGCATCATACTCTAGTGTTACTCTATTCTTACAGTACGGTCGCCTTCACGTGGTGTCATCGGTATATCAGTGCCACGGAGCTGCCAGGTTATAAAAACGTCCCTCAACTACCCCCCCCCCCCACACATCCTCTTAAAGGAGGATGGTGGACTAACATTTCAAATAAGACTGGGATTGCAATTACTACAACTACTGCTACTACTACTACTACTACTCTACTGTTACAACACTGCTTTGAAATATGAGAGATGCTAATTCTAGGCCAAGCTACAGTTAAATTAGCATAGAATATTCGAGTAAGTTACGCCCGTGTTTTCAGCGTGGGAGCGTAGAGAATGCGTGAAGTGGGAAGAGAGAGGCCGCGCCCTTTGAGCTTATCTGCAGGTGATAACACTGCTCTTGTTTTGTTTAGGAACGTGAGGTGAGAGGCTGAGTCACCAACGAGTCACCCTGATAACGACTCTCACACACCACATGGCAACGTAACAAGTGCTAGGGCCATCATCACCATCATCATTATCATCACACGAGGAGGTATTGATAACAAGCCTTACACATCACATGGCACCCATAATAAGAGCCCTATTCATCATCATCATCAGCGTCATCATCGCCACAGGAGAAGGGGAATTTAGAACAAGGTAAATTCCCATGTTTGGTATTTTCATTATAAGCTGAACGAGGACTACGAAAAGGTACTTCAATGCTAGGTTGCTGGTGACTGTCTGAGAGAGAAAGGAGCTGCCCAGGAAGACCAAGCCAGCGATGTGCCACGGGAGAAGGGGGGCCTAACACTTAGAAATCATTAAGTAGGGCCTCCAGTATCGATTATTATGCGAAAAAAGTAACAGAAGCAGAAATGGCCCAGTCACAGAGATACGGCATCCACTCACACTGATGCAGGGGGAAGGAAGAGGGGGAAAAGATGGGATGGCTTAAATTCATGGGGGTTTTGATGCATGGCCCTGATACGGTGGATACTGGCTCTGCACAATGGGGTGTTTGTCATTGTCTTCAACACACCATCATCGAGCTGCTTTTACCGCTTGCCTATTTTGTGTGTGTGTGTGTGTGTGTGTGTGTGTGTGTGTGTGTGTGTGTGTGTGTGTGTGTGTGTGTGTGTGTGTGTGTGTGTGTGTGTGTGTGTGTGTGTGTGTGTGTGTGTGTGTGTGTGTGTGTGTGTGTGTGTGTGTGTGTGTGTGTGTGTGTGTGTGTGGTGCATAACAGGGAAAACAAAAGGCAGCCTGGTTACTGAGAAGCAGCATCCACAAAATGTGACATGTGGTGGTGTAGGAGGGTGGGGCTGGGTGGGGAATGGGAGATGGAAAGATTGTTAATACGCATGTCCTTTGCCATAGGTCAATTTTCTCTATAAAACAGGACAAACGATGGTAACCTGGCTCCTGAGAATGGCATCCACAAACTCTTATGCATTGCGTGTGTACTGGGGGGGACCTTGATCATAAAAAACATCGATAGGCTTCAGCTTTCCCACACTCCAACCGTGACTGTAAAATAGCACAAACGAAGAAAGCTAGATGCTAAACCACCGCGTCCACAAACTGCGATGCATGTGGGCCTGGGAGTGAGGGGGCTCTAGAATCTTGAACTCCGACGGCGTATTGCACACATAAATCTTCAAAACAAATGGTGAACCAGTTACTGAGATACAACACCCACGGATTGCGATGCATCCATGGGGTGGTAAGGGGAAGAAGTTAAATCCTCTACAAAGAACTAATGTGAATAGATATTAGCAAATGTAAAAGGGGCTCAGTGAGGAAGATAATGCCCCTTAAGGCTGTGAAAGGTTATGTGTTGGGGTGGGGGTGCTGTTGCACATAGTGAACCATTAACTTCATCTTGGTTTATTGTGTGTGTGCAAAGTTACTCAAGCTAAGCTGCTCTGATGACTGGGGTATAATATTTACAAACTAATGCGCAGATGGGGATCGAGGGGAGTTCGTGGCGCACCAATAAAACCGCAGTATTCCTCTCTACACCCAGAAATAAAAGAAATCCAAGAACGTGACTGACAGAATTTGTAACCTTTCACAAGCCATGAGTGTTCAGTGCTAACCTTAGGAAATGTTAACCCCTTCGACGTGAAATACCTACTTTATTCAACATTCACTCCATTCAATATCCTGACGAGGTTACTATGCTCAAGAGAAATCCAAGATACTCACGATGCCTAAAACTACCACAACCAACGCCTTGACCGGAAAACAGAGAAAACGGGATGGAGGGGTGGGGTGGAGAGGTATATGAGAGGGGGCTGGAGGCTGGAGAGAAGACACCCAGATAGCAAAAGGGCAAGGTGACATGGAGGCGATTCGTTCGTGGCCACCCCCTGTTGGAATTGAGGCGACTGGCAATAGCTAATGAGACAAATTTATTTCAGTTTACGAAAGACGAGTTTAATTAAGTGACAGACAGAAGCTCACCGTAGGCAAAGGGTTGACAATGACACAGTTCAATAAAGGTGGCCACCAATTCTGTTTACTAATTTAGCTCTGACAACTTCAAATTAGGTGATACATTTTACTGATTTATATTCGTACCTCTCGACGATTTTTTTTTCTTCATTTTGACGATGCCCCCTGTAGAGACGGGGTTTGTAAAAGATATAGTTTACCTCTAGTTCAAAAAATATCTTATAAACTGAATGTAAACATCAGGAGACAGCAAATATGAAGTACTACACCTCTGGATTGAAGAGGCTAATGCTGATCAAATGTGTGTGTGTGTGTGTGTGTGTGTGTGTGTGTGTGTGTGTGTGTGTGTGTGTGTGTGTGGTGGGGTGGGGTGGGGGTGATGAATTATAAGAGGGCGGGGTGAACAAGGAGGCTAGAGGGGATCAGGTGAGGCCCACACCAAGGCCCAGCTCACAAGGCGGTGGGTGGGGTGCATGCCGAGTGAGGCTGGACTCATTAGGAGGCTGGTGGGGGCGTGATGACAGCCAGACAGACAAGCCCCGGCACAGCGTGTGGTATTGTGCAATTTCATAACACCACCATCACTCAGGGTACTCGTATATATATATAT
>NC_136974.1:2367787-2370287 GCF_032717465.1 Coenobita brevimanus | reverse complement strand
CACACTCTCCCAAACTCATCCACCAAGCCTTGCAGCTCCCTTCGTCTTCACTCAACAACACAGTATCATCTGCAAACAACAGTACAGGGAGTTTCCAAACACTGTCCTCTCTCACCAGGGCCACTCCAACATCCACTACCCTACCTTGTACCTCTTTTATTACCCCATCCATGTACAGATTGAACAACCATGGAGACATGACACATCCCTGTTTCAACCCAACTTTCAAAGAGAAAAATTCACTTAGTTCACCATCCACACGCACTGTAGCCTTCGCACCATCGTACATACTCTTCACAGCATTCAACAACTTCCCATCTACTCCATATATTCTTAACACTTTCCACAATCCTTGTCTATCCACCCTGTCATATGCTTTCTCCAAATCCATGAAAGCCGCATACAACTTCTTTCCCTTCTCTGGAAACTTTTCCACTAAAGATCTAAGAATGAATATCTGATTTACACAACCTCTTCCCTTCCTAAAGCCTCCCTGTTCTTCTCCAACTATTTTCTCTGTTCTCTCTCTAACTCTGTCAATAAGTATCCTACCATACACTTTTCCTATTTTACTAAGAAGACAAATGCCCCTATGATTACCACACACTTCTTTTTCCCCTTTTCCCTTGTACAAGGGAATAATTATACCTGACTTCCAATCCTCCGGGACTCTACCTTCCTCCCAGGCCAATCTGCACATCTTCCACATCCATTTACTACTATCTCTCCCCCATGCTTCAGCATTTCACCACACACTCCATCAATTCCTGGGGCTTTCCCCAATTTAACTTTCTTCATTGCTTCCACAACTTCTGTCCTACTGATTTCTTCCTGTCTTCTCACCTCCCTCCTTCTCCCAGCCATTCCCCAGCAACTTATACTCGCATTACTTGCATCCTATATGTTCAACAATTCCATAAAGTGTTCTTTCCATCTGCTCACTTTTTCTCCCTTCTCCACTAGTTATCTACCATTTTTATCTTTCACTCCCCTGCTAACTTCACTTCCACCCTGTCTTACTCTTTTCACCTCTTTCCAGAACATTTTCTTACAGTCCCTCCACTTTACATTCAAATTCCTTCCGAATTCGTCATCCACTCTCTTCTTACTCTCTCTTACTAATCTTTTCACCTCTCTCTTTCTTTCTACATATAACTCTCTCTTCCGCCTCTCAGCTTCTTCCACGCCCCTATTTCTCATCCATTCATTGTATGCTTTCTTCTTTTGTGCCACAGCCTGTTTCACCTCTTCAGTCCACCACGCTGTTCCTTGCACCCCCCCTCCGTCTTCTCTTCCTTCCACACACCACATCACATGCTGCACATATTTCTTCTGTAAATATCTTACACATACCTTCCACGTCTCCCATCTGCTCCAATTCATATTTGCCCAATCGTTCCTCCACTTCTCTCTTATACTCTGCCTTTTTCTCATCCTCTTGTAACCTTTCCACTCTCCTAGCAACTACTCCTTCCTCTCGTCTTTCCCTTCTTCTATTCCTCCATCTTACTTGAATTCTAATTCTGGATACCACCAAGTAGTGGTCAGAAAGTCCACTCCCCCAGCCTCTATAAGCTCTTGCATCCATTACACATCTTTGCATCCTTTCATCCACACACACATAATCAATCATTGCCTTCCTTTCATTCAGTTCACCACCCACCCTTCTCATCACTCGCCATGTATACCTGTGGATCATTTTATGCCTGAAGAGGGTATTGGCTATCATCAACACCCTCCCAGCACAATTGTCCACTAACGCACTCCCATTCTCATCTATCTCAGCAGGCACACCCTACTCACCAACTATTCCATCCACCTTCACATTCCCAACTTTACCATTCATATCACCGATCAAAAACACTCTCTCATTCCTTCCAAACTTTTCCATGCACACTTCTACATTTGTCCAGAACTCTTCTAGCACGATCTTGCGTTGGCGCATACACACACACAATCGCCCACATTTGTATTCCAACTTTCAACTTGACCCACACAATCCTTGACCCAACTGATCCATACTGTCTTATGCTCTTCTTCCATCTTTTACTCACAACTATACATACTCCTTCCTTTGCCCTCTCATTCTCACCTACTCCTGCACATATACCCCATCCATACTCCCATTCTTTCACACTTTCTCCTCTCCATTTTGTTTCAGTTATTCCACATACATCCACTTTCGCACCCTCAAGCACCTGGACAATCTCTCTCTCTTTCACCTCATCATTCGCTCCCCTTACATTCCACGTTCCGATAACCATGTCCTTTGTCCGGTCCTTGGTCGTCATCGTTTGGTCAGTCCTTGTCCGAGACTTATTGTTTTTCTTTTAGTTGTTTTCCGGGGAGGGGCACTAACCCTCCGCGAACCCTTTTAGTCGCCTTTTACAAGCAGGGATACTGGGGGAGTATTCTTGAAAAAAAAAAAAAAAAAACTATCCCCAGGGGCACGCAGGCTAAGGACTAACTTTTGCTGTCTGCTGTACCTGTAATTATTCCA
>NC_136974.1:2355287-2365287 GCF_032717465.1 Coenobita brevimanus | reverse complement strand
TGTAAGCCTTTACTTGTTCCACGTCCCGAGAGCACAGTCAGATAACTGAGAGAGAGAGGGGGGGGGGGTATTTAGGTGACCAGGTAAGGTAGGTAAAGGTGTAAAAAGGGCAGGTAGGGATGAGATGAAGATAAACAGCCAAACTTTACCCCCGCCATCAATCTATTGCTATTATTGAAAGGCGGGTGAAGGAACAGCATCCCCCCCACCCCCCACCAGGAATAAATGAGGTAGTTCGGCTGTTAATCACCTCGTAAAGTGGAGGCAGGTGGTTAGGAGAAGGGGGTGGAGGAGGAGAAAGAAAGGTGATGGATTAGGAGTGTGGTGGGAGGCTAGAACGTTAAAAAGTTAAAATTCAGCAGTTACTAGAGTCAGTTTCGTAAGTAAGAATAATCAAAATCTGAGAGCCTAGAGAAAGTTTTAGTTCCAAAGAAAGGTTAAAAGAATATGGCCAAACTCAATATATATCCATTCTGTGCGAGATGCCAAGACACATGACGTAAAAAAAAAAAAAATGGAAAAGAAATTGTCACAGGCACTGAGAAGCAAAAACAAGGGGAGACAGTTACAAAGCTGGCCAGTTGAGTACTTGAGGGACTTAAATATTGACAGATGGACAGAAAAGAGCTTAGAGTGTGTGGGGAAACGAGTGCTGCGTGCCCGTCTTTATAGGGAAGGGATGCAGAGTTCAGCAGGCTAGTGATATGAGTAGAAGCAGAGAGAGAGAGAGATGCAGCACTATGGCGAAGAGAGAGAGAGGCTGAAGGGAGTCTGATAAGGGAGAATTGATGAGACAAAAACCTTCAGCTCAAACCCATCCTCTTTAATTATGCTGTATGTGATTATGATCCCCGAACGCATGGTATCGGCTCAGCACACCTAACCTCTGTGAAGCTGATTTTTAAGGGAAGTAGTGTGATCTTTCGTACGGATGATCGAGACACCAGAGTTAATGAGAGACGGTGAGGGGTTGAGTTGGTTAGGAAAATGAGAGTTGGTGAAAAGACAAGACCCAGAGGCACAGCACTGTCGATAGCTGTAGAAGAATGGTGACCGTCCATAGCATGAGCTTGGAATGAACAAAATTAAAAAAATTGAGATCACTATGCAGAATGAGGGAGAGAAACCATGGGAGGTCAGCTTGGAAATTAAGGATTTGTGCCAGACTGTTGAAGGCACTTGGGATGCCTAGTGTTGTACCAAGGTTTTCACAAAGTCCCGAAATTAGGTTGACCTTGTATCAGAGAAAATGTAAGATCACCGGTGGAACATCCTTGACAACCCAGCAGTGAGCAAGAAGGTTTTGAGAAGGAGGGTGTTTTCAGAATCTTAAGGGTTGACTCAGAGACCTTAGATATGCAGGAGAATAAAACCTACAGCTAATAGTCACAAGGTTAAAAGCGGTAACCCATCCTCATGACAGGCTGAGAAAGAGGAGACTGTTAGCACGAAGGAAAGATTCAAGATGACACACAGAGGCGAAAGAGTTTGCCTAGGCAGGGTGTCAGCACAGAAGCATAATTCTTCAGGACAAAGCCCATGAGGACTGTATGCCTTATTAGTATTGAGGCCAGTGAGGGCGGAAGGTACATATATGGAACGAAATTTAATGTTAGCCATGAAGAAACCAATTGAGGAGGCATCTTAAGAAAAGCACCCAGATAATCAGAGTAGAGTCAGGTGGAAAAATTGAGAGAGTTCGGCTTTATCAGAGGAGGAGACAGCTACAGAGCCATCCTAGCAGAGAAGAGGAAGGAAAGAAGGAAAAAGAAAGTGGTAAGGATTTCGATAAGGCACCAGAAGAAAGGGGAAGCGCGTGTATATTGGAAACTTCATTGCATTTAGAACATTTGAGTAGGTTTTGGCAAGACGAACAGATTTTAGAGAATTCCTCGAAACTACATAAACTGCATGTGATTCAGAGACAAGCTGACACCGTTATCTTTTTAATAATATTTCCTTTTTGTAGACAAGTATGATAAAACAGAGACTTTTTGGTAATAATGAAAGGATAAGGAAACGAAAAATGTGCTTCCATGTGTAGAGAACGCTTAGATACCTGTCTTGTGTATTTTGAAAACCGCAGTATTTTTTTTTTCTTTGTGGGACTGAGACCGTTCCCAGTAAATATTGGTGGTTCATGGAAAATTTACCTATTGCTTTATTCAGACACACCAGCATAGGGATGAAAAAAATATAAGTGATGGGAAGAGAGAAAAGGATCAGAATGTGTAATACCAGACAGAAGAATCATTTACTTATCTGAATGTGCTCTGTAAGATACCCTTCCCTCTAGCATCCCCCCTTATCTGTCTTTCTACTTATCTTTCCATCCATCTTTATCTGTAGCATCTGTCTGTTTATCACTCTTACTTAGTGCCTGACAGATCCCGAACAAACGGATCTTTAGACGTTGGTGCGCAAAAACTCCCGTCGGGCCGAGTAGAAGAGCAGGTGTATCCCGCGTAAACGCCAGGTGGGTGTGCAGGTGAGGCGGAAAGAGGTTAATTACGGAACTTCCCTCACCCACTGTCCCCACCGTCCCACCCCGTCCACCCCAAGTTATTAAATATGAGAAGTCCTGCCGGGCGCGTGATGAGGTAGCCTGATTGGTGGAGAGGGAGTCTGCTTTGCTCTGATGGGTGAAAAGGAAGAGAGAGAATGAAGAAAAAAAAAGTTGTCCAGATGCCTACCTTCAATGACTCACTAACTGGACGTTATTTTACCTGTGTTTTGATGTGTCTAATTAAGGTCATGAATCTGATAATGTTGTCTTTATCTTTTTCTTCTCAGGACGATTTTGTTCAGGGTAGGAGATGATTTTTTTTTACAGGAGGGATTAGAGATAACGTGTGCTAATCCCTCCACCTGTACTAATCCCCCCACCTGTGCTAATCCCTCCACCTGTACTAATCCCTCCACCTGTACTAATCCCTCCACCTGTACTAATCCCTCCACCTGTACTGATCTCCCACCTGTACTAATCCCTCCACCTGTGTATTAATCCCTCCACCTGTACTAATCCCTCCACCTGTACTATCCCTCCACCTGTGCTAATCCCCCACCTGTACTAATCCCTCCACCTGTGTGTTAATCCCCCACCTGTACTAATCCCTCCACCTGTACTAATCCCTTCACCTGTACTAATCCCCACACCTGTACTAATCCCCCCACCTGTACTAATCCCTCCACCTGTACTAATCCCCCCACCTGTACTAATCCCTCCACCTGTGCTAATCCCTCCACCTGTGCTAATCCCTCCACCTGTACTAATCCCTCCACCTGTACTAATCCCCCCACCTGTACTAATCCCTCCACCAGTGTACTAATCCCTCCACCTGTACTAATCCCCCACCTGTACTAATCCCCCCACCTGTACGAATCCCCCCACCTGTGCTAATCCCTGAGCTAAACGTCTGGTAGTAGCAAGTGTGTGTGTGTGTGTGTGTGTGTGTGTGTGTGTGTGTGTGTGGGTGTGGTTGTGTCCTCAGTGTATGGCCAAAGTTTTTTTTTTTTTACCTATAACGAAATTTAGCGTTGTGGTAAACGTTCGCCCAGACCAACTTTTAGGCTGGGGATGGTATAGAGAGAGGCGCCAGCGTATTGAATGACCACTACCCTCCAGCACGGTATTAAATCACGCTATATCGATATTAAAAAGGATATAAGAACACAAGAGTATATACAGTCTCTCTCTCTCTCTCTCTCTCTCTCTCTCTCTCTCTCTCTCTCTCTCTCTCTCTCTATCACACACACGCACACACACACACAGTACATCAGTGGAATTTGACTTGTGCTGCTGATGTCGATTTAGTGGATCGTGGGAGTGAAGGGGTTAAGGGAGGCTGTGTTTAACCCCTCCAGTTCAGAGAGAGTTTAAGATTGAATAAAACCGTCTGGAGTGAGATTAACGGGTAATTCTTGGGTTGAAGGAATAGGTAAAATAAATCGCTTAGAAAATGGTGTTAGGTAGCCTTTGAAGCCTTGGACTGCGAAGATGTGATATTCTCTCTCTCTCTCTCTCTCTCTCTCTCTCTCTCTCTCTCTCTCTCTCTCTCTCTCTCTCTCTCTCTCTCTCTCTCTCGGAAGGTACCAAAGGCCTCTCGTAGGATGCATAAAATCATCATCCTCATCATTATCATCATCATCATCATCATCATCATCATCATCATCATCATCATCATCACCACCACCACCACCACCACCACCACCACCACCACCACCATCATTATCATCTTCGTAATCACCATCACCACCACCACCACCATCATCATCGTAATCACCACCACCACCACCATCATCACCATCACCATCATCATCATCATCATCATCATCATCATCATCATCACCACCACCACCACCACCACCACCACCACCACCACGTAAGGATGAGGTGAGGCAAGATCCAGGAACAAGGAAACTGAAGTAACAAGCAAGCAAACAAACAAATATCAAACAAAACAATATAAACAAAAGCAAACAAACAAACACACAGACAAACAAACACAAACAGACGAAGAACAAACACTTAGAAAAACACAATCAAGGAATAACCATAAATAAAACACAAACAATCGACAAAAACCCAAGCAGACAAATAACAAACAGAAGACAAACAGCAAATATAAACACAAACAAGACCCTCCATCCACAGAACCAAACACACAGACAAGAACCTCCATCCACACAGAAACAAACACACAAACACGAACTTCCTCAACCAACACCCGGGCGAGAGAGGGAAGCGAGTGAGGCTGGGGCAATTAGAGGGGTTGTTAGGGGTATTAACTAAGCACTAATCAGCTTACGGAACGACCCAGCACGACCTTGCCACTCGTTGACCTAGTGTGTGTGTGTGTGTGTGTGTGTGTGTGTGTAAGGAGCGTGGCTGTGTTAATTGATATTGTCACTGCTTAATTTTTTTTCCTTATGTCTCATCGTCTTCATCATCATCATCATCATCATCATCATCATTCTTCACAAACAAAGCTTTTTATTGTCTATCTGTTTATCTATCTATCCGTCTGTCTGTCTATCTATCTGTTTATCTGTCTGTATATTTATCTATCTATCTATAGCCGGAAGTCTTAATTCCGGAGGGGTAGCCACAAACAAAACGCCCCCGTGTTACCCTCTCTTCCGCCATCCAGTTGCCCCCCCTCTCCAGCTCACACCTTTCTCATTTATTTGTCTCTCTGTCCCATTCCGTCATCTCATCCTCGGGCTCCCTCGCCCCATCCCTTCACCTCACTTATATAAACTCTCCTAGTCAGTCTCTTGTTCTTCATACCACAATGCTCGCTAACTTCGTTCCTTGTCTGTCTGTCTCCACGTAACATGCAAAGCCATCCGCACGCATAATTACTCTCTCTCTCTCTCTCTCTCTCTCTCTCTCTCTCTCTCTCTCTCTCTCTCTCACACACACACACACACACACACACACACAGTTATCTTTCCAATCATCTGCCTATTCTTCCACTACATACCTACGTTTTTTTTTTTTTTTTTTTTTTTAACTATCCTCCTCGTATTTGGTCTCTTCATGGCGTAGCTCAGAGGCAGGAAAAGACAAGGCTGCAGTGTGCTTGATTCGCGTAGCACTTCCTCGTGACTAGCATCATATTGTCGTGTTAATCTACCGCCACAACTGAGCGTTCAAGATGGAGGGATGGTAAGTTTAGGCCAAGTTAAAGTGAAAGGAGTGTACCCTTCGATAGATAAATTTCCTTAGTCGACTTCTTTCACGATTTGTTTATTTTTCTTTTAATCTAAGCTTGACGACCCGAAAGTATCACATAACATATCAATTTCCACTTCTCTAGGTCTTTTCAATTTCCAACCTCGTGCCATCCCAAACTCTCACACCCATACGTTATTCTGGGCACTAAAATACCCTCATATATTTATCTCTTAGCATCTGTACTCCGCCTCCTGCTTCGTAACAAGGCTTTTACTCACCTGCCACTTAATTATCTCGTTTCCTGGGCAGCTCTCCTCTCCACCCCCTTAAAGCATTTCCAGAGCACTCTTTTTTTCCTCCATTTCAAGTCTCTCTCTCACCAGCTTATTAGAGTGTGAGTCATCTTTTCTCATGTTTACCTTTTTTTAATGCAAGGAAGAAGGAACCAAAGGCCAGACTTCAGCAAGACAGTTCTCTCCAAGAAAAAACATAGACAAGATAACAGGGAGCCAGATTCAAGACCTCAGTCCTCACAGATTTTTACAATGCTTATGAACCACCCTGTAGAAGTGTTGATTACTTGTTTGATACTTTGTTTATGACTGTGTTCGGCTTGATTCTTGTATATTTATGGTGCTGCTTTCCTTACCTTTAGCTCATACAGAGGGATACCGTTATTATTCAGAAAAATTCTTTATTGCAAGCAGTCTCGGAAGGACCAGTGGATTTGATAATATTTGCTTCCCCGTGTATTCCTTTATTATTATTATTATTATTATTATTGTTATTATTATTATTATTATTATTATTATTATTATTATTTGATGTTGTTTTTCCTATTATTATTATTATTACCGGTATTATTGTTATCTGATGTTTGTTATAATACCATAGATATAATAACGAAAGTATTATGAATGTGGGGTTGGGGCTTTGGGTGGAGAGTGGGGGTAGAGAGGGATGGGGGGTGAGGGTGGAAGAGGAGTAAGGGTGTGGGTAGAGAGACGGGGAGAGGGTGGTGGGGTGAGGGTGAGGGCGGAGTGAAGGTGATGGTAAGGGTGGAGGGGTGAGGGTGGGGGATGGAAAGGGTGAAGGGGTGAAAGGTAGGGCAGTTATCCTCACTAATCCAGCCTCATCCATATCAATCCACCTTTCATTTCCACACTACTGCACTTCTTCCTCTCCTCTCCTCTCCTCTTTTATGCTCCTCTTCTCCTTCTATCCTCTTTTTCTCTGCCACTTTGGTCTCTCTTCTTCTCCTCGCCTCTCCTCTTTGATATGCTGTTCCTCTTCTCTTTCCCTTCTCTCATCTGTCATTCTTTCTTTACCTCATATCCCTTCCTTTTTCCACTCCTCTCCTCTTCTCTCCTCCCTTCCTGTTTCTGTTTGCTTTCCTTTTACTTCTTCCTTTCTTTTCAAATCCTTTCCCTCTCCTCCCAGCCACACCCCTCTTCTCTCCTTCCCTGCTTCCCCTCCCTTCCCTGCTTCCCCTCCCTTCCCTGCTTCCCCTCCCTTCCCTGCTTCCCCTCCCTTCCCTCTCCCCATTCCACCTCTCTCCCACTCTTCTTTCCTTCCCTCACCATTCCCCACACCTCTTCCCTTTACTCTTTCTTCCTTACTGTCCTTTCCTTTCCTCTTTCCCTAACTCTCCTTTTGCCTAAGTCCCTTCCTTTGTCTTCCTATCTTCTCCCTTCCTCTGCCTTTCTCTCTCCTTCTCTCCCCTCTCCTTCCCTTCCTCCTCCTCTTCCCCTCCCTCTACCCACACGCTGTCTCACCCCCTCTTTTCCTCCCCTACACTCTTCCTTCTCCCCCCCTACGTCTAGCCTTCCACCCCATTCCCCTTTTGTCTCCCCTCTCTATACCTTATCCACCTTAACATGGCTGAGCTTTTTATTCTCCCCATAGCACTTCTTCGTGACTGGCATCGTATTTAAATGTCAGTGTCCTGGTATAGCTCAGAGGTCAAAGCAGAGAGACGGCAATTTTAGGCCAAGTTAAAGTGGACAGAGTGTCGTCTATTCTCTCCCTATCCTCGCACTCCTTCACTGGGGACGTGGCGTGAAGTGGTTAGGGAAGGTATTTACTTTCCGAATGGACGCGGGTTCGATTCTACGCGGAGGCAGGGAGTAGGTTAGTAATCTTTCACAAAACTCACCAACGCACCATAACCTCCTCCCCCCCCTCTCCTTCGCTGATAACATTACGTAAGTCCTGAATGAGATCTCCCTAGTGTGTATTCAATATGGACGGTGCGTATTAGCGTCGAAGAGGTGGCAGGTGAAGGTGTGTGCACGTACCCCTTCATGTGTGTGAGCTCTGAAACACACACACACACACACACACACACACACACACACACACACACGTAAATAAAGAAAAACAAATAAATAAATAAATGAGAAAGAAGATAATCCTCCCCTCCCCCCTTTCCCTCCCTCCCACTCCCCTCTCCTCACTCCCTTCCCCCCACTCCCCTCCCCCATCCCCCAATATGGCGGGGTGCCGTGATATGAGAGGGACAACTCCAATAAACTGTATTACAACTCGCCCCCTCCATTACCCCTCTTCACCGGCGCCCACTCACTCACCCACTCACTCTTCCATCCACCCACTCACTCACTCACTCTTCCATCCACCCACTCACTCACTCACTCTTCCATCCACCCACTCACTCACTCATCCATCCACCCACTCACCCACTCACCCACCCATCCATCCACCCACCCACCCACCCACTCACTCACTCACTCACTCACTCATAATGGATAAACTGGATACAAGGAAAAAATTAGTAGCCTCACCCCTGACGAGAGCAAGAAAGATTAAAGCTAGCTCACTTCTCTCAATGAGTTAGAGATACTTGAGGCCCTTCAGTACGAGATCTCTTATATAGTAATTAAGGTGGTGATGATGATGATGATGATGATGAGGAGGAGGAGGAGAAGGATGATGATGATGATGAGGAGGAGGAGGAGGAAGGATGATGATGATGATGAGGAGGAGGAGGAGGAGGAAGGATGATGATGATGAGGAGGAGGAGGAGGAAGAAGGAAGAGGATGATGATGATGAGGAGGAGGAGGAGGAAGAAGGAAGAGGATGATGATGATGATGGTGATGATGATGAGGATGATAATGAGGAGGAGGAGAAAGATGATAATGATGATGATGATGGTGATGATGATGATGAGTAGGAGGAAGAAGAAAAGGAGGTTGTTGATGATGATGAGGAGGAGGAGGAAGAAGGATGATGATCATGATGATGATGAGGAGGAGGAGGAAGAGGATGATGATGATGATGAGGAGGAGGAAGAGGATGATGATGATGATGATCAGGAGGAAGAAGGAAGAGGATGATGATGATGATGATGGTGAGGAGAAGGAGGAGGAGGATGGTTATTATTATTATTATTATTATTATTATTCATAGCATGTAGCAGAGACAGCCAATCATGTATCACTCCTTTCGTGGTTCGTAGGGCCCGTGGCTAGGCTATCGCAGTTCTGATTATTAAACCACTTCATACCCAGGACGTGTTTGAGAATTTCCTCCTGGTACGGTAAAGCAAGCTCCCTAACGCCTCTTCCTTAGCGATTTATTTTTGGATATGGCTGGCTAATGTCCGCGTGTATATTATTTATGCAGAGTATGGGGATATTAGAAGGATTTATACAACAGAGAATGGGTAGGAAGAAGTATATAAGCAAAATAAATCGGTTAGGAAAAGGTGTTAGGGAGGCTGTATCTGACACAACCAGGAATTTAAAGTCTCTCTCTCTCTCTCTCTCTCTCTCTCTCTCTCTCTCTCTCTCTCTCTCTCTCTCTTCCTTCTTCGTCGCCCCTCACTTCCTCTCACTTTCCATCAAAGAGAGGTATGAGAGTGGACCCTAGAAACGGTTAGCGATTACGAGAGAGAGAGAGAGAGAGAGAGAGAGAGAGAGAGAGAGAGAGAGAGAGAGAGAGAGAGAGAGAGAGAGGATAAGGAATGTTAAATGAGAGAGAAAGGGGAAAAAAATTTGAGAAAGAAAGTAAGGTGGGGAGGTGAGGAATGTTGGATGAGAGAGAGAGAGAGAGAGAGAGAGAGAGAGAGAGAATACATCCATTTATCAAACGTATTTATTATCAGAAAAAAAAAATAGGAGTCATTTCTCTTGTCAGAACCAAAATATTGACGAAAATTAAATACCTCTCTCTCTCTCTCTCTCTCTCTCTCCCCTCTTCAGCCTTGAGGGGAGGAAAACAGGAGGAAAAAATGCTGGGAGGGAGGGAGAGAGAAAGAGGAAAAGAGAGAGAGAGAGAGAGAGAGGTAAACATTAATGAG
>NC_136974.1:2340287-2350287 GCF_032717465.1 Coenobita brevimanus | reverse complement strand
CCTACACCATATACCTACACCATATACACCTACACCATATACACTACACCATATACCTACACCATATACACTACACCATATACACTACACCATATACACCTACACCATATACACTACACCATATACACCTACACCATATACCTACACCATATACACTACACCATATACACTACACCATATACACCTACACCATATACACTACACCATATACCTACACCATATACACTACACCATATACACTACACCATATACACTACACCATATACACTACACCATATACCTACACCATATACACTACACCATATACACTACACCATATACACCTACACCATATACCTACACCATATACACCTACACCATATACACTACACCATATACCTACACCATATACACTACACCATATACACTACACCATATACACCTACACCATATACACTACACCATATACACCTACACCATATACACTACACCATATACACCTACACCATATACACCTACACCATATACACTACACCATACACACCTACACCATATACACTACACCATATACACTACACCATATACACTACACCATATACACTACACCATATACACCTACACCATATACACCTACACCATATACACTACACCATATACACTACACCATATACACTACACCATATACACCTACACCATATACACTACACCATATACCTACACCATATACACTACACCATATACACTACACCATATACACTACACCATATACACTACACCATATACACCTACACCATATACACTACACCATATACACCTACACCATATACACCTACACCATATACACTACACCATATACACCTACACCATATACACTACACCATATACACCTACACCATATACACTACACCATATACACCTACACCATATACACTACACCATATACACTACACCATATACACTACACCATATACACCCACACCATGTACACTACACCATATACACTACACCATATACACTACACCATATACACTACACCATATACACTACACCATATACACCCACACCATATACACTACACCATATACACCTACACCATATACACTACACCATATACACCTACACCATATACACCTACACCATATACACTACACCATATACACCTACACCATATACACCCACACCATATACACCTACACCATATACACTACACCATATACCTACGCCATATACAGTACACCATATACACTACACCATATACACTACACCATATACACCTACACCATATACCTACACCATATACCTACACCATATACAGTACACCATATACACCTACACCATATACACCTACACCATATACACTACACCATATACACCTACACCATATACACCTACACCATATACACTACACCATATACACCTACACCATATACACTACACCATATACACCTACACCATATACACTACACCATATACACTACACCATATACACCTACACCATATACACTACACCATATACACCTACACCATATACACCTACACCATATACACTACACCATATACACCTACACCATATACACCTACACCATATACACCTACACCATATACACTACACCATATACACCTACACCATATACACTACACCATATACACCTACACCATATACACCTACACCATATACACCTACACCATATACACCTACACCATATACACTACACCATATACACCTACACCATATACACTACACCATATACACCTACACCATATACACCTACACCATATACACCTACACCATATACACCTACACCATATACACCTACACCATATACACTACACCATATACACCTACACCATATACACCTACACCATATCCACAACCACCATAAACACATCCACCATATACACTACACCATATACACCTACACCATATACACTACACCATATACACCTACACCATATACACCTACACCATATACACCTACACCATATACACTACACCATATACACTACACCATATACACCTACACCATATACACCTACACCATATACACTACACCATATACACCTACACCATATACACCTACACCATATACACCTACACCATATACACCTACACCATATACACCTACACCATATACACCTACACCATATACACTACACCATATACACCTACACCATATACACTACACCATATACACTAAACCATATACACTACACCATATACACCTACACCATATACACTACACCATATACACCTACACCATATACACCTACACCATATACACCTACACCATATTCACTACACCATATACACTACACCATATACACCTACACCATATACACCTACACCATATACACTACACCATATACACCTACACCATATACACCTACACCATGTACACTACACCATATACACCTACACCATATACACTACACCATATACACCCACACCATATACACTACACCATATACACTATACCATATACACCTTTCCTTCTTGTACCATTGTGTGAATAGGGGGGAAAAGGAAAACTTTTTCCATCAGTCTGACCGGCCCGGGACTCGAACCCACGGTCTTCTGGGTATGAGCTGGATGCGCTACATTAGTTGTAGTAGATGTTGTAATAGCAGTAGTTGTAGTAGTAGCTGTTATTGTTGTAGTGGTGGTTGTAGTAGTAGATGTTATAATAGTAGTAGTAGTAGTGGTAGTTGTTGTTGTAGTGGTTGCTGTTTTTGTTGTTGTTATGGTCCTGTGTAATGTACTTAAATTGCACATAGCACCTTAATCCACTTAGCACACAAATTACATTACATTTCCGTACTACACACGCGGGTACGAAATACTGTGTGGCGATTTAACCCTTTCAGTACGATAATTTCTTCTCATGTTCGTTCTTCCTCTCCAGACGATGTTGCCCATCTGAGTGCTGTGCTGTGTGGGAGGAAGAGAAGACGGAGGGGGGTGCAAGGAACAGCGTGGTGGACTGAAGAGGTGAGACAGGCTGTGGCACAGAAGAAGAGAGCATACAATGAATGGATGAGAAATAGGGGCGTGGAAGAAGTTGAGAGGCGGAAGAGAGAGTTATATGTAGAAAGAAAGAGAGAGGTGAAAAGGTTAGTAAGAGAGAGTAAGAAGAGAGTGGATGAAGAATTTGGAAGGAATTTGAGTGTAAAGTGGAGGGACTGTAAGAAGATGTTCTGGAAAGAGGTGAAGAGAGTAAGACAGGGTGGAAGTGAGGTTAGCAGAGGAGTGAAAGATAAAAATGGTAGATTACTAGTGGAGAAGGGAGAAAAAGTGAGCGGATGGAGAGAACACTTTAAGGAATTGTTGAACATAAAGAATGGAAGTAATGTGAGTATAAGTGGCTGGGGAATGGCTGGGAGAAGGAGAGAGGTGAGAAGACAGGAAGAAATCAGTAGGATAGAAGTTGTGGAAGCAATGAAGAAAGTTAAATTGGGGAAAGCCTCAGGAATTGATGGAGTGTGTGGTGAAATGCTGAAGCATGGGGGAGAGATAGTAGTAGAATGGATGTGGAAGATGTGCAGATTGGCCTGGGAGGAAGGTAGAGTCCCGGAGGATTGGAAGTCAGGTATAATTATTCCCTTGTACAAAGGAAAAGGGGAAAAAGAAGTGTGTGGTAATCATAGGGGCATTTGTCTTCTTAGTATAATAGGAAAAGTGTATGGTAGGATACTTATTGACAGAGTTAGAGAAAGAACAGAGGAATTAGTTGGAGAAGAACAGGGAGGCTTTAGGAAGGGAAGAGGTTGTGTAGATCAGATAATCATTCTTAGATTTTTAGTGGAAAAGTTTCTAGAGAAGGGAAAGAAGTTGTATGCGGCTTTCATGGATTTGGAGAAAGCATATGACAGGGTGGATAGACAAGGATTGTGGAAAGTATTAAGAATATATGGAGTAGATGGAAAGTTGTTGAATGCTGTGAAGAGTATGTATGATGGTGCTAAGGCTGCAGTGCGTGTGGATGGTGAACTAAGTGAATTTTTCTCTTTGAAGGTTGGGTTGAAACAGGGATGTGTCATGTCTCCATGGTTGTTCAATTTGTTCATGGATGGGGTAATAAAAGAGGTACAGGGTAGGGTAGTGGATGTTGGAGTGGCCCTGGTGAGAGAGGATAGTGTTTGGAAACTCCCTGTACTGTTTTTTGCAGATGATACTGTGTTGTTGAGTGAAGACGAAGGGGAGCTGCAAGGCTTGGTGGACGAGTTTGGGAGAGTGTGCAAGAAAGGGAATCTAAAGGTGAATCTAGGGAAGAGTAAAGTGATGGTCTTTGAGAGAGGTGAAGTCAGTGAATGTACAGCGAGGTTGGATGGTGAGGAATTGGAAAATGTGAGTACGTTTAAGTACTTGGGTAGTGTGATGAGTAAGGATGGAGGTTTGGAGGGTGAAGTCCTTGAAAGGGTACAGCAGGGAAGAAAGGTTGCTGGTTCCTTGAAAGCAGTGATAAGAAACAGGGAAGTGAGCATGGAAGTGAAAAAGTTACTACATGACAGTATTGTGATACCAGCTCTAACGTATGGAAGTGAAGCTTGGACATTGTTGGAAGGACACAAGTCAAGAGTGAGAGCATTGGAAACGAGTTATTTAAGAGGAGCCTGTGGAATCACATGGAGAGACAGGCTGACGAATGAGGATATAAAGGAGCGTTGTGGTGTGGATGTGGATGTGATAGGAAGTGTTATGAGGAACACACTGAGGTGGTTTGGCCATGTGTAGAGGATGGAGGGTGAAAGACTGACGAAGAGAGTGTATGTGAGTAAGGTGGAGGGGGGAAGAGGGAGGGGGAGGCCGAGGATGAGATGGAGGGATGGGGTGGAGAGGTGTATGAGAGAGAGGGATGTGAGTTGGGAGCAGGGCAGTGAAATGGCGGGGGACAGGACGACGTGGAGGCGATTTGTTTGTGGCCACCCCAAACGGGATTGAGGCGTCTGGCAATAGATAGATAGATAGTTTCGTAATAGGAGGTTAATGAAGGCTGTATCGACTTTACAAAATACAGAAAGTCTCCCAAACCGAATAGAAGAATTTTGTAGTACCGAGAATTAGATACGAAAATAAATCACACAAATAAAGATGAAATTGAGATGAACAAATGCTCCCTTGCTAAATTCTGTAACATTCTGAAATTTAGGTTGGGTTGGGTTAGGTTGGGTTGGGTTGGATTGGGTTGGGTTAGGTTGGGTTGGGTTGGATTGGGTTGGGTTAGGTTGGGTTGAATTGGGTTAGGTTGGGGTTGGGGTGGGGTGGGTTGGGTTGGGTTGAGTTGGGTTGAGATGGGTTGGGTTGGTCTGGGCCAGGTTGAGTTAGATTGGGTTGGGTTAGGTTGGATTGGGTTGGGATAGGTTGCGTTGGGTGGGGTGGGGTTAGGTTAGGTTGGGTTGAATTGGGTTGGGTTGGGTTAGATTGGGTTGTGTTGGGTTGGGTTGTGTTAGGTTAGATTAGGTTGGGTTGGATTGGGTTTGGTTGAGTAGGGTTGGGTTGGATTAGGTTGGGTTAGGTTAGGTTAGGTTGGATTGGGTTGGGTAGGGTTTGGTTGGGTTGGGTTGGATTTGGTTGGGTTAGGTTAGGTTGGGTTGGGTTGGGTTAGGTCAGGTTAGGTTAATTTTACAAGAGTTGTCCCGTTCGTGAGGGGGGGGGGGTATATTTGACTTATTTTTCGTCTTTTTGCATCTGACTTTCTGTAGCTCAGAGGCAGAGAAAGAGAATACTACGGCTCTACACACTTTCCACTTCTTCGTGACTAGCATCATATTCTAGTGGTAATCATATAACTCTAGGAGAATTAGACAGCACTACGGCTATAATTCATGTAGCACTTCTTCGTGACTAGCATATATAGTTTTCTTTCTGCATTCAAGCTGGAGATGGCGATTTTAGGCCAGGTTAAAGTGAAAGGATTATAGGAACAGGACCCGTATCCCAGTCGGTTAAGGAAGCTCCCTAATACCTTTTCCTCAGCGATTTATTTTACCATATCTACGCCTTATCGGTCTCTTGTTATGTTCTTACTGTTTTGTAAACCCCAACATGGAAGGCAAAACACACACACACACACACACACACACACACACACACACGCACACCAGAGATAGGCTTTCATATACAATCCTGTTAAATTCCTCAGTAGTCACGCAGAGCAGGGCAATTAGTACCCAAGCAGGTGGCATGAGAAGGGGGTGCGACTGGGGTAAACCGCATCTGGAACATTGTACGAGATGGTCCCATTAAATTAGAGGCATATGGTAGCACCCTTGGAAAAAAAATAATATCACTCGACTCCCCACCTCATATTATCTCTCTCTCTCTCTCTCTCTCTCTCTCTCTCTCTCTCTCTCTCTCGTAGGAACCGGGAGGTAAACACTATACTCCATCCACCTTAACTTGGCCTAAAATCATCCCTTCACCTCGAATGCTAGTCACGAAGAAGTGCCATGGCGAGGATACCTAGCCATAGCCTTGCCTTATCCTTCCAGTTTAACCAGAGGAACATTAGAATAAGATGCTAGTCACGAAGAAGTGCTAGAGAAAGGATGTGGAGTAGCCATTTTAGATTTTTTTTTTTTTTTCGACAATGACCTATGAGAGAAAGACTGAAAAAAAAAAC
The DNA here is from genome assembly GCF_032717465.1 of Coenobita brevimanus. Classification (NCBI taxonomy): domain Eukaryota; kingdom Metazoa; phylum Arthropoda; class Malacostraca; order Decapoda; family Coenobitidae; genus Coenobita; species Coenobita brevimanus. The sequence goes on along the minus strand of NC_136974.1, from coordinate 2,343,688 downwards.
GAAAATTTATGCCAAGTTAATATATATGAAAAACGGAGAAAAAAAAAAAAAAAAAAAGCAAATTTTGAGATATTTGCTGGCTCAAATTTGCTCTCTCTCTCTCTCTCTCTCTCTCTCTCTCTCTCTCTCTCTCTCTCTCTCTCTCTCTCTCCTCTCTCTCTCTCTCTCTCTCTCTCTCTCTCTCTCTCTCTCTCTCTCTCTCTCTCTCTCTCTCTCTCTTAATTCACGCTTCCTTCAGACGATTTTTTGCAGCGTAGGAGGGTTTGGGATTAGGTGGGATTTACCGTTTATTTCCTGCTACTTGGGCGGGATTTATCGTTTATTTCCTCCTACTTGGGTGGGATTTATCGTTTATTTATTCCTAATTGGGTGGGATTTACGTTTATTTCCTGTTATTTGGGTGGGATTTATCATTTAATTCCTCTTCCTTTGGTGGGATTTACGTTTATTTCCTTATACTTGGGTGGGATTTATTGAGTATTTCCTGTTACTTGGGTGGGATTTATCGTTTATTTCTTCCTAGTTGGGTGGGATTTACGTTTATTTCCTGGTGGGATTTATCGTCCACTTCCTCCTACTTGGGTGGGATTTATTGATTATTTTTCCTACTTGGGCGGGATTTATCGTTTGTTTCCTGCTACTTGGGTGGGATTTATCGTTTGTTTCCTGGTGGGATTTATCGTTTATTTCCTGTTACTTGGGTGGGATTTATTGCTTATTTCCTCCTACTTGGGTGGGATTTATCGTTTATTTTCTCCTAATTTCAGACGGATTTTGCAGAGTTAAGAGAGAGTTTGGGGATTAACTTGGATTTTTTCTGGATTTCCTCCTACTTTCAGACGATTTTATGGCCTAGTTAATGGGAAGAACGCGATTTTTTTCTTTTTATTTTTAGAGATAGATTTAAAAATAACCTTCACTACACTCAAGCCATTCTACACCGCTCATCTTCACAGGGTGTATTGTCACTGGAGGGTGTTGGGTGTAGATGGCGATTTTATTCATCTGAGTGTAGCCTGAGAGTGTTAATAATTGTACAGTCGCCCCCAAAAGTGATGGCTGGGTTTCATACTGCTTCGGTCACTCTGTACTGTATGTGTAATTAACGCAGATCGAAGACTTTTGCACCCCTCTGTCATTACTTTTTGAGGCGACTGTACTGGCAACTTTTGCATGGTCTGTAGTGCCGTAGTATTATCTTTCAATTTAAGCTAGATTTTTTTTTTTTTTTTTATTTTGGTGAGTGTAGCCTATACACTGTATATGGCTAGTGAGGGAGTGATCGCCCTCTACCTACACAGATCAAAAGCCCTCGGGAGCAGGGGGGTGGTTGCTTTCTCAGGCAGAGGAACTCCTTGAGAGTGAAATGGCTGGGAAGCATGCCGGCACGTGACTGGCTACAGCATAGCTGGGTCTTTCGGGTGTGGGCAATCAGGCAAGTTAGCTGCCTACTGCGACTGCAACACATTGGCGAGGTGTTCAGGAAGTTAGCCAAAGAAACCTTGATGGACTCTGAAAGAACAATAATGGCCCCCAGTCCCGTGCAGCCCTTAAATGGGCAGGGGGTGCTAAGAATCTCACGGTTGCCTCAATTACAATCTAATTCATTTGTTAATGCAAAAAATACAATTAAAATTGGTAACTGGAATGTGAGAACGCTAAATCATGACGGTAAAATTGATGAGTTAGTGAAGGTTTTTCAAAATTATGGACTTGATATTTGTGCTCTGACAGAAACTAGATTAACTGGAGTTGATAAGTTGGATTTGGAGGATGGTATACGTTTATTGATATCTGGCCGACAGGACGGAATGCATTATCAGGGAGTAGGATTGTTGCTGGGTTGTAAGGCAAATAAGGCATTATGTGAGTGGGATCCTATAGATAAGCGATTGTTATACGCACGGTTTAAATCAAATCATGGCAACATCAGTCTGTTTGTGTGTTATGCACCTACTAATGATGCACTCGATGAAAGGAAAGACACATTTTATGAAAAGTTGCAAGAAGGAGTAGGAAGGGTACCTAGACATGATGTTTTGATCTGCGTTGGAGATTTTAATGCAGTAATGGGCTGCTCAAATGAGGGATTTGAGGCATGTATGGGTAAGATGGGAGTTGGTAGTAGGATGAGTGAAAACGGAGTGAGGTTTGGAAGCTTCTGTCTAGCAAATGACTTAGTCATCGGGGGCACACTCTTTCAGCATTGCAATATACACAAGACAACTTGGGTGTCGCCGTGTGGAAAATATAAAAATCAGATTGATCACATCGCTATCAGTAGGAGGCATAGAAGTTCTCTGCTAGATGTTCATGTTAAACGGGGAGCGGATATTGGTAGTGACCATCAACTCAGCATTGCAAAAATAAGGTTTAAACTTAAAAATCAGAAGAAGGAAAAATCTGGTGTTGGTAGATACGATATTGTTAAGCTTAGAAGGGAAGGAGAAGAAAAGGAGGAATTCAGATTAGAATGCAGAAATAGGTTTTTGGTGTTGGAAACGTTGGAAGAGGGGGAGAGAAGTGTAGATGAGATGTGGGAGGATGTGAACAAAGCTTTGCATGAGACTGCTGAATGTACAATTGGAAGGAGACATAGATTCAGGAGAAAGAAATGGATATCAGAGGAAACGTGGGATATGATAAAAAGGAGAGGTGAGGCTAAATTGAGGAGTGATATGCAATGCGTTGATGAACGAGAGATTGAATTAGCAAGAGCTGCGTACTGGAGTTTGAATTCAGAAGTAAGAAAGTTAGCTAGGAGAGATAAAAGAAGATGTGTGGATGAAAAGGTTGCAGAGACTGAAATCTTAATAAACAAAAATGATGGACAGAGTCAAAGAATAGCTTATGAATCGATTAGAGAACTGAGTGGTAATGCAGGTAAACGCAAGGAAATACCAGTTAGAGACAGGGAAGGAAATTTATTGACCAAAGATGGAGATATTAAAAATAGATGGAAAGAGCATTTTGAGACAGTTCTTAATAGACCAATACCACCAGAAGAGGATATACCGTCTGCTCAGGAAGATTTAAATATAGAAACAGGAGAGTTGAGGCTTGCAGAAGTGGAGAAAGCAGTAAAACAGTTAAAGAATAACAAGGCACCAGGGGAGGATGGTTTATTTCCGGAAATGTTTAAAGTGGAGGGTGATAGATTAATAATGATCTTGACCAAGCTATTCAATAAGATATGGGTGACGGGGTTACTACCATCAGTTTGGAAGAATGGTGTAATTGTCAAAATTCCGAAGAAGGGAGACCTGAGTGAATGTGGTAATTGGAGGGGAATCTCTTTGTCACCGATAGCTTTGAAAGTTTTCAGTAGAGTGTTGTTAAATAGGTTGGAGCCAGTGGTTGAGGGTATTCTGAGGGATGAACAGGCTGGTTTTAGAAAGGGA
>NC_136974.1:2310287-2335287 GCF_032717465.1 Coenobita brevimanus | reverse complement strand
ATAGAGCCTGCTATGGTGCCCCTGCTAATTGGGTGAGGTAACTCAAATGCGGCATCCATCCAGGAAACAAATTGACACTATTTTTACCGCGCCTCGCTGTCTTGGGGCGCTGTCAGCTGTGAGGGACCATTGCTTCATCACACAGGACATCCGTGCAGAGGCGGTTACTTGCCTTCGGTTGATGGGTTTGCTTAGGCAGAGACTGGTGTTGATCATCCGCAGCGATACCATACATTTATTCTCTCTCTCTCTCTCTCTCTCTCTCTCTCTCTCTCTCTCTCTCTCTCTCTCTCTCTACGTGTGTGTGTGTGTGTGTGTGTGTGTGTGTGTGTGTGTGTCAAGTATGTTTATGTGCGTTTTTTGCTCCCCGTCCATAAAGAAGGCTTATGCCCGCCGTCCGCTACAATACATACATGTGTGCGTATTCTTTATGTGGACAGTAGTGTGTAAGTGTGTTATGTAAGCTCATGTGCGTTTTTGCGGTGGCCGGGTGGGTAGAGGGGTCGCCTTCTGTCTTAAAGGACGCGGCTTCGATCCAAAACTGAACCAGGAAAGAGATGAATTGATTTTTGTAAGTAATCCCCCCTACTACCCACTACCATGTCGTAAAATCACCCCCCAATTAATCCTCTTCCTGAGTGAGGCAGCCCTAGCATGTATTCAGTATGGACGGTGATTATTAGTGCTGAAGTGGTGACATGTGAAGTTTTGTGGCACGTAGGGGGACTGATGGACCTGAGATAACGGGCTCCTAAGTTTATGGCCAGAGATGAACAGATCAAAATAGAGAGAGAGGGAGGGAGAGAGAGAGAGAGAGAGAGAGAGAGAGAGAGAGAGAGAGAGAGAGAGAGAGAGAGAGCGCTTTTGAGGGGTGTCTGCCCCAGTGATCATTATGTGGGAGTTGTTTTTATTAAAGAGGGTAACTTCAAAGCCTATGTGCGTTTTTGCTTCCTTGTGTGTGTGTGTGTGTGTGTGTGTGTGTGTGTGTTTTATGTGTGCGTCTGTGTGTGATAATACTTGTGTGTGGAGAGGCGTGTATGGGCGAGAGTTGTTTGGATGAGGAGAGGGCTGGAGAGACGGGCTAAGGGCTAGTGGACAAGGGCTGTGAGAGAGAGAGAGAGAGAGAGAGAGAGAGAGAGAGAGAGAGAGAGAATTACGGAGAGCTACAAGGAGAATCAGTACCTCAAAACGTCTTACGATCTATACCGAAGAAGTACCGTAGATAAAGGTACTGAAAATCATGTGTGAAGTTAGTAGGTACAAGTTGCTATTCTGATAGTGAGAGAAAATATGGCAAAGATGAAGGCTCTCACTCCACCCACCTCACCCACCGACAGCCAGGGAGGGAGAGGCGAAAAAGGAAGTACACCCAACCGGGGGGAAAATAAAATGGGTTGGAAATTCTACGGATCACTTTTATATTCAGTCTAACACTAAAATAGGTCTTTAAAATATTTGGATGTCTAACTACTACAATCCGTATTATCGAGGACTTAACTACTCATGCTGGTTACAGATTTCAGGTGTTTCAGATCTTATACCTGAAGAAACTACGTAATTAATCAAGGTGGAAACGCGCCAGGTCAACCTTCCTTCCGTGATTCTTCGTTGTGTTGATATCTGAACTTCGTATGCGCTGGCAGTCGACGGTTTCAGGGCCTTGAGGGATTTTGGAAACCTCTCTTAGTTTTCTGCGTAAACACCCAGTCTCTAGCGAACAGAATTCCTTTGCCTGAAGCCTTTTCCTGTGTGCATGAGGAAGGAGATTGTTATTTTGCTCGTGTCTGGTCACTATCAAGCCTCTCGATGTTGTTATTGAGAGACATCGACGAGAACTGCACAGCGTATTCCAAATGCGGTCGCACAACAAAACCGTTCCTAGAGAGAGAGTGTGTGAGAGAAAGAGAAAGAGAGAGAGAGAGAGAGATTTTAAAGAGGTGAACAAAGGAAAGGATGTTGGTGGGAGTAGGATGGAGGTGGTTGTGATGGAGAGAATGGGGTTAACTCTCTCTCTCTCTCTCTCTCTCTCTCTCACACACACACACACACACACACACACACACACACACACACACACACACACACACACACACACACACACACACACACACAAGCGCCTGGTGTAGTCCCGAGGTAATGTAGTTGACGTGGGTAATACGCCTTTACCGCCCTAACATCATTCACGTGTGTGTGTGTGTGTGTGTGTGTGTGTGTGTGTGTGTGTGTGTGTGTGTGAGAGAGAGAGAGAGAGAGAGAGAGAGAGAGTACGCTTTTGTATTCGTGTGTGTGTGTGTGTGTGTGTTTGAGAGAGAGAGAGAGTACGCTTTTGTATTCGTGTGTGTGTGTGTGTGTGTGTGAGTGTGTGTGTGTGTGTTTGAGAGAGAGAGAGAGAGTACGCTTTTGTATTCGTGTGTGTGTGTGTGTGTGTGTGTGTGTGTGTGTGTGTGTGTGTGTGTGTGTGTGTGTGTTTGAGAGAGAGAGAGAGTACGCTTTTGTATTCGTGTGTGTGTGTGTGTGTGTGTGTGTGTGTGTGTGTGAGATTGAGTTCTGTGTACCTAAGTGAGATGCAAGATAGATAGGAATGAAAGTTGGCCTAATATTTCACCTCTTCAGTTTCATACCTTCCTCTCTTGTCAAGTTTCCTGAAGTGAGAGAGGCTTGGTATGTTTCTCTACCCATAGATCTCTCTCTCTCTCTCTCTCTCTCTCTCTCTCTCTCTCTCTCTCTCTCTCTCTCTCTCTCTCTCTCTCTCTCTCTCAGTGATACGCAGGGAGGAAAGTGACTATACTGTACCTAACCATGTCATATTTTTGTCATTTTCACATATTTTCATTTATACGCAAAGTTAGACAGCGAAATGGTAGGGCGACATGGAGGCGATTTGTTTGTGGCCACCCCTCACAGGATTAAGGCATCTGGCTATAGATAGACAGGTAGATAGATAGATAGATAGATTCATTTTTGTATATATATGAGGCTTAACAATTGACAAGTTATTCTTTTTACTTTTTTTTTTTAGACCGTCATCCCAGCACCGGAATCGAACCCGGGCCCTGCTACCTCTGTCCCTAAAGTTCAACCACTATGCCTTCGAGCCTTCCTCCCCGCCTCTAGTCACGAAGAAGTGCATGCGTTCTTGAGGTGAGTGTCCTTAGGGGATGGTATGAATGTTTTGTTAATAATGTAAGTTCTTGTTGGCGGTTGATTTATTATTATTATTATTATTATTATTATTATTATTATTACTGTCATCATCATCACCATCATCATTATCGTCATCATCATCATCATCATTTTCATCCTCTTCTTCTTCTTCTTCATCATCATCATCATCATCATCATCATCATCATCATCATCATCACCATCATCATCATCATCATCATCATCATCATTTAAATAGTCTAGATATCAACATAATTTGCACCAATAACATACAAGACACTACTGACTTCGAAGGTGAAAAATAAATCGCTAAGGAAGAGGCGTTACGGAAAATCGGAACCTACCTAAAAGTCGACCCTTTAAAACGAATTTGAGGCCTATAATTAATACATCTTTTAAGGTTTCCCGTCAAGAGTAAGTTTTTTTTTTTTTTTTTTTATATATATATACCAAATTTTGATTGTTGGAGAGTGAAAAGATATGATGCGTTATCGTTGTGGTTCCTTCTTATCAGCAGACAGACAGACAGGCAGGCAGACAAAGCAGACAGGGTGAGAAATACGTATGTGGAGGGAAGCAGATGAAGAAAGCAGAGGTGTTGAGAGAGAGAGAGAGAGAGAGAGAGAGAGAGAGAGAGAGACGAGTGATAAAACGTAGTAAACAAATCAGACAGACAGACAGACATGAACAGAAAGGCAGACTAACAGACAGGCAGACAGACAGACAGACATAAACAAACAGGCAGACAGACAGACAGACAGCTGAAGAGAGTCGTCGGTGGTAACAAGAATAAAAGAAAGACGACATGGGAAAGGGTAAGTAGATAGGGTAAGTAGGTAGGTAGGTAGGTAGGTAGGTAGGTAAGTATGTAGGTTGGTAGGTAGGTAGGTAGGTAAGTAGGTAGGTAAGTAGGTAGGTAGGTAAACAGGTAAAGTAAGATGATAGGAACGACGTTGATAGGATAATGTGGTAGGTAGGTAAGTAGGTAGGTAGGTAGGTGGGTAGATGAGTGGACGGTGGGTAGGTAGGCAAAGTAGATCGACAGATAGATTGATAGATAGGTTGATGAGGTAGAAAGGTTGATAGATAAATAAGGGAAGTAAGTAGGCAATGTAAGTAGACAGGTAGGTAGGTAGGCAGGTAAGCAAGTAGATAAGTAAGTTGGTAGGTAGGTAGACGTGGTAAGTAGGTAGGTAGGTAGGTGGACGGGGTAAGTAAGTAGGTAGGTAGGTAGGCAAGTACCGTAAGTGAATAGGTAGGTAGGTATTCAGGCAGGCAAGTAGGAAGATGGGGTATAGGTAGGTATTTAGGCAGGATATGCGTCAGGTAGGAATATGGGGTAGGTATGCAGGTAGGTAGGTAAGTGGGTAGCTAGGTAGGTAGGCAGGCAAGTAAGTAGGTAGGTAGGTAAGGAAGGCAGACACAAGAGCACGTAAGTCAGCAGGTAGGAAGGTTTATGAGTAGGCTGGTAATTGAATATCCAGGTAACACTTTGACAGGTATATGTGTAGGAAGGGACAAGGTGTGGTGGGTGGTGGTGTGGGTAGGACGGGGCTGTGGTGGTGCGGTGTGGATGGTGGTGGTAGGTGTGGTTGGTGGTGGTGCTAGGAGTGTTGGTGGTACTTGTGGTGGTGATGGTGGTGGTTGTGGTTGATGTAGTTGTGGTGGTGGTGGAGTTAGAGGTGATGGTGGTAATTGTGGTTGATAATGGCTTTTGCTGAGAGAGAGAGAGAGAGAGAGAGAGAGAGAGAGAGAGAGAGAGAGAGAGAGAGCAGGAAGGAGACACGGTGAGAGAGAGACATAATTAAAGAGAACAAGGCCCAACTCGCTCATATTATCTCACTTTCTCTCACATATATCCCTTTCTCTCTCTCTCTCTCTCTCTCTCTCTCTCTCTCTCTCTCTCTCTCTCTCCCCCCACTTTTATCGTCCCCTCTTCCTGCTTCACTTCCTTCTCTCTCTATCTCACCCTCTCCCTCGAGCTTTCTCTCTCTCCCCTCTCTCTCTCTCCCCTCTCCCCAGGGAAGAGAAAGGGGTGAGGGGTGGATAGAAGGGCTTTGTATTACTTAACTTCAAATTTACGGATGAGGCAGGTGTGGGGTGAGGCAGGTGGGGGGTGAGGCAGGTGGGGGTGAGGCAGGTGTGGTAAGGCAGATGTGGGATGAGGCAGGTAAGGGGTGAAGCAGGTGAGGGGTGAGGCAGGTGTGGGGTGAGGCAGGTGTGGGGTGAGGTAGGTGTGGGGTGAGGCAGGTGTGGGGTGAGGCAGGTGAGGGGTGAGGCGGGTGTGGGGAGAGGCAGTGAGGGGTGAGGTAGGTGAGGGGTGAGGCAGGTGGGAGGTGAGGCAGATGTGGGGTGAGGCAGGAGAGGGGTGACGCAGGTGTGGGGTGAGGCAGGTGTGAGGTTAGGCAGGTGTGGGGGAAAGCAGGTGTGGGTGAGGCAAATCTGGGGTCAGGCAGGTGTGAGGTGAGGCAGGTGAGGGGTAAGGCGGGTGTGGGGAGAGGCAGTGAAGGGTGAGACAGGTGTGGGGTCAGGGGTGAGACAGATGTGGGTTGACGCAGGTGTGGGGTGAGGCAGGTGAGAGATGAGGCAGGTGTGGGGTGAGGCAGGTGTGGGGTAAGCAGGTGTGGGGTGAGGCAGGTGTGGGGTTAGGCAGGTGTGGGGGAAGGCAGGTGTGGGTGAGGCAAATGTGGGGTCAGGCAGGTGTGGGTGAGGCAGGTGTGGGGTCAGGCAGGTGTGGGGTCAGGCAGGTGAGGGGTGAGCAGGTATGGGGTCAGGCAGGTATGGGGTGAGGTAGGTGTAGGGTGAGGCAGGTGTGGGGTGAGGCAGGTGAGGGGTGAGGCAGGTGAAAGGTAAGGCGGGTGTGGGGAGAGGCAGTGAGGGGTGAGGCAGGTGAGGGGTGAGACAGGTGTGGGGTGAGGCAGGTGAGAGATGAGGCAGGTGGGGGGTGAGGCAGGTGTGGGGTGAGGCAGGTATGGGGTGAGGCAGGTGTGGGGTGAGGTAGGTGTGGGGTGAGGCAGGGGAGGGGTGAGGCAGGTGTGGGGTGAGGCAGGTGAGGGATGAGGCAGGTGTGGGGTGAGGTAGGTGTGGAGTGAGCCAGATGTGGAGTGAGCCAGATGTGGGGTGAGGCAGGTGAGGGATGAGGCAGGTGTGGGGTGAGACAGTTATGGGGTGAGGCAGGTGAGGGATGAGGCAGGTGCGGGGTGAGGCAGCTGTGGGGTAAGCAGGTGTGGGGTGAGGCAGGTGTGGGGGAAGGCAAGTGTGGGGTGAGGCAGGTGTGGGTGAACAAGTGTGGGGTCAGGCAGGTGTGGGTGAGGCAGGTGTGGGGTCAGGCAGGTGTGGGATTAGTAGGTGTGGGGTCAGGCAGGTGTGGGGAGAGGCATTTGAGGGGTGAGGCAGGTGAGGGGTGAGCAGGTGTGGGGTGAGGCATGTGAGGGGTGAGGCGGGTGTGGGGAGAGGCTGTGAGGGGTGAGGCAGGTGAGGGGTGAGACAGGTGTTTGGTGAGGTAGGTGAGGGGTGAGGCAGGTGGGGGTGAGGCAGGTGGGAGTGAGGCAGGTGTGGGGTGAGACAGGTGTGGGGTGAAGCAGATGTGGGGTGAGGCAGGTGAGGGTGAGGCAGGTGTGGGGTGAGGCAGGTGTGGGGTGAGGCAGGTGTGGGGTGAGGCAGGTGTGGGGTGAGGCAGGTGTGGGGTGAGGCAGGTGTGGGGTAAGCAGGTGTGGGGTGAGGTAGGTGTGGAGTGAGCAGGTGAGGGATGAAGCAGGAGTGGGGTGAGGCAGGTGTGGGGTAAGGCAAGTGTGGAGTAAGGCAGGTGTGGGGTAAGGCAAGTGTAGGGTGAGGCAAGTGTGGGGTCAGGCAGGTGTGGAGTCAAGCAGGTGTGGGTGAGGCAGGTGTGAGGTGAGGCAAGTGTGGGGTCAGGCAGGTGTGGGGTGAGGTAGGTGTGGAGTGAGGCAGGTGTGGGGTGAGGTAGGTGTGGAGTGAGGCAGGTGTGGGATGAGGCAGGTGTGGGGTGAGGCATGTGAGGGGTGAGGCAGGTGAGGTGTGAGGCGGGTGTGGGGAGAGGCAGTGAGGGGTGAGGCAGGTGAGGGGTGAGACAGGTGTGGGGTGAGGTATGTGAGAGGTGAGGCAGGTGTGGGGTGAGGCAGGTGTGGGGTGAGGTAGATGAGGGGTGAGGCAGGTGTGGGGTGAAGTAGATGAGGGGTGAGGCAGGTGGAGGGTGAGGCAGGCGAGGGGTGAGGCAGGTGTGGGGTGAGGCAGGTGAGGTAGATAAACGGTGACGGGTTGAAAGGCATACCAACCCAAATGATTCTCTCTCTCTCTCTCTCTCTCTCTCTCTCTCTCTCTCTCTCTCTCCTACAATAATTTTTTAGGAGTCATAGTTATCCCCTCTATTTTCGTAGGTCAAGGAGGCTCCCTAACACCTCTTCCTTAGCGATTTATTTTTAGGTATTGCTGATTAATATCCTTTTCAATAATTCTCTATATAAGTGAGGCGATAACAGAAGTATTTACATAACTCAGAACAGTAAGGAGTAACTAAAAAATAATAAATCGCTTAGGAAAAGGTGTTAGGGAGCTTTGACGCATCTTTAATCAGCTGAAAGAAATCGTCTGAATATACCAAGAATTTAGCTCAGAAAACCGTCTTCATGTAGGTAGGGTTTGGGGGAAACGAGAAACAAAATTGACTAAGAAAGAGCGATAGACAGAGAAGAAAAATAAAGATCAATGTCATATTATATCTATTTTTATTTTTTTACACATTTTCATCTCAATAAAATCGTTTGGTGTAATTTTAATAGAGTAATAAAAGTTTTGGATCAAGAGAAGGTAGAGAAAAATAGCAATATAAAATGACTGTCAGTAGAAGTGGTAAAAAGTGTGCTAGACGAGAATGAGGAACAGAAGAAAGTGACTGTAATATTAGCCATGAGACAGAGAGTAGGTAGGAACATGCACAGACACAGAGAATTGAAAGATTTTGACTATTTCGAGGAGAGTGCAAGATGGTCTCCACGTCATTTCTGTACACTTATATACCTCTGTGAAAATTGATGTGATGGTTGGTGAATTTGCAGGAAGAGGTGATGCTGAATGTGTGTGTGTGTGTGTGTGTGTGTGTGTGTGTGTGTGTGTGTGTGTGTGTGTGTGTGTGTGTTTTAAGACCCGTAAAAAGAGGTGTTTGGGCGAATTTGGCGAAGGATGAACGGAATTGGTGTAGAAATTAAGGATAGGGCGCCAAATTGAAGAGTGTATGGGAGAAGAAAAAGAAGACGAAGAAGAATAAGAACAGTAGTAGTAGTAGTAGTTGTAGATGGTGAAAAAATTGAAGAAGAAACGTAGAAGAAGGAGGAGGAGGAGGAGGAGGAGGAAAAGAAAGAAGGAAAGAAAATGGGGAAGCACCTTCGACCTTTGGCATCTATACCCAACGAGAGAGAGAGAGAGAGAGAGTGAATCCAAGCGTGAATAAATTTACTACCAAGATGGCTACATTTCCTCCTCCATCGCCATTACGGTCGCTTATTTACGCTACTTATCAGCGACTTTTTGCTGTCATTTAGCGGAAGTTGTAGGGTAGTCATTAGTATTTGGAGTATTTTTTAAATTAATTTATATATTTATTTTGACTTCTGAGTGGTTATGCTTCACTTATTATATGAATCTCTCTCTCTCTCTCTCTCTCTCTCTCTCTCTCTCTCTCTCTCTCTCTCTCTCACACACACACACACACACCGCTCGCTGGCACAGTGGTAACGTTCTCGCTTGCCATCTGGTAGACGGGAGTTCGCGCCTCGCTCAGGTTGCGAAAAGTTTCACTGACGAAGTGAGTGGTTACTGTCCCCCTTGAGCAAGGGGACGGGTGTGTGGGTGTGTGAAGGTCACAGCCTTGCCCTTAGATCGGACTATATGAGCTCTCAGCTCCCTTCCGGGAGGGTAAAATGCTGACGATCACGACCATCAAGTGATCCTGACCGACCCGGTGAATTACACACACACACACACACACAGCCTTCAAGAAAGCCATATTTCCAGATTTAACCAAATATAAAATCCTTGTTCGTAATTCGGCAGGTGAGTCAGGCCTGGCATAATTAATCAACACAGGTAACAGGTGCTCAGGTATATATATTAATTTTAAATATATTAGACATTTTATTTTTATTTTGGGGTCAGGGTAGTACTGCATTATTCATTCTTTATTATTATTATTATTATTGTCATTATTATTATTATTATTATTATTATTATTATTGTTGTTGTTGTTGTTGTTATCATTCTTATTGTTGTTATTATTATTATTATTATTATTATTTTATTGGGGAAACCTTAGACAGAAACACCGTCCATAAAAAAAACTATTGAGAAAGTATTGGTGATGTGTTACGTAGGAAAAGGTGTGGAACTCTAATCGCATCACCTGTACCTTGCAACCGAAAGCTACCTGAGTTTCCATTCTTGCACCTGATTGGCCGTAATTATGAGGAGAAATATATAGCGTAATGTATCGTCTCCCATCCACAACCCTTTGAGCTGTCCATAGTTGTTTGTAGGCTATGGAGAAGAAGTAGGTGACACATAAACACTTCACGGCATAGTCACCCCTTCTCTCATCCTCCATCTTCTTTCCATACCTTCTTCACGTTTTCTTTGCCCAGGTGATGGTCCTTGCGCAATCTATTTCTCGTAGCGTACCCTTTCCATAGCACTTCTTCGTGACTAGCGCTGTGTTCTGTGTTGCATTTACTCCCTGACAAACATCTCTCATCCCTCTCAGCTCGATTGATGTCCGCGCGTAGTCAGATTGGTGGGTGGATTTTGACTAGTAACCAAGGAGACTAAATCCTAGGGTATAATCAAGGCTCGTCGAATTTTATGCCTCCAGGATTTAGTATTGAAGTGGTGAGAGTTGCCCAGTTCCCTCAGATGAAAGCATACGGACTCTAGTTTTGATTTATCGGTGTTAGCTTATCCCTAAAACGCTTCCACCACCACTTTCAAATTAACCAATCTCGGAACGGGGACTGTCTCAGTGCTGGGATGACTGATGTAGAATAATTTATCATCATTAAATTTCCGCCAAATAGGAGACTGACAGAAACAAAACAAATGCTTGGCTAAAACTACAGAATATATCGAACATTTCAGGAGGCAAGATTTAACTCAACTTTGTAGCGGCTTCATAAAAAACGACGAAAAGAAAATGTGTAAGTGACAGGTTTTCAAAATACGGCCTTCGTTTTCGGTATAAAGCAGTGAGAGCAATGTATTCTCCTCTTCTATAATTTTGTTACGAAGCTTTTTCATTATTTCAGTTGTATATGATGGTATTTGGTCACACAGGTTCCTACATCAACAGAGAAAAATCACGATAATTGAAGACGAACTCGGGGCGAAGTGTTTGTTTACGGTGGTGGCCTCTAGCGGTAAGCAGCTTAACTAGGCTTCCTTTATTCCCTTACCACGAGAAGTATTTACTAAACTTAATAATTCAATAAAACGTAGAAATAAAGGAGAGACTTGTAGTGTGGAGTACAACTCTCATGTGTGGGGAGGCTCCCCACATACAGCTCTTCTCAATAGGGTGGAGTCAAAGGCTTTTCGTCTCATTAACTCTCCTCCTCTTACTGACTCCCTTCAACCTCTGTCTCTTCGCCGCACTGTTGCATCTTTATCTCTTTTCTATCGCTACTTTAATGATCACTGCTCCTCTGAACTGTCTGCTTGCATTCCTCCACCTCTACGACGGGCGCGTAGCACCCGTCTGGCAGCAAACTCTCATCCTTTTTCTGTCCAACTCTCTAATGCAAGAGTTAACCGTTACTCCCAGTCTTTCATTTATGCAACAGGTCAGCTCTGGAACTGTCTCCCTCTGTCTGTATTTCCTGCTGCCTATGATCTCCAGTCTTTCAAACGCAGTGTGTCCAGGCATCTCAAAATGATTGGATCTTGAATTTGGCTCTATATTGTATTTTGTTTTTCTCTTGGAGGGAACTGTTACTGTGGGCTCATGGCCTTTGGTTCCTTCTTCCTCGCATAAAAAAAAAAAAAAAAAAACGTGCAAAATGAAACTGATAGGGATTTAGATGGTACTTAGGTTAACTCTCTCTCTCTCTCTCTCTCTCTCTCTCTCCAGTACCCACACAGAGTACCGTCACCGCCACAAGGGGTACACACGGCTCACCTTTAACATGACCTCTATGCGCGCGCGCGCGCACACACGCACACACACACACACACACACACACACACACACACACACACACACACACACACACACACACACACAGGAGACAAGCCCGGTACTGTTTCAACTGGGCAGTGATTGAAGGCATGTAATTAATGTAGATTAAAATTAGAGAGCTTGATTAGTGATTACAATGACTACTACTACTACTACTACTACTACTACTGCTGCTGCTGCTACTATTACTACTACTACTACTACTACTACTACTACTACTACTACTATGTTACAATTACTATGACTACCACAACTACTGCCACTACATCTACCACAGCTGCTTCCTCTATACTACCACTGTTGCAACTAAAATTACCTCAGCCATCGCTACTACAACTACCATTATCACTACTACTACAGCAACAACTACTACCACTGCTACTAAAACTACTACTACTACTACTATTGCCTAAAGGAGAAGGAAGAAATGGACAGGGATTAACTTTGTCTCCCTTCCCTCCCTCCTTCCCTCCTTCCTTCCTTCCTTCTCAGTAGACGCTTAGCCTCCTTCCCTCCTCTCACGTCTACTTCTTCCCTAACCTTCCCAAGACCATCAGATCATCTTAAATACATTCTTAAAACCATATTATTTCATCCCTCTTAAGAAAGGACTCCCAGTGGTGAAGAATGAAGATGTAATTATAGTGTTTGTTTTTATCTGACAGAGCTGGGCCAGTCCTTGATCCCTAATTTGAGCGAGAGACTAACGAGGAGAGTGTATGTGAGTGAAGGGGAAGAGGGAGGGGGAGGCCGAGGATGAGATGGAGGGATGGAGTGGAGAGGTATATGAGAGAGGGGTGTGTGAGCTGGGGGAGAGGGAGGGGGAGGCCGAGGATGAGATGGAGGGATGGAGTGGAGAGGAGTATGAGAGAGAGGGGGATGTGAGCTGGGGGAAGGGCAGTGAAATGGCAGGGGACAGGGCGACATGGAGGCGATTTGTTTGTGGCCACCCCTGACGGGATTAAGGCATCTGGTAATAGACAGATGGATAGATTAATTTCAGTGAACCTTAGTCACGAGGTAGACACGAATCTCCTTGGTTATTAGTCAAATCCACCCTCCAATCTCATTACACCTGGGACGGTATTTTGGTGCGATTAGGAAGGTTGCAAACACCTCTTCCTTAGCGGTTTATTTCTGATTCTGCTCCGTTACTGTATTCCTGTGTGTTGTGCAATCTATATGAACATTAAAAAGCTAGAAGAAAAAAAAGTATGAATGGAGAGTCAGGAAAATAAACAGCTGAAGAGGATGAGTTAGGGAGCCTTCTGACCCAACGAGACAATGACCTCTGACCCCAAACGAGGCTAAAAAGGGGTTAAATATCTCCAGTTTTAAAAGTCCCTCTGAGGATGGTTATACGAGCCTTGAGTTTGCGCGATACGGTACTAAAGATGAAGATTCGTATGATGCTTCCCGTGCACAGCGAAATTTTTGTTTTGCGTTGATATTAGGTGTATTAGAGGTATTATTGTGCTTGTTAAACCTTTACTAGAGAAAAAAATTACTCTCTCTCTCTCTCTCTCTCTCTCTCTCTCTCCCAAAAATCATCTAATATTTACACGGCGAGGGAGATGGCAGTAGGTGGGCGACCCGCTGGCTTAATTATGACGTCACAGGGCTTTTCTATGACGTCACAGGGCTTATGACGTCACGGGGCCTTCTTATGACGTCACGGGGCATTCTTATGACGTCACGGGGCATTCTTATGACGTCACGGGGCTTTCTTATGACGTCATAGGGCTTTCTTATGACGTCATAGAGGGAATCGCCACCTCATTGACCTCGACCCATTTTCTACACGTTGACCTTAGGGGGTGACAATTTCTTTTTTTCTTTCTTTCTTTCTTTTTTTAAGGCAAGGAAGAAGGTATGGAGTAAGTAGACGAAGGCAGACCGTCAACAAGAGAGACCTTATTTCACATCTCACCAAAATCGGCTCATACTTGCGTCCTCTCCAGCGTGAACAGACAGACAGACAGACTTCAAACGCACAGAGAGAGAGAGAAAGAGAGAGAGAGAGAGAGGGGATGGAAGTGGTGAATATAGACATAGGGGTGGATAGACAGAAGGATAGATATAGAAGGATAGATAGAAATATTTCTCTATCGATATGCAATATTTACCACAACATGAAGAGAGTGCTTGGAAATAGAAGGGTGTTGATCCTTGGTTATGTTATGTGTTATGTGGGTATGTGATGGGTATGCGGGTATGTGGCATGGGGTAAGGTGTGGATATGTGTTATGTGGTATATGTAATGGGTATGTTTTGTCTTGCTGGTATGTGTTATGTGGTGTGCTATGTGATATGTGTTATGGCTATGTGCTGTAGATTGCGGTATGTGTTATTTATGTGGTGTGTTGCGGGTAGCTGTGGTGTTACTGGTATGTGGTATGAGGTATGTGTTATGTTGTTGTTGTTGTTGTTATAGTCCGGTGTGTCAGATCGAACAGACCCGTCGACCGCAAACAAGCCACCGCCCCTATGGTGTTGTCCAGCAGGTCTTCTACGCTGTTCATGTTTTGTCTGTGTTCTCAGTGTGATGTGCTGAGCGGGGAGGTGTCATGTGCTGTGCGGGGGGGGGGGGAGTGTCATGTGCTGTGCGGGGGGAGTGTCATGTGCTGTGTGGGGGTGTCATGTGCTGTGTGGGGGGTGTCATGTGCTGTGTTGGGGGTGTCATGTGCTGTGTTGGGGGGTGTCATGTGCTGTGTGGGGGGTGTCATGTGCTGTGCGGGGGGGTGTCATGTCCTGGGCAGGGTTCCATTATATATGTGTTGTGTCATGTGTGCCTCTTCTACAAACAGGACACGTGTCGTCGCTCCACCTAACTAATCTAAGGTGGTAGATTGGGGGGCCTGACGGGGTGTCCAGATTGAAGGCAAGTTAGGTGAATTAGGTCAACTCTATTTAATGATGCTTGCGATGGGTGGATGTCGAGGTTGGGGGCTAGAAGTAGTAGTAGTAATATTAATAGTAGTAGTAGTAGTAGTAGCAGATGTCTTGCCCTGCGTGTGAAGTGGGTGTGTAGAAGTGTCTGGAGTTTGGGTGTAGGTGAACCAGGTGTGGGGATGTGTTAAGTATGTGGGGATGTAATGTAGTGTGGGTGTTATGTGTTCTGGGGATGTGTTATGCATGAGGTGTGTATGAGTGTGGTGGGGTGTGTATGAGTGTGGTGGGGTGTGTGTATGAGTGTGGTGGGGTGTGTATGAGTGTGGTGGGGTGTATATGAGTGTGGTGGGGTGTGTATGAGTGTGGTGGGGTGTGTATGAGTGTGGTGGGGTGTGTGTATGAGTGTGGTGGGGTGTGTGTATGAGTGTGGTGGGGTGTGTGTATGAGTGTGGTGGGGTGTGTATGAGTGTGGTGGGGTGTGTGTATGAGTGTGGTGGGGTGTATATGAGTGTGGTGGGGTGTGTATGTGTATTGTAAAAGCGCGGCATGTTCACGCCTGATTGAAGGGCTGTGTTATGCATGGGGGAGGGGAGTTAGGGGTAAAAATACACACGGACCCCCTCTGTGCACGGGAGCAGGCACGTGAGAGAGACAGACAGACAGACAGAGAGGACAAGGAAATTTAATGATGCTGTGAAAGGAAAGGATGGAAGGTAAGAGAGAGAGAGAGAGAGAGAGAGAGAGAGAGAGAGAGGGTGTAGTAATGGGCCAGACAGGTGAGTGTAGTTGCGCTCGTTATGATACTTAACTTTTCGCATATCAAGGATTATTATTATTATTATTATTATTATTATTATTATTATTATTATTGTTGTTGTTGTTGTTGTTTTTATTGTTGTCTGATCAGCTAGTCAGGTCAGGTGTGGGTAAGGGGATGGGTTTGTTATGATGTGGCAGGGGTAAACCAGTTTTGCTGTCGGGCCCTGCTGCGGATGTCACTGATTGCATTGCGCAGTTGACCCTTGTGCGGTGTGGTGCGGTGAGGATCTGTCCGTTCTCCCCTTTGGGGCTAAGATGCGAATGAATGTGTTTGAATGGATGAGTAAATGGGGAGTGTGTCGTCCTGTCTCGGCTACCTCCCTTTCCTTGGGGGAAGCAGCCTAGGTATATAGATAGATTATTATTATTATTATCATCATCATCATCATCATCATCTTTTAACCTCACGTTTTCCTATAGTCTCCATTTACTTACTACTATTTAATTTTCCTCTCTCTCTCTCTCTCTCTCTCTCTCTCTCTCTCTCTCTCTCTCTCTCTCTCTCCCTCTCTCTCTCTCCCTCTCTCTCTCTCTCTCTCTCTCATTCCTTTATTTTTCCTTCAAGCTTTCCCCATATCTTCATCAATTTTCCTCCTATCGTTCTCTCTGTCAATATAAACTTTTATCTCTGCTATCTTCCTCTCCTCATTTATCACTCTCTTTAATCTCTCTATCTCCAATTTCCTTCTTACTAGTCTGTCTCTCTTAATTAACATCTATCTCTCCAATCTCCCTCTCTTTATCAGCTTGTCTAATCAAATTCTCACTCTCTCTCTCTCTCTCTCTCTCTCTCTCTCTCTCTCTCTCTCTCTCTCTCTCTCTCTCTCTCTCTCTCTCTCTCTCTCTCTCTCTCTCATATCTCTATTTCTCCTATCTTTTTTCATATCTTTATCAGCCTTTCACCCATCGTCCTCAGTCTGTTAATCTTTCACCCTCCTTCACCTATCTTTATCAGTCTTTCACGTAATTCCTGCATCTTTATCAGTCTTTCACCTGTCTCCCTTTATCGTTATCAGTCTCACCTGTCTTTCCCTCACCTTATCAGCTTTTCTCCTGTCTTCCTTCACCCTTATTCTTTCTCCCTTCTTCCTGTGTCGTTATCCTTCCTTTTCCTGTCGCCCTTTCTTATGTTCCATCTCTTCCATCTTCCTGCTTCTCTCTCTCCTGTTTGTTTTCCTCTCTTCATACTATCTATCTTTATCAGCTTCTATCTCTCCCATCTTCCTCCATCTCATCATCAACTTCCCTCTCCCTCCCTCCCTTTGTTGCTCCCTCTCCAATCTCCCTCCCTCTCTATCCCTCTCCCTCCTATTATCTAACTATCCTTGTCATATTCTTCCGCCTCTCCCTCCTTTCCCTCATTCTGTCGTCTCATTCTTCCCTAATGTGGCTTCGCTGGCGGGTTTCTGAAGATGAGAGAGAGAGAGAGAGAGAGAGTTAATGAGGAAACCAGCATGAAACGTAATTTGAGAAAGGATGGGAAGGAAGGTATGAGAGAGAGAGAGAGAGAGAAGGTATCATTTTCTATCCATATGTATATTTATCATAGTCTCCCTTCCATTTATTTTTTTTCTACAGTCTACATTTTCTTTATTGCATCTGCTCTCTCTCTCTCTCTCTCTCTCTCTCTCTCTCTCTCTCTCTCTCTCTCTCTCTCTCCGACCAAAAGTGAATTATGGAAGCCAGTGAATGTAAAACCTGTCCTCTTATCAAACCACTCTTGTGACATACCTTGTAGTGTGTATCGTCGCTTTGTTTCGCGTAATCAGTGTGTGTGGGAGGGGAAGGTTGAATACGCGGTGGAGAGAGGAGGTAAAGCAAAGAGGTTAGAACGAGACTAACTTTCGACTCGCCCTTTTGAATCCCTCTGTTCGAACGGAGCGAGACTGGACCCTCTTGCCGCGCTAGTCACCTTCGACGGGATGACCGGAGGGGAAGTGTTGCTCTAACGTGGTGAAATCGTAATGTTTCTCGTTAGTGGTGCTTCGTATGAGTGAAATCCGTATTCGTATTAGTGAAATCCGTATTCGTATTAGTGAAATCCGTATTCGTATTAGTGAAATCCGTATTCGTATGAGTGAAATCCGTATTCGTATGAGTGAAATCCGTATTCGTATGAGTGAAATCCGTATTCGTATGAGTGGAATTCGTCCTTCCGCGTCTCACTACACCGTTCACTCCACGCCGACCGGAAGATCAGGTTCGACTCCCATACACACAAAAGGTAAACACACGTAAATAAGCAGTGACGTACGTGTGTGTGTGTGTGTGTGTGTGTGTGGTCATTATAAACAAACTCATAGTCTATAAAGTCCCTGACGCCGCATCCAGTGAGGGGTGGCTTCAACAACAGGATCTGGCGTTTGTCCACTTTTATATTCATTTTATTTATTTATTCATTTATTTATGTTTGTTCAGCAGACGTGACTGGTTGTACTGAGAAGGTTTTTGTCCCATTCGTTCAGTGTCAACCCAGCCTTACTATTACTTCGACTATTACTATTACTATTACTTTTCCTGTACTTGATCGGGTTAGGAGACTCAACACCTGTTCCCTAGCGATTTGTTTTGCATCATACACCCAGACAGTTTGTTGTATATGTACGATATTTACGCCGTATGTACAAAGATAATATTACCGAGCTATAGCCGGAAGTAAGTTTGTACCAAAGCGGAACCAGGAAGCCTCTTTTATTATTATTACTATTATTATCATTATTATTATCATCATCATCATCATTATTATTATCTATTATTAATATTATTATTATTTTACGCAGATAGACAAGTAGTTAGGTAGTGTAGGTAGGATAGAATCGTAGGTGGATAGTTAAAGGTAAAAGTACAAGGAGGCATAGAACCAGATGAATAGTAAATGAATTAAATATTGAAAAATGGGAAGGAGACATAGAAATAGATGAACGATAGAGATAACGGTAACTGGGTAAACAGAGAGGAATAAATACATAGATAAACAGCGATAGTGACAACTTTTGAATACGTAAACAAAGAAATGAAGACGATTCGGTAAAGTAACAGTTCGACGGATAGATAATGACGATAGCGGCTGATAG
This sequence comes from Coenobita brevimanus, assembly GCF_032717465.1. Taxonomy (NCBI): domain Eukaryota; kingdom Metazoa; phylum Arthropoda; class Malacostraca; order Decapoda; family Coenobitidae; genus Coenobita; species Coenobita brevimanus. The sequence goes on along the minus strand of NC_136974.1, from coordinate 2,317,103 downwards.
ACTTAACCATTTTTAATTATGATGAGATAGGAAGGTAGGCGTTTGCAAGATCCGTTAACTGGAGGTCAAGAATTATTTCAAAATGACCCCGGTAACCGAAACCGCCATTTCCTTGAGTCGAAAAACAGACCTTACGTGAATATAATTTGCAGTTCTTAATTAATCAGTAAATTGTACCCTAATTATTACAGTGATAACCAGGTCGACTTGGAAACGAATAGATTTTGAGGCCGAGTCGACTTGTTCATCCCTCGAAGATGCCGCGCCGTAACCCGTTTAAATAACCCAACGCCACGCCATCGCTGGTGTAAATAAACCTCATCTCACTGCCTTTCGTATCATAGCAGTTATTTCCACGGCATTTGGGTGTGGGAAATGAATCATCACAGTTATTAAACTAACTCCTTGCCATAAAATTATCAAGATTTGTTTATGGGAGTTCATTTTAGATTCTGACCAACGAAATTTTTATGCCGCCAAATTAAAACCCCTGCAAAATTTCCTGGCACAAACCGTATAATTCTCCCCCTTCCCATCATCATCATCATCATCATCATCATCATCTTTCTCCACTCTGACCGTTGGCTGTTAACTTGTTCCATCCAGTCCCAGCGCATCTCGTCTCGCCATCTCGTCCTCTGCCTGCCTCTTCCTCTCACTCCATCTCCGGCCTGCCACTCAGTTACCCTGGTTGTCCATCTGTTACCTGATTCAGTAAGGACGTGACCTGCCCACATCGATCTAGGCTTTTCGACCTTATTGTGTCCTCTATTTTCGTCTGTTCTGTCGATAAAGCTATTCTCTCTCTCTCTCTCTCTCTCTCTCTCTCTCTCTCTCTCTCTCTCTCTCTCTCTCTCTCTCTCTCTCTCTCGTTTTCGTTTCAAGGACTCTGTTAGCGTCCATTTTTTCTGATCCATAAGTTAGAACAAGGACAAGGTAATTATATAACCTCATTTAATAGTAATTGCTTATTCCAGTGTTCTTACCCAATTTACCAAAAGCCCTCCATCTCATCTCCATTCTTCGCTTGATTTCATTGCCTCAGCTGCCTTCCCTCGGTGTATGGATTCCTCAACGCATTCCAATTCTAAATCTATTCATACTCCACGGGAACAAATGCGTCTGGTAACCTAACCTTCGTCTTCATCTTCAGACGCTCCATTGCCCATCATTTCTTTTAGTTCCTCCTCTCAGCCACTGGAAAAGAAAACGTCGTCTGGAAATCTAATATTGTTCAGTCCCTCGCCATTTATGTTAATTCCTTCGTCACCGCAGTCTAAATACCTGACAACGCCATCCAGGTACGCAGTGGCTGATTAAGGTGAAATTGTCTTACCTTGTCTAATCTAACATCTTCATTTGTATTTTTTGGCTTTGTGGAATTTTATGATGGCCGTACTGTCTTTGTAAATATCTTCTCTCTCTTTCTCTCTCTCTCTCTCTCTCTCTCTCTCTCTCTCTCTCTCTCTCTCTCTCTAAACTCCTACTACACTTCCCCTCTTTCTCCTTCCGCCTTCACTACCCCCTCCCCTCCCTCTTCCTCTTCTTCCCCTCCCCTCATTAACCCGTCTCCCCTCCCTTTCCCTCATGAGTCGCAGTGAATACTTGAGGGGCTGATCTCCTCTCCCCTCTCCCCTCTAGGGCGGCTACACGTCTTACTCCCACTCTCCCCTCAAATCTCCCCCTCTCACTTCTTTCTTACCCTCTCCCTCTCACATACATTTTTATCTGTCTCTTCTTACTCTCATTTTCCATCACGCAGTTCTCTCTCTTTCACGTCCCTCCCCCTCCCTCTTTCCCCTCCTCCCCCTTCTCCCCCTCTTTCTCGTTCTTCCTCTCCCTTCTCTCCCTCCCGGAACTCACCTGCCTCTCCTCTCCCTCCTGATTCATTCTTTCTCCCTTCACCCCCCTGGCACTTCTTTACCTCCCCTCCCTCTCCCCTTCTCCTCTTTCCTATCACTCTTTCCCTTCCTTTCCCTTCCCCTCTTCTTCCTTCCCCTTCCCTTCCCTTCCCCTCTTCTTCTTCCTTCACCTTCCCTTCCCTTCCTTTCCCTTCCCTTCCCCTCATCTTCATCCTTCCCCTTCCCTTCCCTTCCCTTCCTTCTTCTTCCTTCCCCTTCCCCCTTCTTCCTTCCCCTTCCCTCCCCTTCCCTTCCCTTCCCCATTTCCCTTCCCTTCCCTTCCCCATTTCCCTTCCCTTCCTTCCCCATTTCCCTTCCCTTCCCTTCCCCATATCCCTTCCCTTCCTTCCCCATTTCCCTTCCCTTCCCTTCCCCATTTCCCTTCCCTTCCTTCCCCATTTCCCTTCCCTTCCCTTCCCCCTTCCCTTCCCTCTTCCCTTCCCCCTTCCCTTCCCTTCCCTTCCCTTCCCTTCCCTTCCCCCTTCCCTTCCCTTCCCTTCCCCATTTCCCTTCCCTTCCCTTCCCTTCCCCCTTCCCTTCCCTTCCCTTCCCTTCCCTTCCCTTCCCCATTTCCCTTCCCTTCCCCCTTCCCTTCCCTTCCCTTCCCTTCCCCCTTCCCCATTTCCCTTCCCTTCCCCCTTCCCTTCCCTTCCCTTCCCCATTTCCCTTCCCTTCCCCCTTCCCCATTTCCCTTCCCTTCCCTTCCCCCTTCCCCATTTCCCTTCCCTTCCCTTCCCCATTTCCCTTCCCTTCCCTTCCCCATTTCCCTTCCCTTCCCTTCCCTTCCCTTCCCCATTTCCCTTCCCTTCCCTTCCCTTCCCTTCCCCTCCCTTCCTTCCCCTTCCCTTCCCTTCCTTTCCCTTCCCTTCCATTCACCTCACTTTTCTTTTTTCCCTTCCCTCTTCTCCCCTCCCCTCACCTTCCCCCTTTCCTTGAGTCTTCCCCTTTTCTCCCCTCTTTCCCCATTTGCCTCCCTTTTTCTTGCGTCCTTTACTCAGCCTCTCCCTTCTCTTTCTTTCTCCTCTCTCTTTTCTCTCTCCCCTCCCTTTCCCTTCCTTTTCTCTCCCTCCCTTTCTCACTCCCCTCGCTTTCTCTTTCCCCTCACTTTCTGTCTTCCCTCCCTTTCTCTCTCTCCTCCCTTTTTGTCTTCCCTCCCCTTCCCTCTCTCCCCTCCCCTTCCCTTTCTCCCCTCCGTTTCTCTCTCCCCTCCCTTTCTCTCTCCCCTCCCTTTCTCTCCCCCCTCCCTTTCGCGTTTTCCCTTCCCTTTCCCCCCCCTCTCTCTCTCTCTCTCTCTCTCTCTCTCTCTCTCTCTCTCTCTCTCTCTCTCTCTCTCTCTCTCTCTCTCACCATCCCATCCATTTTTTATCTACCCTCCCTTCTATCTATCCGCTTTATGTCTCTCCCTCCCCCTCCCTATCTTACCTCCTCCCCTGCCTCCTCCTCCATCCCCTCTTCCTCCCTCTCCATCTCCCCATTGCTCGCTTTCCTATCCTTGTCTTAACCTTATAGAAAAGATACCACAGTCATCTCCCTCAGTATTAAAGTTTTTGACGTTAAGGACCTGGGTTCGTATTCTCGTAGGGTAAGGAGGCTCCCTAACACCTCTTCCTTAGCGATTTATTTTTTGGATATGGCTGGTTAATATCCTTTTGTACGTTTTCTGTGCAGAGTTTGAGGGATATTGGAAGGATTTATGTATCACAGAAGAGGAGAGGAAGGTGTAATAGGTAAAATAAATCGCTTAGGAAGAGGTGTTAGGGAGCTTGATGTAATAGGTAATATAAATCGCTTAGGAAGAGGTGTTAGGGAGCTTCATGTAATAGGCAAAATAAATCGCTTAGGAAGAGGTGTTAGGGAGCTTGATGTAATAGGAAAAATAATTCGCTTAGGAAGAGGTGTTAGGGAGCTTGATGTAATAGGTAAAATAAATCGCTTAGGAAGAGGTGTTAGGGAGCTTCCTTAACTGACGGGCCCTCTTCTCCCTCGCCCACCTATCTTCCTCCCTTCATTTCCTTTCCTTCATTTCTTCTCTTCCTTTCATTTTCAATAATCCTTTCCCCTCCCCTCTCCTCTGCTACTTCCCTCCCCTCCTTTTCCCTCCGCTCCCCTCCCCTCCCCTCCCCTCTTCCAACAGCACGGTCTTTCCCTCCCCTTCCATCTCTTCCCTTCTCTCCATCTCCTCTCCCCACCCTCCTTCCCCCCCACCATCTCTCCCTTCTCTCTCATCTCTCCTCCCCATTTTTTCCTTTCCCTCTCTTTCCTTCCTTCCTCCACTGTCTTTCCTCCTTCCCTGCTCCTCTCCCCACCTCACCAGTCCTCTTCCATCTCTCCCTTTCCTCCTCTCCCCTCCTCTCCCTCAATTCCCTCCCTCCCTCCCTTCCTTCACCGTCTCTCCTCCCCTTCATTTTCCTCCCCTTTCTCGCTCCCCCTCCCTCCCTTCCATCTCCCTTTTCCTTCCTTTCCTCACCACAATCTCTCCCCTTCCCTCCCTTCTTCATTCCTCCCCTCCCTATCACCCCCCATCCCTCCCCTCCCTCTCTCTCTCTCTCTCTCTCTCTCTCTCTCTCTCTCTCTCTCTCTCTCTCTCTCTCTCTCTCTCTCTCTCTCTCTCTCCCTCCCTCCCTCCCTCCCTCATTACCCTTTCTCTCCCTCCGTCCTTCATTACCCTTTCTCTCCCTCCCTCCCTCATTACCCTTTCTCTCCCTCCCTCCCTCATTACCCTTTCTCTCCCTCCCTCCCTCATTACCCTTTCTCTCCCTCATTACCCTTTCTCTCCCTCCCTCCCTCATTACCCTTTCTCTCCCTCCCTCCCTCATTACCCTTTCTCTCCCTCCCTCCCTTCCTCCCTCCCTATCCCCTCCCTGTAAGTCAAAGGTTAGCGAATGTGTATAATGAGCGTAGCGGATGTTGCTAAGAGAGGCAAATTTAGCGCTATTTAGCATGACCGTCCCACGCCGTACACATACCGCGGAAACGTACACAAACACGCACATACATAGTATAGGTGTTGGTGTGCGTTCATGTGTGCGTCCCGTGTATGCCTCAGAGCGCGCGGGGATACATAGGCATGCACACACACACACACACACACACACACACACACACACACACACACACACACACACACACACACACACACACACACACACACGAATCTACCGACAATAATATGCACTAATTCATCTACTCATACACGAATTCCTCTACTATGCATACAGACAAACACAAACACCTTCCATATATATATATATATTCCTAATACTGTAATATTGTCTTTTTTTGTCTTGTTTAACTTCTATTTTATTTTTTATTAGTCAAAATTATGCTTATACACAGATGAGGAAAGTTTGGGTGTTTGTTTGTCTGTTTGCGTGTTTTTTTTTCACTCATATATGGTGTTTAGATTCCTGTGAGTTTGGCCATTAGGTGTTTTAGTGTATTTAGTGGATACACACACACACACACACACACACACACACACACACACACACACACACACACACACACACACACACACACACAGATTTAGGAGCCAGTGTTTTAAGACTATTTTTCTTCCTCCTGGTGTGTGTGTGTGTGTGTGTGTGTGTGTGTGTGTGTGTGTGTGTGTGTGTGTGTGTGTGTGTAAAGAAAAATATGATGTACACTTTGTCACCGTCGCTGATTTATAGGCATGTGTACACTTCCTCACACACACACACACACACACACACACACACACACACACACGAGAGAGAGAGAGAGAAGAGAGAGAGAGAGAGAGAGAAAGGCCTTTTATTTGACCTTGCTTTAATTACAGTATCACAGCCTCTCTTTCCCCCCTCCCCCCCTCTTTGCCAGTCTAATTCGTTTCTATGGAGGGATTTGCTCTCTCTCTCTCTCTCTCTCTCTCTCTCTCTCTCTCTCTCTCTCCCCCCCCCCCTTCCCTCCCTCTCTTCCCCTCCGTGTTGCGTGTTGGAGAGGTAGGGTGAGGTAAAAGGGTGACGTGTGTGCTACTTGATGAGAGAGAGAGAGAGAGAGAGAAACCTGTGATGTCGGAAAGATGGTTCTCTCTCTCTCTCTCTCTCTCTCTCTCTCTCTCTCTCTCTCTCGGTAATGGTAATAATGAAATCCTTTATCATCTATTTGTCCAGAAAAAATGAGAGAGAGAGAGAGAGAGAGAGAGAGAGAGAGAATGCAGGAAGCCCTAGAAGTGACACGGAGGAGACATGAATTATTACTGAAGGAGTGAAGCAAGGGAAGGGAAGGAGGAAGAAGGAAAGGAGGAAGGTGACAGGAAGGAAGGAGTAGAAAGGAGTGACGCAGATTTGTTTTTCTCTCAGATTCAGTAATTTATTGCCGTAAGAGAACACAAAGATTATACAACATTATAAACTAAACGATATTTGGCCAAACCTACTAAGTTGTGGTAGACAGAGTGACACATAGAAAAGCTTAAGGCATTACTGACTGGTAGCACAACAGACCACGATCATTTCAAGTGACATCAAACACCAATGATTATAAATACAATAAATAAAACGGTAATCACCAGTGTTCTTTTAAAAAAATGGGAACAGTTCGGAGACATCTAATATTATGTGGAGGAGAGTTGCATATGCTGGGTGCTTTATAAATTACACTTTTTTGTACAAGAGAAAGTCTGGAGAGGGGATGTTTTAAATCCACGGGAGAATGCCTGGTGTTATAAGCATGGGTTACATAACTAAATAAACCTTCTAAATAACTGAAGTGCATACATTTATGAACTAGCAAACAACAGAAGAAATTATATACAAAGTCAGATTTTAGTAATTGTGATGGATCAAAAAGAGGTTGTGCATTATCATATTTTTCAGCATATGAAATGCATCTTATAACCCGCTTCTGTCCCATTATTACTGGATTAGATGAACGTTCCATGTCCCACCACAGA
>NC_136974.1:2295287-2305287 GCF_032717465.1 Coenobita brevimanus | reverse complement strand
GTGTTTTTACTGGTGTTTTTTTTAACCCCACTGTTAAAGCACCGGGATATACCAGTGTGGGTGTGAATAGGAATGGTATGAGAGAGAGAGAGAGAGAGAGAGAGAGAGAGAGAGAGAGAGACGTAAATGGATGTGGGAGATAAGGAAGTAGAACACGAGGAAGAGAAAAGAGAGAGGAGAGAGAGAGAGAGAGAGAGAGAGAGAGAGAGAGAGGAGGGGGGATGCTAAAAAAAATAAGCGTAAGAGGAAGTAAGAGGGAGAAAGAAGAGAGAGAGAGAGAGGGAAGAGGAGAGAGTAAGAGGGAGTAAAATGTAAGAGTATAGTGTATGATGAGGTAAGAGGCGTGTCTTACCTGAGGGCTCTTATTAATGTACACCTGCAGCGCTCTTACGGGAGAGAGAGAGAGAGAGAGGGAGAGAGAGGGAGGGAAGGAGGGAGAAGGGACGGATGAGAGGATTGTGGAGGGGAGAGAGAGAGAGAGAGAGAGGGGGGGAAGAAAGGAGATGAGAGGAATGTGGAGAGAAGAGGGAGAGAGAGAGAGAAAAAAAAAAGGGGGGGAAGGGAAGGAGATGGGATGAGAGGATTGTGGAGGGAAGAGGAAAAGAGAGAGAGAGAGAGAGGGAGGGGGGGAGGGGGAGGGAAAGGGAGGGAGATGAGATGAGAGGAATGTGGAGGGGAGAGAGAGAGAGAGAGAGAGAGAGAAAGTGGAGGGGATGGAGGAGCAGGTGAGGGAAAAAGGAAGTGGTGAGTGGAGGAGGTGGGGAGGCGGGGGGGAGGTGGAGAGGAGGGGGGGAGAGAAGAGGAGGTGAAAGAAAGGGAAGGAGTGAGTGAGTGAGTGAGAGGAGGAGGGGGAGCTGGGAGAGAGAGAGAGAGAGAGAGAGAGAGACCCCGGACCCCTCCCCCCATAAAATCTGAATAAGGATATGGGGGGGGAAGAAGCCCCTTTGTGACTCAAGGGGGGGTACGTGAAGAATAGATTTGATAGTTATATAGGAGCCGCATTGAAATTGATATATTCTCTCTCTCTCTCTCTCTCTCTGCGTATTTATAGTTATTTATCTGTATTTACGAGTTTGTTTTCTTGTTTGTTTTACCTTTTTGTTTATCTGTCTCTGTCTATCTGTCTGTCTGTCTGAATGTATGTATGTATGTTTTTTTAATCTATCTATATGTCTATCTCATTGTCTCTACAGCATCATCTTTTCCTACCTCGGGCAATCTCTCTCTCTCTCTCTCTCTCTCTCTCTCTCTCTCTCTCTCTCTCTCAGTAGCATCCCCTCCAGGCCTCATAACCTTGTAAATATTGAGTCTTTTACAATGCTTTATATTCTGATGATGGTGTGGGCAAGGGAGAGAAAGGGAGGGAGGAGGGAGGAGGGAAAGAGGGAGGGGGGAGAGGGGGAGGGGAGGGGAGGGGAGAGAGAGAAAGGGATGGAATGGAGGAGGAAAGTGAGGGAAGGAATGGAGATGAAAAAGGGGGGAAAGTTACGTAGAGTTACACACCATACTGACTGAGGTCCTATTCTGTGGTCCTGCCTTGATAATCATAGGAGAAAGATTTACTGTAATTATAGAGGGTGGAGAGGGGGATGGCAAAACAGAAGGCTTTCCCCTCACCCTCCACACCCTCCGGTAATAAACCATACAGGAAAATAAGGAGAAGCAACAGGAAAGATAATAATAATAATAATCGTAATAATAGTAGTAGTAGTAGTAGTAGTAGTAAATAATAATAAAATGAAGCTTACTATTATTAATATATATAAAACTGAGACTACTAAGCACGCCTTATTCTCACTTATACTTAAAATCTGTGTCATATGACGTACCGTACTTATTTAGACTTTACTTAAATAAATCTGTGGTGGTGTGTATGTAAGAATTTCCAGGAACTTGTTGTACTTAAATGCTATGGTGTTACGTAGCATTTGGTAGTGTGTAAGTGTGCCCTATTTATTTATTTATTTATTTATTTATGAACTTATTTCACGTTTACCTGGAGAGACGAAGAGCAATATTTTTTTTTTTTTTTTCAATTTTTCTGTAGTGTTAAAAAGAAGTTACTTAATTTGTCTATACTAATCCCAGTCTTTCACTATTTAGAGAGAGAGAGAGAGAGAGAGTACATTTCAGTAACCTACAGTACACTTGTAATGTTTAGACAGCCATTACAAGTACTCTCATGTACTACATCTGTATGAGTGAATAGCCCTTTGTATTGTGCATGTCCTCAGGCTTCCTTCTCTCTCTCTCTCTCTCTCTCTCTCTCTCTCTCTCTCTCTCTCTCTCTCTCTCTCTCTCTCTCTCTCTCTCTCTCTCTCTCTCTCAATCCATCATAATCATCATCATCATCATTAACATCATCATCATCATCACCACCATCTTCACCACCACCACAATCACCACCACCACCACCATCTTCACCACCTTCACCATCACCTTCACCACCACCACCACCACCACAATCACCACCACCACCATCTGAATTCACCACCTTCACCACCACCACCACCATCACCACCACCACCATCACCACCACCACCACCATCCTGACTGTCAATACCCCGCCTCTTAACAACCCTCCTCCAATCACCTAACCCACAAACAAACCTCACACGCTCGTTACCACCTCACCTCCAGCCCAGGTCACCTTTTGTACCTGCTGACGTCACCTAATTAACCTACCTGCCTACCTGTAATCACCTGTATTTTTTCTATGTAGCTGTATTTTCTGTTTTTTGCTGTAATATACCATACATCGATTTATATAGAGTGATTAATATAGCTTAGAAAACGAGGGATGGATTGGAGAGGTCTATGAGAGAGGGGAGCTGGGGGCAGGGCAGTGAAATGGCGGGGGACAGGGCGACATGGAGGCGATTTGTTTGTGGCCCCCCCTAACGGGATAAAGGCGTCTGGCAATAAAAGTGTGTGTGTGCGTGTGTGTGTGTGTGTGTGTGTGTGTGTGTGTGTGTGTGTGTGTGTGTGTGTTTATCCTTCTCTGTGATCGACACAAACGGAGTCGATATTATAATGAAAGTAAAAATCAAGACAAGAATCAGTTTTAAAATACAGGTAAAATCGCTAAGGAAAAGGTGTTAAGAAGCTTCCCGTGATCCTTACAGTATGATCCGAATGCTAATCGACCGCACGGAGGCCAGTAAACAGACAACCTCTTCTAAGTCCTCCTCTTTCCCTAGAAAACAACTTGCAATAAAAAAAATATTAGTAGCCGAGTGGAGTTCGCGGCTGAGTGGTTACGTGGCGGACCGAGATCCCGAGAGACCCGGGTTCGATTCTCGCCCAGGTGAATAATTCGTCAGGTGTGGTTTGGGGGTGTATTACGCAAGTGTAAAATTAATGATGAGTTTATAACCTTGTCAGTTCGGAAAATTTCTCTTAGGCTGATTATTGTTTGGTGGTTGTAAGAGTAGATATTGTAGTAGTAGTAGTAATAGTAGTAACAGCAATAATAGTAGTAGTAGTCGTAGAAGTCGTAGGCCTATAGTAGAAATAGAAGTAGTAGTAGCTGTAGTAGTAGTAGTAGTAGCAGTAGTAGTAATAGTAGTAGTAGTAGTAGTGGTAGTAGTAGTAGTAGTGGTAGTAGTAATAATAGTAGTAGTAGTAGTAGTAGTAGTAGTGATAATAGTAATAGTATTAGTTGTAATAGTATTAGTAGCATTGGTAATAGTAGCAGTAATAGTAGTAGTAGTGGTAGTAATAGTAGTAGTAGTAGCAGCAGTAGTAGTAGTAGTAGTAGTAGTGGTAGTAATAGTAGTAGTAATAGCAGTAGTAGTAGCAGTAATAGTAGTAGTAGTAGTGGCAACCCCAGGCTCGTCTGAACGTGAACCCAGTAGACTGCAGGCTGAAGTACCGTTATTCTGCAGTCCTCATCCTCCTTTTGGGGGATAGGGGAGGGGATGGAGGGATGTCTGTATGGCTAGGCAGCGGATCCGCCCAGTTATATCAGAGCCACCACGTGAAGGCGCCCATACCCACCCCAGAATAGCATATAAAGACATAATGAAGGAGTTTAAATTCTCCACAATACTCCTTTCACCTAAACCTGGCCTAGATTGTCGTACTTGGCTAGCATATGTGTGGGGGAGGGAGGGTGTGAGCTGGAGGGAGAGCAGTCAAATGGCAGGGGACAGGGTGACGTGGAGGCGATTTGTTTGTGGCCACCCCTTACGGGATTTTATGGCGTCAGGCAATAGACAGATAGATAAATAAGTAGATATGGATAGATAGATAGATGGGTAGATAGATAGGCAGATAGATAGATACTGAATTAGATAGATAGATAGGTAGATATATATTGATAGATAAATTGGTAGGTACATAGACAGATAGATAGATAGCCAGTCATACGTATTTTCTTGTTTTATTTGTTTTGTATCTATCTATCTATCTATTTCTATCTATTTGTTTTGTGTCTATCTATTTATATCTGTCTATCTATTTGTCTCTTTTTTTATCTGTCTGTCTCTTGGTATGTATCTGTCTATCTGTCTGTCTATCTATCTGTTTCTATCTATTTGTTTTGTGTCTGTCTGTTTGTGTGATTCCGGGACGGCTCTCCTCCCTTGCTCCTCGTTAAGCCTTTGAGCCTGGAGTATTGGTGTGTCTTTGAAATATTCTCTCTCTCTCTCTCTCTCTCTCTCTCTCTCTCTCTCTCTCTCTCTCTCTCAAACATATGTAACTCCACATGATATTTTTCACCTCATAAAATTCGAGAGAGAGAGAGAGAGAGAGAGAGAGAGAGAGAGTTAACTTTGCAGGAGACAGATCTGGCCCTTAACACTTTCAGTCCTGCGATTTATTTTTTATTTAACCCCTCTTACTATTAGACGATTTTATTCAGTTATGGACAGAGTTTTAATGGTCATGGGTTCGATTTCTCGCCGGTTAATTAAGTTCCCTAACACTTTTTCCTTAGCGATTTATTCTTTTGGATATGGCTGGTTAATATGCTTTTATATGTACGTTATTTATGCAGAGTATGGCGGTAGTGGAAGCATTTATGTAACACGGATAAGTGACAGTAAGGTGTAGTAAACAAAATAAATCGCTCAGGAAAAGGTGTTAGGGACGAGAGAGGGTTTGAGAAGCTGAATAAAATCGTCCGGTGTTGATAATATAGTCATCGGGGTGAAGGGGTTACAGGTCAGGTAGAAAGCTCCCTAACACCTTTTCCTTAGCGATTTATTTTCTGGATGCGAGTGGATATAAATTTGCATGTTATTTTCGGTGAAGATAATTGTACTGGAAATATCTGAATGACACAGAAGAGCATAGTAAGGAGTAATAAGGCAAAATAAATCGTTTAGGAGAAGGTGTTTGGGGCGTCACAGGTGCTTTGAATCAGATGTTGTTTACTGTGCTGCCTCCAGACGATTTTATTGACGTTACAGTAAATTTTGTAGTGATAACGGGGTGAGAGGGGGTGAAAGGGAGAGGGGGTGAAAGAAAGGGGGAGAGGGGCTGAAAGGGAGAGGGGGTGAAAGAAAGGGGGAGAGGGGTGAAAGGGAGAGGGGGTGAAAGAAAGGGGGAGAGGGGTGAAAGTTAGATCTAATGCCTACTTGTCTGAAAAGTCTGAAGATGAATATGTTGACCTGAAGGACCCTGTGCATAGCGTGCTGGAAGACTGACGTTATAAATAGCGATGGATTGAACTGTACTCCCTGCCACGCTGCCCCCACTGCACGCACTGACGCCAAACTTCACCTGCACCTGCTCTGACACACCTGGCATGTCCATACGAAATTTCAGCCCATTCCACCCAGCGGTTTGACCTGTAGACGGTTTACAATGTTTGGCGGAAAATCGGACACAGAGGAGCGCATGGTAATGTAGCTGGTCGTCCCGCGTCTCTCGATGTATGGCAAATGGAAATTCGAAGGAGTCAAGTATGTACACACACACACACACACACACACACACACACACACACACACACACACACACACACACACACACACACACACAGAATTCGCATAGTATTATTGATGAAGCACGGAATGTTGTTGTTGTTGTTGTTGTTGATGTTATTGTTGTAGTAGTAGTAGCAGTTGTTGTTGTTGTTATTGTTGCTATTGTTGTTGTTGTTTACCTCAAGCTCATGTGAACGTGAACCCAGTGGACTGCAGATCAAAGTCGCCCTTCTCCTTTTGGAGGGATAAGGGGGGGGGGAGACTGAGGGAGGTTGCATCTCTATAATGAGGCAGCTCCACACCTCCCCCGCGATCATAATGGTGCCATCACGTGAAGGCGTCCCTCTCCACCACCACGTAATCGAGGTGAAAAGGTTAACCACTTCAGTACCATGACGTATTTAATATTATAATCTCACTTCAGACGATTTTAGTCGGCTTTTGGGGACGATTTTTGGAACTGGAGAGGTCAGAGAGAGAGAGAGAGAGAGAAATAGTGTACCATAGAATACAAAGAAAATCGTCTCAACACCAACCTTATAATACTTCTTTGGTGCTAGTCACGAAGAAGTGCTGTGGAAAGGACGTAGAGCTAGTATTATTAAGCCACTAATTTACGTGATATAAGCTGCAGAAAGACTAAAATCTGGGCCAAGTTAAAGTGAAAGGACTATGGAAATGCGGCCCACATTGGCTCCGCATCTTCTCCCGTCCATCCGCGCTTGACCGTCTCTCCGCACTCTCATGGCGACGTGGGCGGTAGGTTTTGTGGGTCGGGCGAGGTCAGAGGTCACACTTACGGGTCAGGTTGAAGAGAGAGAGAGAGAGAGAGAGAGAGAGAGCAGTCGTGGGTTGAGAGAGAGAAAGGTAAGAATAAGAGAGAGAGAGAGAGAGAGAGAGAAAGCAGTCGTGGGCTGCGAGGGAAAGGTAAGAATGAGAGAGAGAGAGAGAGAGAGAGAGAGAGAGAGAGAAAGCAGTCGTGGGCTGCGAGGGAAAGGTAAGAATGAGAGAGAGAGAGAGAGAGAGAGAGAGAGAGAGAAAGCAGTCGTGGGCTGCGAGGGAAAGGTAAGAATGAGAGAGAGAGAGAGAGAGAGAGAGAGAGAGAGAGAGAAAGCAGTCGTGGGCTGCGAGGGAAAGGTAAGAATAAGAGAGAGAGAGAGAGAGAGAGAGAGCAGTCGTGGGGTGAGAGAGGGAAAGATGAGAATAGCAGAGGGAGAGGAGGAGGAAGAGGAAAGTATTGGACGAGAAAGGAAGAGGAGGAAGAGGAAACAGAAAGGAAGAGGAGAGGAAAATACTGGGGAGGAGAGGTAGAGGAGGAAGAGGAGAATGCTGGAGGAAAAAAGGAAGAGGAGGAGGAAGAAGAAAATGAAGATTATAGAACAAGAGAGAGAGAGAGAGAGAGACGGTTATCTAACGGACATATTCACTCCCACACTCCCTTTTTTTTTTTTTTTTTTAACGTAGGAACCCTGGGCTAGGCTACTGAATTAAAGCGAATTATATATATTTTGGGGGTAGGAGACTGGTCCACGCCCCTGGTGGCACTTTTATCGAAAAAAAAAAAATAATTCGTGTGAGATTTGAATTTGTACGTGGAGGGCAAGGCTGGCGTAACGGTTGGTGGATGTGCCCGTTGACTGAATTTGAAGTGATGATGATGATGATGATGAGGGTGATAGTGGTGGTGGTGTTGGTGATGAGGGTAGTGATGGTGATGATGATGAGGGGTGGTGGTGGTGGTGATGAGGGTGAAAATGGTGGTGGTGGTGGTGATGGTGATGGTGATGATGAGGGTGATGGTGAAAGTGATGGTGGTGATGAGGGTGGTTGTGATGGTGAAAGTGATTATTATTATTATTAGTAGTAGTAGTAGTAGTACATCTTTATTAATTACTGAAGAGGAGGAGGGGGGGAAGAAGAGACGGAAGAGGAGGAGGAAGAAGAGGAGGAGGGGGAGGAGGGAGGAGGAGGAAGACGAGGAGGAATTTATGTCCTTTCTAGTGACGCATTTTTTTTTTTTTCAAATTTATTAAACTTAGAAGAATCCAATCCTAGTAGATATCAATGAAGGCTTTATCTAACCCTTCATTTATATCAGAAATAAACCGTAAACCAAAAAAGAATATATAAAAAAACAATAATACACAAAATAGACCATCGTAGGGAAGAGAGAAAACGAAGAGGAAAAGAGCAGGAAGAGAAAACGGGAAGATTTAAGTAACGGTAAAAAACGGACGTAAAAGAGCGAAAGAAAATGGGAAAGCGAGGCCTTACTTGCATATTCCGACTTAACTAAGGGAAGGATTTCAAATATTTACGCCCAACATCGTTTTCTACTTCCACTCCATTGGGTTCTAATTCTTGGTGTGTTCAATTGGCAGGGAGGAGGAGGAAGAGGAAGAGGAAGAGGGAGGAGGAGGAGAGGGAAAGTGATGTTTGAAGGTAAGTGCTTAGATGTAGGTTTGTGTGTGTGTGTGTGTGTGTGTGAGAGAGAGAGAGAGAGAGAGAAATGTGTTCCTCTTTGTGTTTTGTTGTCATATTTCTGTTGGTTATTTGATTTGTGCGTGTGTGTGTGTGTGTGTGTGTGTGTGTGTGTGTGTGTGTGTGTGTGTGTGTGAATTATAGGCTGCCTAAAGAAATCTATGGCCTCTCTCTCTCTCTCTCTCTCTCTCTCTCTCTCTCTCTCTCACACACACACACACACACACACACACACACACACACACACACACACACACACACACACACACGTACCTGGCAGCATCATTCGTGAGACCTCCTTGGCATGGGTCGTAAGAGCTTTTGAGGTACTACTTGTCCCTGTAACTCCTAGTAACTCTATCCCCTTTACTTTCTCTCTCTCTCTCTCTCTCTCTCTCTCTCTCTCTCTCTCTCTCTCTCTCTCTCTCTCTCTCTCTCTCTCTCTCTCTCTCTCTCTCTCTCTCTCTCTATTTTCAAGTTTATTCCATCTTATTTTTTTCTTTCTCCTCCCTCCCTCCCTCCCTCCCTCTCTCTCTTCCTAACCCTTTCTTTCCTCCCTCCCTCTTTTCCCTCCCTCACTTCCCTCCATCCCATCCTTTCACCCCTATTCTCTCCTCCAGTTCTTTCCTCCCACACTCCTTCCCTCCATCTCATTACTCCCTTTCCTCCTCATTCCTCCCTCCCACTACCCTTCCCTCCCTCTCTCCCTCCTTCCCAAACTCCTTCCCCATTTTCTTCCTCCTTCCCTCTCACCTATCTCTTTCCTCCCTCCTTCCCTCCCTCCGTCCCTCCTTCCTTTCCTGTCCATTTCCTCTTCCTTCCTTCCTTCCCTCCTTCCTTCCTTCCTTCCCTCCTTCCTTCCTTCCTTCCTTCCTTCTCCATGTCCATTCGCTTTTCCTTGTCATTTCACCTCCTCCTCCCTCCCTCCCTCCCTCCCTCCCTCCCTTCTTCATCTCTCTTCCCCCTCCACCTTCATCTCTCATCTCTCTCCCTCTCCCCTCCCCCTCCTTTCCTGTTTCCCTCCCCCTCCCTCCCTGTTTCCCTCCCTGTCTCCCTAATATCCTCCCCATCTTTCCTCCCCAGCCCATCACATCTCTCCCTGCTTATATCATTCCTTCCTCCTCTCCCTCCCTCCCCCCACCCCACGCGTTCTCACAGTGCCATTGTTGTTCCCTCCCCTCCCTCCCTCCCTTCCCTCCCCTCCCTCCCCCTGTAGTTGAGATGAGGGTCATAGATCAGGTATACACAGAGCATATTAACAGTATTACATCTAGGCCTTCCCCTTTATACCTGCCATTTGTTGAGGGAGGGAGGTAGGGAGGTATGGAGAGAGAAGGGAACGAGGGAGGGAGAGTTATTGAATGTAGGGAGGGAGAGAGAGAGGAAAGGAGGGAGGTATGGATAGAGGAAGGGAGGTAGGGAGGAGAGGAGGGAGAGAGGTAGGGAGGAGAGGAGGGAGAGAGGTATGGCGAGAGAAGGGAACGAGGGAGGGAGAGAGGAGAGGAGGAAGGGAGAGAGGAGGGAGGTATGGATAGAGGAAGGAAGGTAGGGAGGAGAGGAGGGAGGGAGGTATGGAGATAGAAGGG
>NC_136974.1:2272787-2277787 GCF_032717465.1 Coenobita brevimanus | reverse complement strand
CACCCTTTACCTTCTTTACCTCCTTCCTTTACCTCCTTCCTTTACCTTCTCTACCTCCTTCCTTTACCTCCTTCCTTTACCTTCTTTACCTCCTTCCTTTACCTTCTCTACCTCCTTCCTTTACCTCCTTCCTTTACCTCCTTCCTTTACCTCCTTCCTTTACCTCCTCCCTTTACCTCCTTCCTTTACCTCCTCCCTTTACCTCCTTCCTTTACCTCCTTCCTTTACCTCCTTCCTTTACCTTCTTTACCTCCTTCCTTTACCTCCTCCCTTTACCTCCTTCCTTTACCTCCACCCTTTACCTTCTTTACCTCCTTCCTTTACCTCCTTCCTTTACCTCCTCCCTTTACCTCCTTCCTTTACCTCCTTCCTTTACCTCCTTCCTTTACCTCCTTCCTTTACCTTCTTTACCTCCTTCCTTTACCTCCTCCCTTTACCTCCTTCCTTTACCTCCACCCTTTACCTTCTTTACCTCCTTCCTTTACCTCCTCCCTTTACCTCCTTCCTTTACCTCCTTCCTTTACCTCCTCCCTTTACCTCCTCCCTTTACCTCCTCCCTTTACCTCCTCCCTTTACCTCCTCCCTTTACCTCCTCCCTTTATCTCCTCCCTTTACCTCCTCCCTTTACCTCCTCCCTTTACCTCCTCCCTTTACCTCCTCCCTTTACCTCCTCCCTTTACCTCCTTCCTTTACCTCCTCCCTTTATCTCCTCCCTTTATCTCCTCCCTTTACCTCCTTCCTTTACCTCCACCCTTTACCTTCTCTACCTCCTTCCTTTACCTCCTCCCCTTACCTCCACCCTTTACCTTCTTTACCTCCTTCCTTTACCTCCTTCCTTTACCTCTTCCCTTTACCTCCTCCCTTTACCTCCTTCCTTTACCTCCTCCCCTTACCTCCACCCTTTACCTTCTTTACCTCCTTCCTTTACCTCCTTCCTTAACCTCCTCCCTTTACCTCCTCCCTTTACCTCCTTCCTTAACCTCCTCCCTTTACCTCCTCCCTTTACCTCCTCCCTTTACTTCCTCCCTTTATAAGATATTTAAGTTCTTCAGAAGTTACCCCTTACAACCTCGGAAGAGTTTTATTGTATATCTATCAATCCACCTATCTATCTATCTCTGTGTAACTATCTATCTATCTATCTATTTATGTATCTATCTACATCCTCCAACTCTCACATCCATTCGTCATATCTCTCTCTCCACCCTATGCTCCATCCCATCCTTGATCTACCCCTCCACCTCTCCACCTCAGCCACGTACACTCTCCTCGTCAGTCTGTCTCATCCTCTTCACAAGGCCAAACCACCTCGGAGTATTTCCCATAACATTCACACCCACATCAACACCACAACGCTATTCCTCTCTCTCTCTCTCTCTCTCTCTCTCTCTCTCTCTCTCTCTCTCTCTCTCCCTTTTCCTCTTTACGGCGGGCACACAGCACACGTCAAACTCTTTACCTATCCTCCTTGCTCGTCTTTCCCTCTGCCTACGACCTCCAGTTATAAATCAAAACAATGTGTCTAGGAACAAGGAAGGAACGTGTCTTTTTTTTTTAATTTTCTTAGAAGGTAATGTTGCAGATTCTTAGATTTTATTATTATTATTATTATTATTATTATTATTATTATTATTATTATTATTATTATTATTTTTGGCTGTCTATAATAATTTTCATTCTGATATTTTATGGAGCCGTGATTTTGTAACTACCAACATTCCTACCAACATCCATCCACCAACATTCCATTCTGATTGTTGTTGCTCCGTAATCTCTTACCAACATTCACCCTTCACCAACACCCACCTACCAACATTCCATCAGTCGTATCAGTGTAACTATCAACATTACCTACCAACATTCCATCAGTCAAATCAATGTAACTACCAACATTCCTACCAACATCGGCTACCAACATTCCATCACTGCCTCAGTGTAATTCCTACCTGCATCAGCTACCAACATTGTGGAGGTGGAGTGGAAGGTGGAGTGGAGGGGAGGTGAAATGGAGGGAAGTGGAGGATTGGAGGGAAGTGGAGGGGGGGGGGAAAGAGAGATGGAGGGAAGGAAGAGGAAGTGGAGGAGAGGTGGAGGGAAGAGGAAGTGGAGGAGAGGTGGAAGGAAGAGGAAGTGGAGGAGAGGTGGAGGGAAGAGGAAGTGGAGAGAGTGTGTGAAAATAGAGGCGATATTGTAGTGGTGGTGGTAGTTGTGGTATTGTGTGGTAGTTGTGGTGGTGGTAGTTGTGGTTAGTGTGGTGGTAGTTGTGGCTAGTAGTGGTGGTAGTTGTGGTGGTTGTGGTCGTGGTAGCAACAGGTGTGGTGATTGTGGTGGTTAGAGGCTGGTAGAATGGTGGTAGTTGTGGTAGTTTACGTGCTGGTAGTAGTGGTTGGAAATGGTGATGGTGGAGTGATGATTGTGGTAGTAGTGATTGTGGTGATTGTGGTAGTTGGAAATTGTGGTGATTGTGGTATTTGGAAATTGTGGTGATTGTGGTAGTTGTGATCGTGATTGTGGTAGTGGCAGTTTTGGTAATTGTGGTGGTGTAAAGTGTGGTGATTGTGGTAGTGGAAATAGTGGTAATTGTGGTAGTGGAAATTGTGGTGATTGTGGTAGTTGTGATTGTGATAGGGTAATTGTGGTGATTGTGGTAGGGAAATATTAGTGATTGTGGTAGGGTAATTGTGGTGATTGTGGTATGGTAATTGTGGTGGTGTAAACTGTGGTGATTGTGGTAGTGAAAATTGTGGTGACTGGTAGGGAAATATTGGTAATTGTGGTAGGGTAATTGTGGTGATTGTGGTAGGGTAATTGTGGTGATTGTGGTAGTGGCAGTTGTGGTGATTGTGGTAGTTGTGATTGTGGTAGTTGTGATTGTGGTGATTGTGGTAGGGAAAATTGTGGTGATTGTGGTAGTTGTAATTGTGGTGATTGTGGTAGGGCGGAAGAAAACCCAGCTCATCCTCGGCCTACCCCTCAGTTCCTTTATTGAATTATTAACGCCCTTATCGTCCCCCTCTGTAAGGCTCAGAATAGTGTGCTTGGCCCTTGGGAGTTCCGCCCTTGTGTGATTGAAGATTTACGGGTGAGAGAGAGAGAGAGAGAGAGAGACAGACAGACAGACAGACATAAAATACACAGATAAAGTTTTGTGTGTGTGTGTGTGTGTGTGTGTGTGTGTGAGGGTAATTAGACTAGACTAATTAGAGAAGCAATTAGTGGTCAGGTGAGAAAGGAGAATGAGAGACTGACTAGGAGAGTGTGAGGGAGGGGGAGGGGGAGAGTGAGAGTTGGGTTGGAGGCAGGGCAGCTTGATAAGACGGCTGTAGATAGATAAATAGATAGACAGATAGATAGATAGACACGTGGATTGATAGATAGACAGACAGATGGATAGATAGACAGATAGATAGATAGACAGATTGATAGACATACAGCTCGATCGATAAACAGATAGATAATGTGAAGGTAATTAAGGTAAAGATGAGGGTAATTAGGCCAGGTGAGGGCAATTAGAGTAGACTGTGGTTGATTGGGGTAATTAGGATGATAGTAGAGGTAATTAGGGTCAGGTGGTAATTAGATCAAAGTAATTAGAGGCATAATGGTAGTTAGGTGAGTGATTAGGCCAGACGAGGTCAGAGGGTAATTGTCTGCATAGTAATTAGCATGATGAGTGATTAGGACGAGGGGGCCATTAGTGGCTAAATGAGGGTAATTAGGGTAAGAGTAATTAGGTCAAGAGTAATTAAGAGGTGAATTAGTCATTAGCTTTGTTTTCATCCAACGGAACTAGGTAATTTACACAACTAATTTGGGTAACAGTGGAAGTAATGAGAGAGAGAGAGAGAGAGAGAGAGAAGTGAGGTAAAGTGATGGTGGCAATTAAGTCGGTAGGGTAATTAAGAGTAACAGTGATTAAATGAGGCTAATGAGCGTACAGGTGATTAGGTCAAGAGGATAATTAGAGAGGAATTAGTGATTAGGTGAAGGTAATTAAGGTTAGGGTAAATAAGGGAGTAATTAGTGGTTAGGTGAAGGTAGTTAAGGTCAAGGTAAGAGTAATTAAGGGAGTAATTAGTGGTTAGGTGAAGGTAATTAAGGACAAGGCTAGAGTAAGTTAGGGAGTAATTAGTGTAATTAGTGGTTATGTGAAGGTAGTTAGGGTCGTTCGGGTAATGAAGGGAGTAATTAGTGATTAGGTGAGGGTAATTAAGGTCGTTAGTGTAATTAAGGAAGTAATTAGTGGTTAGGTGAAAGTAGTTAGGGTAATTTGAAGAGTTGATAGTAACCAGGTGACGGTAATTTGGGGGAAGTAATTAAGTAAAGGTGAGGGTAATTATCGACAGGGGAGTAATTAGTCACCAGGTAAAGATAAGTAAGAGGGTAATTATGGTCAGGTGAGAGTAATTCGTCACCAGGTAAAAGTCATTAAGGGGATAATTGTGGACAGGTGAGAGTAATTAGGCACCAGGTAAAGATAAGGGTAATTATGGACAGGTGAGAGTAATTAGTCACCAGGTAAGGGTAATTAAGGGGCTGATTATCTAAAGGTTTGGTAATTAATGAGTAAAAAAACCGTCTGACAAAAAACTTGGCTATTTTGGTTTATTTTTCAAGATTTTTATTAAACCATCAGACGGTTTTATTCAGCTGTTTTATTTTTCCATTTAATTATCTTTCCAATTTTTTTCATTTAATTTTCATGACCTTTTTTGCAGTCTACCACCGGACGATTTTTTTCGATTTGTTTTTTTTGCGATTTTGATTTTTTCGATTTTTTTGGGTAACACTGAAGGATTCGATTATCGCTTCATCTCACTCCTGATCTTCGGAAAATAAGATTCGCGTCGTCGGGTGGACGGGGTCAAAGGTCAAGGCAGGTGAGCGGTTGACAGATGAAGGTAATTAGAGGGTGGGTTGGGTTGGGTTGGGTTGGATGAATGAAATTCAGGGTTGTGGTTTTCTTTAGTTTTTTAAGTAAAAAATAAAAAAATCAATGA
>NC_136974.1:2232787-2267787 GCF_032717465.1 Coenobita brevimanus | reverse complement strand
GAAGGAAGGGAAGATGTAGAAAGAAGAGAGGGAAAGGAAGGAAGGGAAGGAGGGAGGGAGGGAAGGAAGGGAAGATGTAGAAAGATGGGAGGAAGGGAGGGAGGGAGGGAGATAAACGAAGGGAGGGAAAGGCAGGGAGAGGAGGAAGTGAGGGAGAGAGGCATGGGAGGCTGAGGGAGGGAGGGGATGGAAGGGAGGGAGGGAGGAAGAGAGAGGGAGAGGGAGGGAGGGGGAGAGAAGTATTACTGGCGCCAGAGGTTTTGTGAGGAGGAGGGAGGAGGGAGGGAGGAGCGGGAGAGAGAGAGGAGGAGGAGGAGGAGGAGAGGAAGATGGATGAGGGAATGGGAGGGAAGAAGAAAGAGAAGAGAGGAGGGGAGAAAATGGAAGGAGAGAGAGAGAGAGAGAGAGAGAGAATTATGACACTACTAATAATCACATCTATGAAAGTATACCCTTGATGCCATATAAAGAAAACGACTTCCAGTAATTTTCCCTCGTCTCTTTATAAAATTCTTTCCACAACCAGACGATTTTTTCCAGCCTTCGAGAGCACCCTGGCGATGGAGGGGTTAATGAGGGGCTGCATCTAAACCCCCTCCAGCCCTCCAAAGCCTCCCTGAGCTGTATAAAATCGTCTGGAAGGAGGGAGAATAAGATTTTTAGCGCGACATCGAAGTGAAGGGGTGAGGAGTGCTGAGTTATAACATTTAGCGGTAGAATAGGACGATAGTCACGAAGAAGTGCTAGAGAGAGGATGTAGAGCCACGGTTCTCTCTCTCTCTCTCTCTCTCTCTCTCTCTCTCTCTACGTGAAATAAACTGCAAATGGATGATAATTTGAACGTAGTTTGAATGAACGAACAAAAAATCAGTTAAAATTTGAATTCATATTGATATAACGTTTTTTTCTTTCAAAATTAGTCCTTAAATTATGTCCTGAGTTCGTATTGCCGTCGGGTAAGGACGTTCCGTAATAACTCTTCCTTAGCGATTTATTTTTGGATAGGGCTGGTTAATAATATCCTTTTTTTATGTTATTGATGCAGAGTATGGCGATGTTCGAAGGATTTATGCAACACAGTAGAGGGCAGTAAGGTGTAGTAAAAATAAATCGCTTAAGAAAAGGTGTTAGGGAGCTTTCGAAGAGGGCAGTAAGGTGAAATAAAAATAAATCGCTTAGGGAAAGGTGTTAGGGAGCTTCAAAAGAGGGAAGTAAGGTGTAAACAAAATAAATCGCTTAGGAAAAGGTGTTAGGGAGCTTTCGAAGAGGGCAGTAAGGTGAAATAAAAATAAATCGCTTACGAAAAGGTGTTAGGGAGCTTTCGAAGAGGGCAGTAAGGTGTAACAAAAACAATCGCTTAGGAAAAGGTGTTAGGGAGCTTCAGAAGAGGGCAGTAAGGTGTAACAAAAATAAATCGCTCAGGAAAAGGTGTTAGGGAGCTTCCGTAGAGAAAATTAATATGGAAAATTCTGGACATTTGAATATATTACGTATTTTATTTATTTATTTATTTTTATTTATCATTATTTATATTTATTTTTATTTTCAGAGGTAAGAATCGAAGATGACGTGATATACTGTAGGTATGTACTCTATGGCATTTAATTTTGGTCTATCTATCTATCTATCTATCTATCTGTCTATCTGTCTGTCTGTTTGCCTCTGCTGTCTATCAGTCTTTCTACCTATTTACGTGTCTGTCTGTCTGCCTCTGTCTGTCTCTGTGTATGTATGTATGTATCTATCTATCTGTCTGTCTATCTATCTGTCTGTCTGTTTGCCTCTGCTGTCTATCAGTCTTTCTACCTGTTTATGTATCTATTTAGCTCTATCTGCCTTTGTCTGTCTGTCTGTCTGTCTGCCTATGTATGCATCTGTCTATCTATTATGTCTGTCTATCAGTCTGTCCCCATCTGTCTGTCTGTCTCTCTGCTTCTATCTGTCTTTGTCTGTCTGTCTGTCTGTATGTCTATCTGTACCTGTCTATTTGTATCTATCTATCTATCTGTCTGTCTATCACCTAAGTTGTAAAAATCCAGTGTTGTTTTGTCAGTGAGAAGTTGAGATAGGATGGAAGGAAGGGAGGGGAGGAAGGAAAGAAGGGAAGGGAGGAAGGAAGGAAGGGAAGGAGGAAGGAAGGAAAGGAGGGGAGGAAGGAAGGAAAGAAGGGAAGGGAGGAAGGAAGGAAGGGAAGGAGGAAGGAAGGGAGGAAGAAAGAGAGGAGTGAGAGAATGAAGGAAGGAGGGATGGAGTGAGGGAAAGAAGGAAGGAATTGAGAGAAGAGAAGGGAAGGAAGGAGGGGAGGAAGGAAGAGAGGAGTGAGAGAAAGAAGGAAGGGGAGGAGGGAGGGAAGGAGTGAGAGAAAGAAGAAAGGAGAGGAGGGAAGGAAGGAGGAGAGAAGGGATGAGAGAAAGAAAAAAGGAGGGGAGGAGTGAAAGAAGGAAGGAAAGGAGAGAAGAGAAGGAAGGAAGGAGAGGAGGGAAGGAAGGAGCGGAGGGAAGGAAGGAAGGAAGGAGTGAGAGAAAGAAGGAAGGAGAGGAAGGAAGGAGGAGAGGAGTGAGAAAGAAGGAAGGAGAGAAAGGAAGGAAGGAAGGAAAAGAGGAGTGAGGGAAGGAAGGTAAGAGAAGGACAGAATAACAAGAAGGAAGGAATGAAGGATGGCCAGAGGAAGGAAGGAAAGAATTAAGGAAGAAAAAGAGGAAGGAAAGAAGGAAGGAAGGAGGGAGATACGATAAAGGAAGGATCGGAGAGAAGAAATGGAAGAGGGAGGGAGGGAGAGAAGGAGGGAGGGAGGGAGGGAAAGACGGAGAGGTGAGAGATAAGAAAGGAAATGAGACGTGGAGGAATGTATGTATGAGAGAGAGAGAGAGAGAGAGAGAGAGAGAGTTGCGAAAGTTGAAATATGAGATAAGAACGTGCTGGAGGAGGAAGGGAGGGAGGAAGGAAGGGAGTGTGGGGGGAGGAGAGAGAGAGAAAACAGGGAAGGAAGGAAGGAAGGAGAAAGCAATAGAGGGGAGAGGAAGGAGGAAGAATGGAAAGAGGAGAGGAAGGAAGGAAGGTAGGGAGAAAGAAGAGGGATGGAGGGAAAGAGAAAGGGAGGAAGGAAGGCAAGAAGAGAGCGGGAGGGAAGAAGGAAGTAAAGTGAGAGGAGGGGTAGGAGGGAGGAGGGAGGAAAGATGGAAGCGGGGAGGAGGAGGAGGAGAAGGGGGAGGGGGGTATATGGCGCCAAAGGAGCATTCGAGACAGACTTATACCTCTCTCTCTCTCTCTCTCTCTCTCTCTCTCTCTCTCTCCAGTTATTTTTATGCTTCTGTTTATGTGTGTCTATCTATCTGTCTCTCGGTCTATCTATCTGTCTATCTATCTATCAGTGCTCCAGGATAAACACTGATAAGCTGATAGATATAAGAGCCAGATAGACCAGATAGATATACACCTAGATAGATTGACAAAATTTTTACATCTATTGTCTGTTCCCTCAAACGTGGCGTAAAATTACCGTAGAGTTTCACGCTACAATACGATGCTAGTCACGAAGAAGTGCTATGGGAAGGATGTAGAGCTACGGGAATTAAGCCAAGTTAAAGTGAGTGAGCTTTAGGGACTGTGAGCCATGAACCAGATAGATAAAACAGATAGATAGATAGATAGATTGGTATATTGAAAAGTATAAAGACATCAGCAAGAAATAGATAGATAGATAGATTGATAGATAGATATATTGGTAGATAGATAGACAGATACACAGATTGGCAGTTAGAAAATTATACTGATAGACAGGAGAACCAATAGATAGATAGATAGATAGATCTTTATTGGTAATTATATGGAGTAGAAAGATATTAAAAGAAAAAGAATAGTAATAGAAAATCAAAGAAGTACTGCTGATAGATAGATAGATAGATAGATAGATAGACAAGTAGATAGACAGATAAGTAAATAGATAGATAGGCAAGTAGATAGATGGATAGATAGGCAAGTAGATAGATGGATAGATAGATAAAGTAGATAGATAGACACAAGGAGATAGATGGATAGGCAGATAGATAAATCGACAAGCAGATAGACTGATAGACACATAGATAGAAGGATGGGTCAATAGACTGATAGATAAAGGATTGGTAGATAGATAGATGTAGATTGAGACAGATAGAGAGAGAGAAAGAGAATGATAAGTCTGCATAGATAGATAGATGGATAGATAAAGAGATGCAGATAGATAGACAGATAGATAAATAGATAGATATTCAAACCTTCACGAATTTGGGAGTAAGACAAGAATAAAAAAAATAACACAAAAATAATAAAAGTAATTCCACCATTGAAATTACATTGAAGTTTTTGCTCTCTCTCTCTCTCTCTCTCTCTCTCTCTCTCTCTCTCTCGCCAGTCGTAAAACAAGGCAACATCCTAAGCTGTAACTGGTGTGGTGGCGTGGTGGTGTGGTGTGGTGTGGTGGTGTGGTGTGGTGTGGTGTGGTGGTGTGAGGGGCCTGGTATAATGACGTTAGACTTGCTTTCTTAGGGAGTTGAATAAAGGAGAGAGAGAGAGAGAGAGAGAGAGAGAGAGAGAGAGAGAGAGAGAGAGAGAGAGAGAGAATTAGAAGAAGGGAAAGAGACAAGTATGACTTAAAGGAGAAAGATCGTAAAGTGTAAGTACTGCGGGGATAATAATAATAACAATAATAATAATAATCATAATAATAATAATAATCATAACAGTGTAATGAATAGCTTAAATTTACCTCTCTCTCACACACACACGCACACACACACACACAAATTTTCTCTCTCCCTGTCTCTGGCCCCTCGGTCTGTCTGTCTGTCTGTCTGTCTGTCTGTCTGTCTGTCTCTCTCTCTCTCTCTCTCTCTCTCTCTCTCTCTCTCTCTCTCTCTCTCTCTCTCTCTCTCTCTAATCCCCCTCCTTCCTCATCTTACCCTCTAAATACGGTTATGCAAATACAGAGGCGCGTGGGTCATACTAACGAAAGCCTTAACAATGTGCTCTCTCTCTCTCTCTCTCTCTCTCTCTCTCTCTCTCTCTCTCTCTCTCTCTCTCGTGTATGTACTGTGTGATTTTAATAATAATAATAATAATACATAATAATAATACTTTCAAATACGCTAACCGATGAGAGAGAGAGAGAGAGAGAGAGAGAGAGAGAGAGAGAGAGAGAGAGAGAGAGAGATTCCACTGCCTTTCATCTACAAGGCATATGGGCCTGATGGGGTCCCTCCTGTTGTTCTCAAGAACTGTGCTTCTGTGCTTACACCCTGCCTAGGCAAACTCTTTCGCCTTTGTCTGTCAACTTGTACCTTTCCTTCTTGCTGGAAGTTTGCTCTCATTCAGCCAGTCCCAAAGAAGGGTGACCACTCCCAACCCTCCAACTATCGTCCAATTGCTTTAACGTCCTGTATTTCCAAAGTTTTCGAGTCAATTCTTAATAGAAAAATTTTAAGGCATCTTTCCTATCACAACCTTCTTTCCGATCGTCAGTATGGGTTCCGTCAGGGACGCTCCACTGGCGATCTTCTCACCTACCTTTCAGACTCCTGGTCATCCTCCTTTCGGGACTTTGGCGAAAGCTTTGCCATTGCACTTGACATCTCAAAGGCTTTCGATCGAGTCTGGCATAAATCTTTAATTTCCAAACTGCCCTCCTACGGTTTCTATCCTTCTATCTGTGCCTTCATCGCTAGCTTCCTTTCTGGTCGTTCTATAGCCGCTGTTGTAGACGGCCATCGTTCTTCTCCTAGATCTATCAACAGTGGTGTTCCTCAGGGCTCTGTCCTATCACCAACTCTCTTCCTTTTATTCATCAATGATCTTCTAAGCTGTACATCTAACCCTATCCACTCATACGCTGATGACTCCACCCTTCACCTTTCCATTCGGTTCCCGCAACGCCCATCTCAACAGTTACTTCAAGAAACAAGGGATGAGGCTATGGCACACCTAATGTCTGACTTGGCTCATATCTCTGACTGGGGTAAAAATAATATGGTTGTCTTTAATGCATCTAAGACTCAGTTCTTACACTTATCAACCCGACAAAATCTTCCACAGGTATACCCATTAATGTTTAATAATATTCAGCTTAATCCTGCATCATCCTTGAACATGCTTGGGGTTTCATTTACTCGGGACTTATCTTGGAAAGACCATATTACATCTCTTGTAAATCTGCTTCCAAGAGATTGGGTGTGCTAAGCCGACTCCGCTCTTTCTTTACCCCTGCACAATTGTTGACTCTATACAGAGGTTTTATCCGCCCCTGTGTGGAGTACAACTCTCATGTGTGGGGAGGCTCCCCACATGCAGCTCTTCACAATAGGGTGGAGTCAAAGGCTTTTCGTCTCATTAACTCTCCTCCTCTTACTGACTCCCTTCAACCTCTGTCTCTTCGCCGCACTGTTGCATCTTTATCTCTTTTCTATCGCTACTTTAATGGTCACTGCTCCTCTGAACTGTCTGCTTGCATTCCTCCACCTCTACGACGGGCGCGTAGCACCCGTCTGGCAGCAAACTCTCATCCCTTTTCTGTCCAACTCTCTAATGCAAGAGTTAACCGTTACTTCCAGTCTTTCATTTATGCAACAGGTCAGCTCTGGAACTGTCTCCCTCTATCTGTATTTCCTGCTGCCTATGATCGGTCTTTCAAACGCAGTGTGTCCAGGCATCTCAAAATGATCGGATCTTGAATTTGGCTCTATATTGTATTTTGTTTTTCTCTTGGAGGGAACTGTTACTGCGGGCCATGGCCTTTGGTTCCTTCTTCCTCGCATAAAAAAAAAACAAAAAAAACATAGTGGTCACTGAAACCTTGAACCCCCCCTCCCCCTCCCCCTCCCCCTCCCTCCCCTCCCCCAAGCCCTCCTTCGCATACCAAGTAGGAGGGAAGGGAGAGAGGGAGGGGAATGAGGGAGGAAGGGAGATAAGGGGAAGAGGAAGATGGAGGGGAGAGAGAGAGAGAGAGAGAGAGACCGTAAAGGTGGTTTTCTCTTCCTATAAAATTTCTCTTTTTTATTTTTTCATTTTTCCGCCATTTTTTTTTTTTTTTTTGGATTTGATGGGCGAGAGAGAAGCTTATTTTATTTATTTATTTATTTATTTATTTGTTTGTTTGTTGGTAATTAGAGGTGATGGTAGCGAAGGGATCATCATCATCATCATTATCACTATCATCATCATCATCACCATCGTCATAATCATCATCGTCCTTGTCACCATCATCATTATCATCATCATCACTATCCTCATCATCATCATCATCACCACCACTACCATCATCATCACCACCACCACCACCATCATCATCATCATCATCATCATCATCATCATCACCGCCACCACTACCATCATCATCACCGCCACCACTATCATCATTATCATCATCACCGCCACCACTATCATCATTATCATCATCACCGCCACCACTACCATCATCATCATCACCACCACCACCACCATCACCATCATCATCATCATCATCATCATCATCATCATCATCATCATCATCATCATCATCCCTACCCTTTTTCCCACCTAAGGAAGGGTTGAGGTAGGGTCCAGAGAGCAAGAAAATACCTGACAAATTACACTCTTAACACCTCTCCCATTGCGATTTATTCTGTACATCCCGCCTCCAGATCCTCTTGTTTATGATCCTAAATTAGTTCGATATTGGAAGCCTGTACAATCATTTTTTTTTTCTGCCACTCAGCTACATCAAATAAGCTTCAATATGGCGAAAATCTGGGCCAAGTTAAGGTGAAAGGGGTATAACACTAAGCCTTAAAGTGCTACCATCCATCACTCAGAGAATTAGATTGTAAGGTTTTATATATCTCGTGAAATGATCAAAGAAAGACAGGAAACCAAAGAAGTTTTAAAATACACTGTAGAACTGGAGGAAAATGGAAAATCAAAGGGGTAACTCTTGTATATAGGAGGAGAAAGGAAGGGAACTGTGTGTAAAGCAAGGAAAGGTAGCCAGTGCAAGGAAAATACCTGGTAGAGCGAAGGGAGCAACGGTAGACTCGTATTTTTGTGTGTATACCTGACCACACCTGCCGTCTGCTGCGTCAGGTGAGATGTGGAGTGTGTAAGGGAGCGTAGAGGAAGACAGATGGAGGGATAGAGGTAGTGGACGGAGAGCAGAGGTGAAGTGAGGGAGGGTGGGGCGGTGTGGTGTGGTGTGGGGATGAGACAAAGGCGATGCGGTGTGGCGTGGCGTGGCGGTAGTGGGTGAGAAGTGTGGTGTGGTGTGGTGTTGTGAGGCAGTGTGTGAAGAATATTTCCACTCAAACATGCATGCACCTTCCTTCCCTCACAACTCCCTGTCACAGTATCAGTATGTGGGGTACTTCAGAAGGGCAAGGGACCTTCTTCTCACGTATATAGATAAAATGGGGCCTCTGAGTATATTTACCTTTATTAAATTTAAGGAAACCCAGCAGCATTACATCCTTTCTGTATTTTTCGTGAATATTTACCAAGAAGCAGGCTTTTCTTGTGTCCATTAGCGAGGTGGCACACTAGCGAGTCTATCCTTGTCTTAAACCAGCTTCGGAAATGCACCCAGTGTCACGGGAGGTAATTTTAGGACTTTACGCAGGCACTGTCGCTACGCATTTTACGCCAGCGCCTCCACCATCTCAGAAAATGCGTACGAGCGACACTGTTCATTTTCCAGACGATTTTATGCAGCGTAGGGGAGACTTTGGGGTTTGATACAGGCTTCGTTTATATCACAGTTATCTCCCCCGAAACTATGTGGAAATTATTTTGGCGACGACAATAATATACCAACTGAATTACATCATCGGCGTCTGGGCGTTGATATTGTTAAAAAATAAATAAATAAATAAAAAAGTTGTATTCCCAAAGGTCTTATGTTTCGAAAATTATTATTCACTGTTTCACTGTGTTTCGGAAAGAGGTGGATCAGTATTTATGCCCGCGACTGTACATGTAGCTAAAATCGGCACCACAGTCAGTTTGGGGTGTGGTTGGATGATCGTGCAAGGGGAGAAGTTTCGCCTAGAATATCGCCTCTTGTACTTCTCACTCTTTCCTGAAGTATACTCCTGAGCTGAAAAGAGTGGCAGACATGAGTGAGGAGAGTGGGAAACATGGGTGAGGAGAGTGGCAGACATGGGTGAGGAGAGTGGCAGACATGGGTGAGGGGAGTGGCAGACATGGGTGAGGAGAGTGGCAGACATGGGTGAGGAGAGTGGCAGACATGGGTGAGGGGAGTGGCAGACATGGGTGAGGAGAGTGGCAGACATGGGTGAGGGGAGTGGCAGACATGGGTGAGGAGAGTGGCAGACATGGGTGAGGGGAGTGGCAGACATGGGTGAGGGGAGTGGCAGACATGGGTGAGGGGAGTGGCAGACATGGGTGAGGGGAGTGGCAGACATGGGTGAGGGGAGTGGCAGCCTTTCCACTATGATTGCCTTTTTGGATATTGTTCTTTCTGCTACTAGACGATTTTTTTTTATCATTTTTCGAGGGCAGCATAGCACCTGGGGGGGGGGTGTCAATGAAGGCTATGTGTGACCCCTCCAGTTCGAAAAACCTCTCAAATTTTCTGAAAGTAGCAACAATAATATAAAAAAAAATATTAGGAATAATAATAATAATAATAATAATAATAATAATAATAGTAGTAGTAGTAGTAGTGGTGGTGGTGGTGGTGGTGGTGGTGGTGGTAGTAGTAGTAGCAATAGTGGTAATAGCAGTAGTAGTAGTAGTAGTACTATTTGGGGGAGGCGGTGGCTCAGTCGGTAGAGAGGTGGCCTGCAGTCCTACAGGGACCCAGGTTCAAACCCCCGCTGGGGCAAGGAACAGTTTAAGGATGTGAATCTCATAAAATCAGGCTTTACTGATCTACCAGAAGACCCGCCGACATGTAAAAATATCCCTGTTAATACCAATACACCAGTCCTGTATGAGACAGCCCTAGCATGTATTCAGTATGGATGGTGGGTGTTAGCGATTCAATATGGACGGTGGGAGTTAGCGCCGAAGTGGTGACATGTAGAGGTGCAAGGTATGCAGGAGCACTCCTGGCCTTGGGAACAAGGTGTGAAGCCTGGGTGGGTGTAGGAAGCTGAGGGTGTTGATAAGGTGGGTGGAAGTGTGGGTGTAGAGTGGGTGGATGAGTGGAGTGGAAGGTAGGCTAGGGGGAGGGTGTGAAGTGTGGTGTTGTGTGGAAGTGTGGTGGTGTTGGTGTTGAAGTGTGGTGTGTAGTGTTGGTGAAGTGTGGTGTGTGGTGTTGGTGTTGGTATTGAAGTGTAGTGTTGTGGTGTGTGGTGTAGTGGTACTGGTGTGGAAGTGTGGGTTGTGGTACTGGTGTGGTGATGGTGTTGGTATAGGAAGGTTGGCGGGTTTTGCTGAGTTTCACCTTTAAGTATGCCCTTGCCCCATTTTCTTCTTCCATTTTCTTTTTCTCGTCATGTCCACTCTTTCTCCTAATTTTGTGTTTTTTTCTATGCTTTTTTTTTCGTGCTGATGGAGGGAGGTTGGCAGATTTTGTTGAGTTACTCCTTCATTATGCATTCCTACTTACATTTTCTATACTTTTCTCTGTATCATGCTAGTGTTTATTGTTTTGTGTGTGTTTTATGTTGAAGCGAGTGTGTGTGTGTGTGTGTGTGTGTGTGTGTGTGTGTGTGTGAGAGAGAGAGAGAGAGAGAGAGAGAGAGAGTGTGAGTTGTGGGGTAGGAAAGTTTGAAGGTTTTGTTGAGTTCCCCTTTAATTATGCAATATTTCTGACGCACCGTTTTCTTTTACCTAGTTTCTCTCTCTCTCTCTCTCTCTCTCTCTCTCTCTCTCTCTCTCTCTCTCTTTCCTCCCTTCTTCTTCCTCATTCGTATTCACTCTCTCCCCTTCCTTCCGCCTACCCCCCTCCTCTTTCTCTTCCTTCCTCTTCCCTCTTCCCTCCTCCTCCTCCCTCCTTTCACCTATCTTCCTTCCTCTTCCTCCTCTTTCCTCTTTCTTCTCTCTCTCCTCCTCCTCCTTCCTTACACCTATTCCTCTTTTTTTCCCTCCTCCTCTCTCTAATTCCTCCTCCTCCTCTCTTTTTTTCCTTCTCCTTCCTCTTCCTCCTCTCTCTTATTCCTCCTTCCTCCTCCTCCTCCTCCTCTTTCTCCTTTATTCCTCCTCCTCCTCCTCTCTCTTTTTCATCCTCCTTCCTCCTCCTCCTCTCTTCTTTCTCCTCCTTACTCCTCCTTCTCTCTTCTTATTCCTCCTTCCTCCTCCTCCTCCTCCTTCCTCCTCCTCCTCCTCCTCCTTCCTCCTCCTCCTCCTCCTCCTCCTCCTCCTCCTCTCTTCTTATTCCTCCTTCTGTTAGGACTCCATATTATAATTACAAATCATAATAGACAGATAGATAAATAGATAGATAGAGAGACAGATAGAAGCAGGAGGTCGGATGATGAGAAGGTACTGTGTCTGCGAGAATCGAGCAATGCTAAATATGCTTACACACTCTTAACTCAAGGAATGCTTTATAGGCACACGACAGCGCCTAGTGACCATACACACACATACACACATATTCACACACAGGTTTCTAGAACTTTCCAACCACAGGGAACACACGTGACACGACTCCTGCTACACCAGAATTTAGGAAAGAGAGCTCAGAAGGAAGCTAGCCATAGAACAGGCAGGTAGTAGGGAGAAGGGCTTAGCAACATGGAGAGAGAGAGAGAGAGAGAGAGAGAGAGAGAGAGAGAGAGAGAGAGAGAGCGAGACAGGGAGACAGGGACTCTACCTAACTTCACTCGTGTGTGAGAGACTTGTTAATATTTCCAAGACAAATAAAAATAGTCCCATACTATTCTTTACCTCTCCTTGTCATTGAAAGACAAAGGGAACCAAGATTATCTACTTACAAAAACTCAAGTATAACAACCGCTCGTCCACAAGTCTAATATATATAACTCCACTACAAGGAACTACAAAGGAGTTACAATGTCTTTTTATGACACTTCCTCCCTCCTCCTCTCTCTTATTCCTCCTCCCTTCTCCTCCTCCTCTCTTCTTATTCCTCCTCCCTCCTCCTCCTCCTCTCTTATTCCTCTCTCTTTCCTCCTTCCTCTCCTTTTTTCCTCCTCTCTTCTTTTTCCTCCTCCCTCCTCTGCTTCGCACCTGTTCACACCTTTACCTGGCCAGTAATTGCCTGGAGGTGGGTCTCTCACAACACCTGCCTGATTTAATTAAGGCAGGTAAATGAGTTCAGGTGACAGGTGTGCGGGGGGGAGGGGAGGGGGAGTCTGAAAGAATGGGGGAGGGGAGGGGAGGGAGGGAGGAGTCTGAAAGAATGGGTGAGGGGAGGGGAGGGGAGGGGGAGTCTGAAAGAATGGGGGAGGGGAGGGGGAGTCTGAAAGAATGGGGGAGGGGAGGGGAGGGGGTGTCTGAAAGAATGGGGGAGGGGACAAGTGTGCGGGGGGAGGGGAGGGGGAGTCTGAAAGAATGGGAGACGGGAGGGGAGAGGGGAGGGGGAGTCTGAAAGAATGAGGGGAGGGGGTGTCTGAAAGAATGGGTGAGGGGAGGGGAGGGGAGGGGGAGTCTGAAAGAATGGGGGAGGGGAGGGGAGGGGGAGTCTGAAAGAATGGGGGAGGGGACAAGTGTGCGGGGGGAGGGGAGGGGAGGTCTGAAAGAATGGGGGAGGGGAAAGGGAGGGGAGGGGGTGTGTGAAAGAATGGGGAGGGGAGGGGAGGGGAGGTCTGAAAGAATGGGGGAGGGGAGGGAAGGGGAGGGGGAGTCTGAAAGAATGGGAGAGGGAAAGGGAGGGGAGGGGAGGGGGAGTCTGAAAGAATGGGGGAGGGGATGGAGGAAAGAAGGGGTTGGGGGAGGGGAAAGGAGGAATAGAAGAGGGGTCGTGGAAAGGGTGGAGGGAAGGGGGTAGGAAAGGGATGGAGACAGTGGGGGGAGGGGGTGGAAAGAATGGGGGAGGGGAGGAAAGGGGATAGAAGATGCGGAAAGGATGGGGAAGGGGAGGGGAGGGGAGGGGATAGGGGGGTGGAAAGAATGAGGGAGGGGAGGGGAGGGGACAGGATGGGGGTGGAAAGAATGGGGGAGGGGTAAGGTGGTAGGAAAAGGGGTAATGAGAGTGAGGGGAGGGGGAGAGGGGAAATTGAAAGAATCGGGGAGGGGGAATGGAGGGAGGGGAATAGGAGGGTGGAGGGAGGGGAGGGAGGGGATGGGGGGGTCAGGGGAGGTGGTGGAAAGAATAGGGGGGGATGAGAGGGGTAGGGGAAAGGGGGGAGGAGGTAAGGGGAAGGGGGAGTGAAGGTGGGGAGAAGTGGGAGGGCGTGGTTTGAGGGTTGGAGGGGGGGAGGAGGAGGGGAGAGGGGGAGAAGGGACAGGAGGGGAGGTGCAAGGAGGGAGGAAGGGGGAGAAGAGGATGGGGGGGGAAGGAATAGGAGTGAAGGGGAGTAGAAAAAGAGGGGAGACTAAAGTGGGGAGGAAGAGGGGAGGGAAGGGGTGAATTTAGAGTGTTAAGCTATTAAAATTATAAATAATCTTAAAATAAAGGAGTTGTTTGGCAGTAAATAAATACAGATAAAGAATTAAAAAAAAAACACCTGCAATACACCTGTTCAATTGACCTGTCACTCTAATTGACCTCGTCTTGTTAATCTTGACCCCACTGGAGATACTGTGTGTGTGTGTGTGTGTGTGTGTGTGTGTGTGTGTGTGTGTGTGTGTGTGTGTGTGTTGCATGAGAGCGAGACAAACCAGATATATTCTCTCTCTCTCTCTCTCTCTCTCTCTCTCTCTTTCTCTCAAACAAACAAACAAACAACACACAAACATCTTAACTCCTATTCAAACTCTCATTTACACACAGACAATTTCTTCTATTCGTCTTTTTATGTAAATGTAAAAAAAATATAACTAAAGACGAATAATATGGTGTGTAAGAGAAGGGAAAAACTTGAAAGACTGATGAGGAGAGCGATACGGAAAATTTACCTGTGTCCTTTGAACCCCTCAGAGTAATAAAAAATTCACCTGTCCTGCTTTGAACCCCTCTAAGTAATAAAAAAAACTCACCTGTCCTTTGAACCCCTCTAAGTACTAAGAAATTCACCTGTCCTGCTTTGAACCCCCCTAAGTACTAAGAAATTCACCTGTCTTTCTTTGACCACTAAGTAATGAAGTATGAGAAGGTCTTTACGTCAATCTTAAGGTACTGGGGGATGGGGGCCTTCGCGCGGTGGCCCTGATGTGGCGGGGGATCAGCTGTGCAGGCGGGGGAAGGGCGTGGGGAGGGGGAGATTCAGCCTGCAGTCCACGGGGTTCACGGTGAGGTAAGGCAGTGGCCGCATCAACAACAACAACAACAACAACAGTCCTTCTCACGCCTTTCTTAAGAAGCTAAATCCGTCCAGTATGGCGGCATTTTTATTGCTGTATTACCTCCGCCAGCGAAGTTTGAGGAGGTTGTGTAGTCACCTGTGTTTGTCTGTTTGTTTGTCCACACGATATCTCCAAAAGTTCTCCATGAATTTCGATAAGATTTTTGTGGAAGGGTGGGCCATGGGTATAGGAACATATTAATTTTTTTTTTTTGGGGGGTATGCTGTCTCTGAGTCCTTTCTGGTTTATTTATTATTTGTTTAGGAGGAAAGGCGAGAGGTTGGAGGGTGACAGGGACGGGAAGAGCGAAGAGAAGGCGAGAAATGGAGAGAAAGAAGAGGTGGGGGGAAAGGAGAAAAGAGGGGTGTAAGGGGGAAGATAGGATGAGAGAGAGAGAGAGAGAGAGAGAGAGAGAGAGAGAGAGAGAGAGAGAGAGAGACAGACAGACAGACAGACAGACAGACAGAGAAACAGACAGAGACAGACAGACAGAGAGGGGAGGGTGGAGTAAAGGAGAGAGAGCATTGGAGGGAAGGAGTGAAGGAAGAGGAGAGAGAGAGAGAGAGAGAGAGAGAGGTCACTGGCGAGACAAGGTTGGGGGGGGGAGGGAGGGCGAGAGGAGGACAGTGAGAAACCGATGAGGTTTGACAAGGAGAGAGAGAGGGAGAGAGAGAGAGGGGGGGGATCTTTAACCTCTCTAGTTATAACTTCTTCCTCTAACTCTATTTACAACATTAACTTCTATCTAACCTTATTAACCCCAGCCTCGTCTATCACACCTTAATATCATCTTCAGAATAACTCGCCGTAACTAAGAGTACCTTATGTAACTCACCTTAATTTTAGACGCCTAAACTAAGGAACGTCATCTAACTCCACTTAAAACACGTAACATGACCTGATGACTAATAACTTTCTTAATTTAGGGGTGTGTCATAATCTCTCTCTCTCTCTCTCTCTCTCTCTCTCTCTCCTTTCACCCCTGTCTGTGAAATGTGGTGACAAGACTCCGTAGATTTTCACTCACCTAATGTCAATATAAGAAAGAAATAATTTGATTTTACATGGACAGAACACCAGTTTCATTTTATCCATATTATATTTTTGGATCTATATCAAAACTGTGGGGAATTTTAGGAGAGAGAATTTCGGCGTTGGTCATTGCATGGTTGAGGGTAAGGACGCTCATTTGCACGCGTGTATTAGCGAGGAAAACACGTGAAATTCCATCAAAATGCGTTCAGAAGATTCGAGTGTCGACGAAGGGTGCTGGCAGGTGTGTGGAATATTTTGAAATCGTTAATCGTGAGCTCTCGGTAGGCCTAATTACTCTGACATGAAATTACGCCCCATAATTATCACCAAAGCCTTAATTTAGCTATTTTTAAAAGGGTGGTTAACTGAATCGACCCGTTTAAGTTTGAAAGCGGCGAGATTCGTTTTCGTACCTGCCGCGACGATCCGGATTTGAAGCTGTGACTGACGAACGTTTCCGAAAAATTTTGACACCTGAGCGAAATTACCTGAGAAAATAATTAGGGATTTCGCGATATATTCTGAAATCTGGGCATATATATATATAAGGTTTTTGTTAGTACGTTGTGGGGTTAATACTTATATGCCTTCTTACTTGAGTTATACTCTTTTTACTCTAACTTGGTCCAAAATTGCCTTCGCTCCGTCTTGAATTCTCAGTTATAGCAATAGATTGACACTGGAATGGAATGCTAGTCACGAAGAAGTGCCGCGGAAAGGATGTAGAGTCTTGTTCTGGCACTGAGCTACGTGAAATAAGCTGCAAAAGGACGAAAATCTGGGCCAAGTTAATGTAAAGAGATTGTAGTTTATTGTAATGAGGTATAACACACACACACACACACACACACACACACACACACACACACACACACACACATTTACAAGGGGCAAGCAGTTTCTTTTCTTCGTTTTTTTTTTCCCTTTTACAAGGGTCGCGCTAAGAGAGAGGCTGCCAGAGATCGAGCAGCGTGGAAAGCCGACATTAAGTGACGTGAGAGGTAGATTATATATGACGTTAAATTGAGGCTCAGTTCATCATCATCATCGTCATCATCATCGTCATCACCATCATCATCGTCACCATCATCATCACCATCATCATCATCGTCGTCATCATCATCATCACCATCATCATCATCACCATCATCATCATCACCATCATCACCATCATCACCATCATCATCATTATCACCATCATCACCATCATCATCATCATCATCGTCATGATCATCATCATCATCACCATCATCATCATCACCATCATCATCATCATCATCACCATCACCATCACCATCACCATTATCATCATCATCACCATCACCATCATCACCATCACCATCATCACCATCACCATCATCATCATCACCATCATCATCATCATCATCATCATCACCATCATCATCATCATCATCATCACCAATCACCATCATCATCATCATCATCATCAATTTCCTTAACCCCTTTTGCTCGAGGACGCTTGTTTGTTTGTTTGTTTATCTCTTGTCTTTACCTGTCCTAAGAAAATCGCTGCAAAGGCCCTTAATTACAGGTAACAAGGCGCCTTAACACCTTTTTCTTAGCGATTTATTTTCCAAACCACCTTATTTTTATTTATTATGTATTTTTTGCTTATATCTTTATGTCGAGAGAGAGAGAGAGAGAGAGAGAGAGAGAGAGAGAGAGAGAGTCATCGAAATTCTCCTGAACCCTTTCCACCCGACGACATACCTTATTATTATTATTATTATTATTATTATTATTATTTATTATTATTATTATTATTATTATTATTACTATTATTATTATTATTATTACTATTATTATTATTATTATTATAATTATTATTAGTTTATTTATTTTTTTCTTTATTGCTGTTGTCACACTTAATTTCCTTGTACAGGAGTAAATCTTCAAGGAGAGAAGTTATGTAAATTAATTAAGAAATCTTCCAAGAGTTGTACAAGTCTTGAAGGGGGCAGTGAAGAAGTTAAGATGTGTTTTCTCTCTCTCTCTCTCTCTCTCTCTCTCTCTCTCTCTCTCTCTCTCTCTCTCTCGGCTCTGTTTTGCTTGTCTCCTGAGTGAAATAAAACACACACACACACACACACACACACACACACACACACACACACACACACACACACACAGAGGGAGAGGGTGAAAAAGGGTGTAATGAGGGAGAGAAGAAGAAAAAAAGAGACAGGTGTGAGGTAGGGAGGAAAAAGAGGGAGGGAGCGAGGGAGGAGGAAGGAATGGAGGTAGGTAGGTAGGAGGGAAGGTAGACAGAGAGAAAGGAGGAACTGGGGAGGGTAGATGGCAGGGAGTAGATGGGGTGATGGAGGAGGGAGGAGGAAAGAAGGAAGATCAGAGAAGAAAAGGGAGCAAGGGAGGGAGGGAGAGAAGAAGGAAGGGAGGGAAAGAGAGGGAGAGAGGTAGGGAATGTGGCGGAGGGAGGGAGGGAGGTAAGTAACAGAGAGAGAGAGAGAGAGAGGAGGGAAGGAAAGATGGAAGGGAGGATATGGAGGGAAGAGGAGGAGGAGGGGAGGGGGAGGGAGGGAGGGAAGGAAAAGTGCTGGAGGAGTGACAGCAATGAGAGGAGACAGGAAAGAGACAAGGAGAGACGGAGGGGAAAAAAAGCATGACGGAAAGCGAGAGAATGTGTGTGTGTGTGTGTGTGTGTGTGTGTGTGTGTGTGTGTGTGTGTGTGTGTGTGTGTGTGTGTGTGTGTCTGTCTGTCTGTCTGTCTGTCTCTCTCTCTCTCTCTCTCTCTCTCTCTCTCTCTGTCGGCCTAGAAAGGGAGTAAACACTGCATAACTCCCAAATTACGAGAGAGAGAGAGAGAGAGAGAGAGAGAGAGAGAGAGAGAGAGAAGCATAAAAAAGCAAGATCTGTGATAAGGGAGGGTGTGTAGGTGTGTCAGGGGGATGTGTAGATGCCAATACTCATGTGTGTGTATTCATGTGTATTAGATGTGTGTATGTATATGTATGTATGTGTGTATGTGCGTGTAATTGTTAATGTATGTATGTGCGTGAGAGACTGGCAGTGGAAGAATTCTTAAACACCTTCAGACCGAGGACGTTGTGTTATGTTCCCTCTTGTATTGCCAGACGATTTTACTCAGCGGAGGGGAGGCTTTGGGAACGGGAGGGCTTAGATACAGTCTCCATTAACCCCTCCAGGTACAAGAAATCCCCCTTAACCTGAAGAAAATCGTCTTGAGGGGGGGTTAAGATGAGAAATGCATCCTCAGCTTGAAGGGGTGATGTACTTAGGAAACGGGAAAAGTGGAAAGTAGGTGGAAAAGTGGAGTGGTAGTAAAGTGGATGGTGCTATGAAGGACTTGGTATGGGATAGATGTTTGAATATTGAAGGTGGAAGTGGAAAGAAGTGGAATGATAGTAAAGTGGATGGTGCTATGAAGAACCTGGTATGGGATAGATGTTTGAGTATTGAAGTGGAAAGTAGTGGAGGTGGAAAGTGGAATGATAGTAAAGTGGATGGTGCTATGAAGGACTTGGCATGGGATAGATGTTTGGGCTTAGAAGGTGGAAGAGAACTATACTCCTGCCACTCCAACCTGGCCCAGAACTGACACCTGTCCTTCTTTATTTCCGATCTGTAGCACAATATTACCACTTTATTACGATGCTAGTCACGAATAAGTGCTACGGGAAGGATGTAGGGCCGTAGTATTCTCCCTGCCACTGAGCTACGTGAAATAAGTCTGCAAAGGGGACGAGAATTTGGGCCAAGTTTGAAGAAAAGGAGTATAGTTGAGGGTATATGAGAGAGAGGGATGTGAGCTAGGGGGAGGGCAGTGAAATGGCGAGGGACAGGGCGACGTGGAGGCGATTTGTTTGTGGCCACCCCTTACGGGCTTGGTGTGGCAATAGGTAGGTAGATAAATATTACAAATTAAAGGTGAGAGCAGAGGTGAGGCTAAGGACTGCGTGTGGATTGCGTAAGTTGGATAAAAGCGTAGGGATGCGTAAAAGATGTGGCGTAAGGAAGTTTATAGGTGACAGATTGTGCGATCAGAGAGAGAATGGGGGATGTGAATAGGACAAGGATAGGAGTTTAAATGAGTTCGAGGATAGAGAGGCAGAACAGGTAAGAAGGTGGATGGATAGGGTGAGAGGCGAAGGAATTTGTTGAAGTGAAAGAAGGAATGACAGTCGCTATAAATCTTAGGACACAGTACATACATATTCGAAGACCTGCTCGCGTTTTCCACAGACGGGAATTACGGGTGACCAATACAGTAACAGAAATACGTAACTTAGAGGGAAGCGAAGAGAAGACGAAGCTGAATTTTGTAAACGAGTGAAATATAATCCAGGTAATATAAAGGCTGTGAAGAAGAAGTGAAACAGGAATGAAACGAGAATGGATGAAACTCGTACTTACTCAGGTAGATCCACAGGTACCAAAGTAATTACCTGGAGCAATAAAAATAATGTTACTTTTAATTACACTTGAATTATAAGACCAGCATATTAACTATAGTATAAATTAGCATTGATTTTTATGCTGTTGACATATAAGTATACCTATAATAATATAAGAGGTGGTAATTATTTGTTTGGGGTAATTAAGCCACCTAATTATGGAGGTAAGTCACTCAAATTAACTGTCTAGATTTTTCATATCAATTCAAAGCCTCCCCAAAACTCAACTCCTGTGAGGCCAACTTGAATCATGAAAACATTGAATATATATTGTATAATTTTCTTGTGGCTTCAGGGAAAAATTCGATTAAGAACTGATGAAAAAAAAAAATAGTGTATAGACGGTGAATGGAGAAGATAGCGACCGTGCCTTTGTTTTTAGCGCTCGACGTAGCGGTCACGGTCGCGCGGACGTTATAAAGTAGCGCTGTTTTCAAATCTATACGGCTAATGGACGCCTGTTTAGATATTAATCACCACCTATTACCCTCTTAGCCTCATTATTACATCTAGAATTAAACGAAGGATGTATGGAAAAAAAGGGATGCCCAGATTAAAACATAAAGTGCTAACATTTACGTGATCAGTCTTGGGCAGTTTGCATACTAGGAAATTCGCTTCCGTGTTGCATAAGGTGGCTGTTGCAAGGATTAGAGTGGGTTGAAGGTTTACGTAGTATCTGTTACTCTGTCTTGATTATGTTTATTGCAGAAAGATGACTCACAAATTAAGGCTGTTGGACCCAAAAGGTATAAAGTATTCGCTAAGTTTCCTTCCCAGTTAGGGCGCTCTTTTCAAAATTCGCTACGTTGTTATTAAGCACACGAATCTTTTAATCTACAGTAATTGGCACTAGAATTAATAACAACTCAAACTTGACCTATCAAACCAATGACCTCGCCTCCACTCAAACTTGACCTATCACAACCAGTGACCTCGCGTTCCATCCATCCTGACCTCGCTCCATTTCCTGTCCATACTCATCATCCATACCCTACTTTTTTTTTTCTTACTGGGTCAGAGTGGCTCAGTGGTAACGCTCGCACCTCACGACCGTAGTGTTGGCAGGTCGAGTCCTCATCAGGGTAGAGTATTTCTGGTGATAGATGTGGCGCTCTGTCCAAAGCTCTCTCCTTGCCCTGTAGAGCCCTGTAGAGCTTTATAGTCAGTTGGTACAAGCTCATGGGATTCACCTTTACCCCCTCTTTCTTCCTTCCTTCATTTAACAAGCTCCTTTCTTTACGTACTGATATTCTTATGTTTCGTACGTGCTATAAACAAAATCATTCTTGTTTACGTACCCTCCTAAACCGGTACGTGCCTGCTGGGGTGCACGTACCCTAGTTTGGATTACAGTGGAAATACAAAGTGCATTCCTCTGTACCGATCACTTCCACACGTTTATCAGTAGGAGACAGGGTGGTGGTGGTGTGGTGGTGGTGGTGGTGTGGTGGTGATGATGGTGGTGGTGGTGATGGTGGTGTGGTGATGGTGGTGAAAAGGAGAAGGAGGAGGATTATGATGATGATGAGGACTGTGATATTGACGACGATGATGATGATGATGATGAAGAGGAGGAGGAGGAGGAGGAGGAGGAGGATTACACAGGATTACACAGGAAAGCAAACAGCAACAGACCTTATGGTCCTTTCGAGGCTGCTTGTTAGAGAAAACTATGACTGCAAGATCTAACTCTACGTGTTGAAGGATAAGGATAGTAAAGCAAGAAGGCTCCCCCCACCACCAAACCCTCCAGGAAAAAGTGAGAAAAACCACCATGCAGCATGGAAAAACTGACATGGAAATTTTATAGGAAACACTGGAAAGGAAAAGTCACATTCTATACTGTATCTATAAGCTACCCGATAGAGTAACCTGAAAGAGAAAGTAAACAAATAAAATAATAGTTACGGTATGACATTATAAACCGGTTACATTGAGTTAATGGGAAGTCTGTGGACATAACGTGGAAGCTACACGCTGCACAGTGTGGATGTTTAGGGGTGGTGCAGCAGCCTTGCCTGGCGCTTTTAAGGTAGGCAGCAGTCAGTCAGGCCCTAGCTCCGTTTGCTCCACTGAGACAAGGAACTCTCCCATGTGGGACAAGTACACAAGTTTCATCCTGAAGCAGTGACCCTTGGTACATTAAAAAAATCCCGATGGTGGTCACTTGACTAACAGGGACCCTCAGTGATCCACAGCCCATCACAGGTCGAAAGTAAGAGTAGTGACCGTTAACTCAGGGTTATCTGTGCAGATCCTAATCTGTGCTTATATTGCTTTCTTTGCACTGGGGAGATTGAAAAGTATATAGGACGGGTGTCTTAGATAAAAGGGGACTGCACAGTGCACAGTGTGGATGTGCAATGCACAGAGTGGATATTTAGGGGTGGTGCGGCAACCTTTCCTGGCGCTTTTTAGGTAGGCAGCAGTCAATCAGGCAATAGCTCCGTTCACTCCACTGAGACAAGGAACTCTCCCATGTGGGACAAGTGCACAAGTTTCATCCTGAAGCAGTGACCCCTGGTACATTAAAAAAATCCCGATGGTGGTCACTTGACTAACAGGGACCCTCAGTGATCCACAGCCCATCACAGGTCGAAAGTAAAAGTAGTGACCGTTAACTCAGGTTATCTGTGCAGATCCTAATCT
This sequence comes from Coenobita brevimanus, assembly GCF_032717465.1. Classification (NCBI taxonomy): domain Eukaryota; kingdom Metazoa; phylum Arthropoda; class Malacostraca; order Decapoda; family Coenobitidae; genus Coenobita; species Coenobita brevimanus. The sequence continues at coordinate 2,245,270 of NC_136974.1, read as the reverse complement.
GTGCTTACTGTATATTACCTCATTTGCTTTGGGTAAATCGAAAAACGTATAATGACGTGACGTGACGCTATGTTAATTTTGCGGGGTGTCCTGTAGACACGAGGGGACTGCACAGTGTGGATGTTTAGGGGTGGTGCGGCAGAGGAAGAGGAGGAGGATAATGATGCTGCTGATCTTGATGATGATGATGATAATGATATATGTGTAAATGTGCAGTGTCATAATACATCAGTGCACAGCGTTATACAGTATAGATATTTATAAATGGAAAAATGGTATCCACGTATTAAAGCGGTTTGTTGTGAAGATATGAACATTTCGGCAGGATCCAAGTCGGGCCAAAACGGTTCAGCTCGCATAATGGAAAGTTCGGTGGGCAAAATAACTCGTCCAGTAAAAAGAAGGCAAATAAAATAAATAATTAAATGAATGAAAATATCTGGGAAGCATGACGGAAATGTATATTCTTTATTATTATTATTATTATTATTATTATTGTACATCCTTATAATTAACTGAGGGTGTCGTGTGTGTGTGTGTGTGTGTGTGTGTGTGTGTGTGTGTGTGTGTGTGTGTGTGTGTGTGTGCGCAAAATTGACTTAGGTAGTCCGTCACATCTCCCAAGTGTATCGTAAATCTACCTGGAGAGAGAGAGAGAGAGAGAGAGAGAGAGAGAGAGAGAGAGAGAGAGAGAGAGAATCCCTTTAGCATGGACTTCATTTATTTTGAGAGAGAGAGAGAGAGAGAGAGAGAGAGAGAGAGAGAGAGAGAGAGAGAGAGAGAGAGAAAGAGAGAGAGAAACCCCTTCAGCCTTACTCACAGACGGTTTCCCTCAGCTAAGGACGTAACAAGAGAAATAAAAATAATAATAGGAGTAAAGAATTTAGTATTGATAATTGCCAACTTTGGATCATTTTTACGGGATCGGCCGCTGAAAATACAAGAAAGTTTTTGTATTTTATGTAATTTAAAAAAGTACACATATTTTCGTTTCGTGTGTCTGCGTGATAAGCTGTTTAGTTGTATATTCGTGTTTGTTTATATGTTTGTTTACCGCGTGTGTTTGTATGTATGTATGTATGTGTATGTATGTATATATATATGTATGTGTATGTATGTATAGATGTTTGTTTGTATGTGTGTGTGTTTCTATGTATGTGTGTGTTTCTCTGTATGTGTGTGTGTATGTATGTACTGTATGTGTGTGTATGTATGTATGTGTGTGTATGTATGTATGTGCGTATGTATGTGTGTATGTATGAATGGATGTTTGTTTGTATGTATGTATGTGTGTATGTATGTATGTATTTTGGTGCTGTGTTGGTTCATGTGTACTTGTTCATTTCCTTCTACCTCCAGACGATTTTATTCAGCATTGGAGGCACTATAGAGGGTTTTCAAAGTCTCACTAACCCCTCCACAGGCAAATCCCTCTCCTTCGCTGACTAAAACCGTCTCTAAGTAACGAAATTTACGGAAATGTTACGTCATCGGGTTGAAGAGATGAAGTTCTTTCCATATCAAGCTTATTTCGTGGCCTAAAATGTCATCATCATCACCATCATCATCATCATCATCATCGCTCTTTCCCAGGCGGTATGTTTAGGCAGTGAATCCTAACCTATTGGATGTTAACTGCAGTAAACAATATCCAAGCCGCAATACACAATATCCTGTTAAGCACCTAAACCAGCAAGACCACCAGGCGCTATACAGTATAACATATAAACGTAAATGTTAAAACTCAATTAATTCTGACTAACGTGAGGGAAGAGCCCGTTCATATTAAGCGATTTTTTTTGGATTGAGGAGGGATGCGCACATCACTACCCTCGGGAGGCAAAGTTTTGGACTGTCTAGAAAACGGTACTAAACATTACCTTTTCCCCTGTGCCTATGGGTGTAGTGTAATCAGCAGAAAACGACACAAAAGGTTTCATTTCTTAATAATTTATAACACAGACAGCGAAGAAATAATTAAAACAGCAAATATATAAACTTGACAAATCTAGGATGCAGCTGCAGTTCGCATACAAGCATACTTCGTCTCAACATCGGTGGTGTCTACGTAATTTTTTTTGTATGTAATTTCTTCACTGTCTCTATTGTAAATGTGATAAATAATTGTGACTTTTTATAGTTTTTGTTGTGCATTACCGTAAAATCATAGGCAGAGGGAAGAAAGACTGTTGGTACGGCAGTTAAGACGGTCCAAGCGTGTGTTTACAATTCCGTGCTTCGGGGTGGACGCATGGGTGTCTCGTGGTTATATTTGTGTTTCTCTCCTGACGTGTGTTCGCCAGTTACGTACATGATAACCGATATTCAGTACAGTTTACAATATTACGCAGCTGGTGTGTGATTTCAAGGTGTTATAAGTGTAAGCACATGGGTGAGCCAGGCTGCATCGTGGGACTAGCGGTTTAAGCAGGTACGATATGGTGTGGTTACGCATTCAATACTAAGTAATTTTCTGGATAAAATGGTCCAGATTAGGGGGGTCGTACTGTAGCCATTCCTGTCGTTACCTCAGTGTGGTATGCTTTATTCACTACTTTCCCTTGTAATTCGTTCTCCATTATTTTTATTGATGGCTCTGTTTACAATCCTTCTCCCTGATCATGTATTCTTTCCTCTGCTGCTTCCAGACGATTTGGCTCAGGTTTGGAGTGATTTTTTGAACTGGAGGGGTTAGATACACAATCCTTCTCTGCTATAAATCGTGAGTTAAAATCGTCTGTTCATAGGAAGAAATAACTAAAAAATGCGTCATTGGATTTGTGCTTAATTTTTCTCGTGGACAACAGTATCATACACCAAAATACCGTAGTCAATACATCAGTGTCCTGTTGTATTATAAATCCTGTGTTCCTTCTCCTCCCATTCACTTAATGTGTATAGATATGCTGTATGTATTAATTGCATATTTGCTCTTGTAACACCTTTCATACTTGTGTTTCTTGGACCAAAATTTCACTCACACACACACTTGCATTTGCTTACTTGCTTGCTTGCTTACTCCTGTGCATCTTGGGGTCTCTTCTATATCCATATCCACTGCAACAAAGCCTTTCTGTCACTGTCTCTCCTCGGCTGCCTTTATCCAACTTTCTTACTTTCTTCCACGCCTCTTCTCTCTGTCTCACTTTTCCATCTATCCATCTTGTCCTTCCTCTATCCCTAAAATTCCAGCCACCTACCCTTCCTGTCAAAATTCTTCATGGTATTCTTCATTATCCTGCTTTATATCACACAGTCAGGTCTCTACATCAGATTGTGTGTGCTAACTCTCTCTCTCTCTCTCTCTCTCTCTCTCTCTCTCCACCGCTCTCCGTATATCAGGTTACTCATACACAAATATCATAGATCATGTATGCTACCCTCTTCCTTTTACTGGTGTTTGTCTGCATATATTTGTCTCTGAACTCTTTCCATCCATCAAGTGTTTTTCGTTAACCATGAAAACCATTTATTTTTTTTTTATGTATTTACGGTACTTGTGTCTGTATCAGCTCTTCCATTTATTTATTTATTTGTTTATTTATTTGTGAAGTGTGATGTTTGTGTGTGTTTTTTTGTCCTTGTATGAACTCTTTCCAGCCTTCAAATTTTTCTCATAAACAACAGCATACAATACACTCCCATACAGTGATCTATCATACAGCCAATACACCAGGGAGACGTGTTGTATGATGGGGCCTGCGTGGTTGCCCTTGTTGACTAATACAGCAACACAAGAGCCAGTGCAAAAATACAGCCATGACCTTTAACCCTAACTCAGTCCCCACTTTATATAGATTGACCCTGGCGTGTGTGTGTGTGTGTGTGTGTGTGTGTGTGTGTGAGAGAGAGAGAGGGAGAGAGAGAGAGAGCGAGAGAGAGCGAGAGAGAGAGATGCGGATAGCCTTTCTTCCCTGCCCATCCCATTCTCTCTCTCTCTCTCTCTCTGACTTTCCCGTACCCCTTCTAATTCTTTCCTCTGAATTCTTACTCATCCCTACATTCTCCCCTTCCTTTTCCACCAACTTCCTCCTCCCTTTCCTTGCCTCTCCCTCTTCTTTCCCTTCTCTCTACCTCTTCCCCTTCTCTCTTCCCCCTCCACTACCCCCTATCCCTCCTCACGCCTCCCCTCCCTCCCCTTTTCCAAGTCTCCCCAATTCCTCCCCTCAAGTGATAAATTAGGACCCATTTGTCACCCCTTACACAATATCTTTAGCAGTTTATTTCGAGGTAAAGAAAAAATAACATAGACTGACTGATAGCACTTCTTGCCATTTATCTTATTATTGTGTACTTTGAGAGGCTTTTCTTCTGCTAGTTGGATGTAGTCTTGTAATTACAGATAATGGTTAATTGTGTGGAGAAAATAACATTGGGTTAAATGGGGTAGTTTTGTCATTTTGTTGGTTAAAGTGTTCTGAATATGGTGTCTTTTTCTTCCCCCCTTCCCCCCCCACTTCACTTCCCCTTCCTCTTCCCATCCCCATCCCCCTTCCCTTCCCATCCCTTCCCTTTCCCTTCCCCATCCATTTCCCCTCCCTTTCCCTTCCAATCCCTTTCCTCTTCCCCTCCCATTCCCCTTCCTTCCCCTTCTCTTTCTGTGTCCCCATTCCACCAACCCCATCCAAGCCTTCCTCCCTTTCATTCTTGCTTCCCCTTCTTCATTCTCTTTCCTCTCTCCTCCCTTCCTCTTCCCCATCTCAGTCAAACCTCCCTTCCCCTCCCATCCCTTTTCCTTCCCCTCCCATCCCCCATTTTTGTTCCCTTCCCTCTTTCATCCCTCTTCACCTCCTCATCTCTCCTTTCCACTTCTCTCCTTCCTCACCTTTCTCCCCATCCCTCTCTCCCTCCCTCCTCCTGTTTCTCTTTCTCCTCCCTCTCTCCTTCCTGCTTCCTCCCTTCCCTCCAGTATCCCCACACTTTCCTCCTCCCTCTCCTCCTCCATCCAATACCCTTCCTCCCTCCCTCTCTGATTTTTTCAACCACACCCAGACTCCTCTCTCCCCTCCCCTCCCCTCCCCTCCCCTCCCCTCCCCATCCTTCCTCTTCTCCCCTCTCTACCCTTACGCCTCCCCCCCTTTCCCGATAATCTCCCCCTTTCCCTTCTCTTTCCCCTTCCTGCTTCCCTGTCTTCCAACTCCATCCAACCTTTCCTCCCCTATCCTTCCCTCCCCTCCCCTCCCCTCCCCTCTCCTCCCCTCCCCATTCCCCTCCCCTTTCCCCTCCCCTCCCCTCCCCTTTCCCCTCCCCTTCACTCCCCTCCCCTTTCCCCTCCCCTTCACTCCCCTCCCCTCCCCCTTAATCTCCTTTCCCGCCACCCTCCCGGTAAACCCGACTTGAAACTTATCCTGTAATCCGATTTTCCAGCCTCCCCCCCCCGTCTCTCCTTACCGGGACAGCCCTCTCTCTCTTTCTCTTTCTGCCCCCCCCCCTGTCTCTTTTTACTGGGACCCTCTTTCTCTTTACTGGGACCTCCTGTCTCTAATTATGCCTCTCACTCTCTCTCTCTCTCTCTCTCTCTCTCCTCAGGCATGTGTGTTTATGTATGTGTGTGCGTGTGTGTTGTATGAGCGTGTGGGAGGGAGCTGTGTACCTTTTTGTGCGCGTTGGCTTTACACACACACACACACACACACACACACACACACACACACACACACACCAAAAAAATATATATAGTGTAAATAAGTGGTATGGATTGATGTGTGGTAGTTGAGGTGGTATTGGTGGTGTGAATGTGGCAGTGGGGTGTAGAGACGGTGGTGTGGCAGTGGTGTAGTTGGGAGGAGGGGCACAGAATGGTTCCTATAGTAGTAGTAGTAGTGGTGGTGGTGGTGTTGGTGGTGGTAGTAGTAGTAGTAGTACCGGTAGTAGTAGTAGTAGTACCGGTAGTAGTAGTAGTAGTACCGGTAGTAGTACTAGTAGTAGTGGTGGTGGTGGTGGTGGTGGTGGTGGTGGTAGTTGTGATTATTGTAGTAATGGTAGTAGTAGTAGTAGTAGTAGCAGTTATTGTTGTTGGTGTTAAGGCATTGATAGTAGTGGCAGTAGTAGTAATAATAGTAATACTGCCATCAATATTAGTATTATTAGGACTGGTAGTAGTAGCAGTTGTAGCATTAATAGTAGCAGCACTTGTAGCACTACCACGAGCATCAGTAGTAGTGTGATGGTAGTGTCAGTAGTACCCTCAGCTTTGCGCAAAATATTCTAGAAACGGTAAATCATTCAAGCGATCAGAGGTAAACATATATACACCTTCAGAGCACACCACACGCTGAGAGCACACGCGTTATTGCACGTTATTGCGGGCCAGGGGTGGGGGGCAGTGGGGTGGGTGGGTGGGTAGAGGGTGTGTGTGCCATTCACTGGATTCTCACCTGCAGGGCAATAGCAAGGGAAGGACGGGATAGGGAAGTGTGAGACGAATTCAGTGGTATTGGCTTTGTGTTCACTGCTACGTCCCTGTGTTGTGTTGTGTTTGTTGTGTTGTGCTGTGTTGTGTTGTGTTGTGCTGTGCTGTGTTGTGCTGTGCTGTGTTGTTGTGTTGTGCTGTGTTGTGTTGTCATGGTGGAGATATACACTTGTAGTTAAAGGTGTGGTGCTGTTGAACTAATATTGAACCATTTGTGAAGATAGCAACATAACAAGACTATCGTGCTTGTATCTCTTGTTTTCAGAGGCAGGATATTCTCGGCCAAATATCTATCTATTTATCTATCTATCTATCATATATATATATATATATATATATATATATATATATATATATACGGTATATATATATATATATATATATATACAGCTCAAAGATGTTCAAGTAGGCCTACTTGCCCTTAATCGTCACCTTCACCGCCTCTGCTTCCATCTCCACCTTCACTCACATTACCATCACCACCACCACCATCGTTGTTACACCTTCATAACCACCACCACCACCACCCACGTCACCACAACCCCCATCACCACAACCATCACTACTTCCACCTGCACCTTCACCCACATTACCATCACCCTAATTCAGACTTCCACTTAAATATGCAATTCCACTGATTCCACTCATCTGCACAGAGTTCCACCTGAGCACCGTAAAATTGATGTTGTTAGTCATAGTATGGGTTTATTGACTAAGCTGATGTTGGAGTGGATATTGATGTGCGTTGATGTGGGTTTAATTCAGACATTGCTTTTGAGTGATGCATTGGTATAGGTTACGTGCTGAAAGTTATTATTTGCGTTATTATATGCGTGCCCACTAAAATTTACGGGACTAACTAGTACAGTTTTCATCACAAATTTTTGCAAATACCATTATCTCTGTTTCCATACTGTTATTAAGCTCACAGTGACCAATTCTGGCGGTCGAAAAAAATATGTTCGCTTATTTTCGTGTGTCGCGATTTCCGGCAGTTCCGCGCCGTCGTGTCGCGCTCGATCGCCCCAATTTTCGTTTGGTATTTTTTGACACTCGCTGGACTTACTCCGACCTATTGCTAAACGAATTAGGTCGAGATCTGTTACCGTTCTCGTGAAAGAAACGAACACACACACACACACACACACACACACACACACACACACACACACACACACACACACACACACACAGCTTGACTTTATTAGGAGTATTTAGGTCAGTGGTGTCAGACTCAATCCTGCCCATGAGTCACACTTCAGTTCTCTTGATCATCTGAGGGCCAAGTCTACCCAGCCTTATCGAAATCAACTGAGGTATATAAAAGTACATCGTGAAGTGAGATACATATTACTTAAAAACAAACATGGGTTACACTTCAAGGTTTAATTTATAACATTTTTTCAGATATTTTCAGTTTCCCCTCCAATCCACTTTTTTTTTTTTTTTTTCCCTGAGATCTAGTAAAACTAAATTCGTAGTAGGAGGGGCGTATCTTTGCCTACATTAAGTGAATTCCTGTCTACCTATCTACAGTATAGCCCGACGCCCTAATCCCGCAAAGGGTGGCCGCAGACAAAACGCCTCCAAGTCGCTCTGTCATCCACCATTTGACTGCCCTCCCCCCAGCTCCCCTCTCCTTCATGTACTGTATCTCTCAACTCCATCCCTCCACCTCATCCTCGGCCTCCCCCTCCCTCTCCCTCCCTCCACTTCACCTACATACACCCTCTTAGTCAGTCTTTCACATTTACTTAGAAAATAAATGAAGGTGGCTCACACTTAAAAGTTTAGCATCATACTTTTCGGTTCCCTCTTCATTTCCTGTGTTTTATATGACTTAGTAAATTTAAAGGTATTACTGAAGGACAGGTGTCAACTCCTTTATGATTCAGTACAACTCTAGAAACAGGAATAAAACATGAAATACATCAGTTTATCAGACGCAAAGGCTATTATCGTTTTCCACGGCAATGTAGCGCTTTCCTTCCGCAAGTTGGTCAATATTTGGACTGACAGGCTCTCTGAAGTCATCCCAGGCCACCCTTTTCGTCTTCAAGGGTCGTACGAGGTCAACGGGCCACCTGATTGACACCGCTGATATAAGTGAGGGAGGGGAAGACCGAGGATGAGGTGGAGGGATGGAGTTGAGAGGTATACGAGGGAGGGGGGGAGTGAGTTGGAGGATGAGGTGGAGGGATGGAGTTGAGAGGTATACAAGGGAGGGGGGGAGTGAGTTGTGGGGGGAGGGCAGTCAAATGGTGGATGACAGAGCGACGTGGAGGCGTTTTGTCTGCGGCCACCCTTTGCTGGATTAGGGCGTCGGGCTGTAGACAGGTAGATAGATATAGATGATAAGGATAAGGTGTTGTGTGAAGGATAGTGTCATGTATTGATGTGTGTTGGGTTAGAGCATCAATTGTAATCTTTGCTGGTCTGTGATTTCATGCTGGTTATTTATGTTATTTATTTATTGTTGATGGGATTAGAGGCTAAATAATTTTCAGATTTGATTTTTGGAGAGACGCTTTGATCATTTGGGGTCACATAAAGCCTTCAGTAATGGCCTAATAAATGTGTGTGTGTGTGTGTGTGTGTGTGTGTGAGAGAGAGAGAGAGAGAGAGAGAGAGAGAGAGAGAGAGAGTGTCAGTAACTACCCTACGAGCTATGAGGGGGTTAATTGGCTTGTGTAATTACCGGCCGTGATGGTGTCAAGGTTGTTAGGTGGGTAATTAAATGAATAGTTTTGTAATTGAGGGAATAGAGTAGGTTGGGGGTTGGTGTGGGTGTGGGTGATGGTGTGGGTTATTATTACTATTATTATTATTATTTTTATTTTTATTATTATTATTTTTATTATTATTATTTTTATTATTGTTATTATTATTATTATTATTGAGCTTGTGTAGGTTTATATCCAAGGGGTAGTTGGGGTTTATTGCTCACGTAATGCCACTCAGGGATGAGTGAGGCTGGTCACTCTAGTCTTAAATGTCAGGACCAGCTTGCCTAGCCCCGGGTTCCTACGCTTCTGTATGGGGTGACATGGGATTGGATGATGGATGGAGGGGTCATTATTATTATTATTATTATTATTTTTATTATCCATTCATCCACCCATAATCCAGTCCTACATTGCCCCAGGAGGAGCGTAGGAGCCCGGGGCTAGGCAAGTTGGTCCTGACATTTAAGATGAGAGTGACCAGCCTCACTCATCCCTGAGTGGCATTACGTGAGCAATAAACCCCAACCATTCCTTGGATATAAACCTTCACCGGCTCAATCCGATTGGAGCGCAATAATTACCCACTAAACCACCAGGCGCCAAAATTTGGTTATATGGTTACCACCCAGCGTAGTAAATGGTTTCCTGGTGTACAGTAAACCATTTGACTTGTCACTCAGTGTAGAGTCACCCACAGGCAGAAGGAAGAGGAGAGATGAAGGAAAGAAAGATAGAAGAGGGAGTGTAAAGTCACCCGTAGGCAGAAGGACGAGGAAAGAATGAAGGAAAGAAAGACAGAAGAGGATGGACGTAAATAAGGAAGGAGAGGAAAGGGCAGTCACCCGAGAGCAGCACTACATCGAGTGAGTGGATGGTGAGCGCCCCCACCTACCACCTGTTATTATTATTATTATTATTATTATCCTCCTCCTCCTCCTCCTCCTCCTCCTCCTACTACTACTACTACTACTACTACTACTACTACTACCACCACCACCACCACCACCACCACCACCACCACCACCGCCACCACCACCGCCACTCTCCTCACTCCCTCCCTCTCTCCTTACTTCCTCCTCCCCTCATTTCCCCTCCCTTCCTCATTTCCCCTCATCTCATACTCCCTCTTTCCAGTCTTCATTCCTTTCCCCTCTCCTTTCCCTTTCCCTTTTTCCTCATCTCGTTTTCTCTACTTTCCTTTCTCCCTCCTTTCTCATTCTCTCTCCCTCCCTCTCCTCCCGTCTCTCCCCTTCCTCCCTCCTGTTCCCAGCTTCCTTTCTCTCCCCTCTCTCTCTCTCTCTCTTTCCTCCCCATCTCTCCTTTTTCTCCCCTTCCTCCCTCCTGTTCCCTTTTTCCTCTCTCTCTCTCTCTCTCTCTCTCTCTCTCTCTCTCTCTCTCTCTCTCTCTCTCTCTCCACCCACGCCCCCTGTGTCAACAAAGGTCACGGCGTAAAATTGACCTCATGTGAAAATAACCTGAGCATATTCACTGCCCAAAAAATATATAACTTAAGTATACTCATCGTGGGCATACTCATCCATTCATCCATTCATCCACCCATCCACACATTCATCTATCCGTCCATACATTCATTATACATTCATTCATCCATGCATTCATTCGTTCATTCATTCATTCATTCTTTCATTCTTTCATTCATTCATTCATTCATTCATCCATCCATCCATCCATCCATCCATCCATCCATCTGTCATCCATTTATCATCCATCCATCTATCCATCCATCCATCATCCATGCGCTCATCCATCTTTTATCTATCTAATCCAGCACAAGCCGAGACACCCAAATCTAGCTTATTTAATCCAGACATTGATGGCGAGACCGACCAGTCCCTTTTCCATGAGCGGCATTTTGTGAGCACTGGATCCCAACTTCCCCTTAGAACTGAACCTCCGAAATTATCCAAGTAGAGCGTCTTACCCCACTGATCCACCAGGCGCCCAATTAGTGGTTATTGGGTGACAGGTGAGGGTGGTAAATGATTTCGTAATTTTCGTGTAGTACAGGTAATTATTCGGCTTGTCACTCAGCTTACTTTTTTTTTTTTTGAAGGAAGAATGAACCCAAGGCCAGGAGTCCGAAAGATTGCTCCCTCTAAGAAAAAAACAAAATGATTACAGAGAGCCAAATTCAAGATCCGTTCATTTTATTTCCAGTCTGCTGTACTCTTATTGATGGTGGGTAGAGGCGCCTTCATGCGGTGGCACTGATATAACCCACGGGCCTGATGTCCAATTGTACAAACGTCCCTCAATTCCCTCCCCTGTCCCATGAGAGGAGGACGGTGGGGTGCAGGAAGAGGGCGGTGTCTCGGCAAATGCTACATCGAGTGAGTGGATGGTGGCCCTGCGTTAGTAAATTCCACACGGGGAAATTGTGAGCAGTTTGAATATAGGGAGAGGCAGTATAAGCAAGTTTATCCTGACTATACAACGCCAAGAAACTGTATATAAACTAAAGGATATTCAATGTAGGAGTGTATTACGTGGTGAGGAGAGTCAGCACGTGCCACACCACGTCACAGACAGACAACAAACACGTCCAACACAGCACGTACGAAAAATACACAGCATAATAATGAATCAGGGCAAGAGTGATGTATGCGGGAATGTGTGTAAATGCATAAACATAGGTAAATGTATAATGAAGTGGAGTGAAAAAATGATGTGTGTTCCTCTCATGTAATTACCGTGGACAGGAGGTGGTAATGAATACTGGAGCAGGTGCGGAGAGGGGAGGAAAGGTGGAGGGGGAGGGAGAGAAGAGGTAAGAGGTAGAGGGGAAAGAGAGAAGGTAGGGGAAGAGGAAGAGTTGGGGGAGGTGGATTAGGGAAGGGAGAGAGGATGGGGAGGGGAGAAGCGGGGACAGGGAAAGAGAGAGATGTATTATGATGAAGAAGGGTGAATGGGATGGGAGGGAGGAGTGCAGAGGGAAGAGGGGGAGGGAAGGAGGTAGGGAGGGAGAAGGGTGGAGAGGGGAAGGGGAGGTTAGGGGTAAGGAGGGGAGGGTAAAATGGGGAGAGGCTGGATAGAAGGAGAAAATGGGCGGGGGTGAGGTTGCCTTTGTCCACAGCGTCATATAAGTGTCTGTGTAAGTATTGTGGTATATATTGAAGTTATTATTGTAAGTGACGTATTCTCAAGGGATTTGGGGATTTCCTAACACCTCTTCCTTAGCGATTTATGCTGCAGATTAACCTTCAGTATCCTCTTGTATGTGATTGGTGCAAACTAGGTCGATATTAAAACTACAGGTAAAAATAGGAAGCACAAGGAAATGAGTATAATTTCTTTTCTTCTGTCTAGTTAATCCTGTAATAATAA
>NC_136974.1:2217787-2227787 GCF_032717465.1 Coenobita brevimanus | reverse complement strand
GATGAAGACGGAAGGGGAGAGGAAGGAGGGGGAAGGGGAGGAAAAGGGGAATAGGGAGGGAGATACGGAGGAGGAAGAGTGTGGGGTGATGAAGAGGGAAGGGGAGGGGATGGAAGAGGAGTAAGAGAGAGGAGGGAAGGAAAATAAGGAGGAAGAAAGGAACAGGAAGAAAAATAGGAAGAAAGGAATAGGAGGAGAGATAAGGAGGAAGGGAAATAGGAAGGGAGGTGATGGATAGGGTGTCGATATGGGGAGGGAATTGGGGAGGATAGAGGGAAATGGGGAGAGTGAGGGAGGGGAAAAAAGAGGGGAGGGGGTAGAAGAAATGGTGAAAGCTGAGGGGAATGGAGAGTGGCAAAGATGAAGAGAAAAGGGAAGTAAAGAAGAATGATTAAGGTGACTGGGGAGACGGGAGGATGAAGGTGGGGAGAAGGTGTGAATGTAGACGTGACTGATGAGGGAGGAGGAAGGGAGGGGAGGAAATTGAAGAGAGGGAGAGGAAGGATGGGAAAGATAGAGTTGGATACACAAGGAGGGTGAGGGGGGAATGGGGAAGATAGAAATGAATAGAGAGAGAGGATGGGGAGGGATGGCGAGGGTAGAGGTACATGGGGATAGTTGAACAGGGAATTGTTACGTGTCCTGTGTTGACGCTAAGCTAAACTACCCAATTAGCAAGTTAGCGGGTTGTTAGTGTGTTGTAATTAGGGTCAGAGCTGGCCTGATGAGTAGATAGATGGATGGTGTGATGGATAGGTGGGTAGATAGATGGGTGGTTTGATGGATAGATGGATGGATGGTGTGATGGATAGATAGATGGATGGTGTGATGGATGGATGGAAAGATAGGTGGATGGTGTAATGGATAGATGGAAAGATAGATGGATGATGTAATGGATAGATGGGTAGATTGATGTATGGATGGTGTGATGGATAGATAGATGGGTGGTGATAGATAGATTGGTAGATAGATGGATGGTATGATGGATGGATGGTGTGATAGAGAGATGGATGGTGTGATGGATAGATGGATGGAGTGATGGATAGTAGGATAGATAGATGGATGGTGTGATGGATAGATGGATAGATAGATGGATGGTGTGATGGATAGATGGATAGATAGATGGATTGTTAGATGGATGGAGTGATGGATAGTTGGGCAAATGAATGATATGATAGATAGTAGGATAAATGAATGAACAGTGCGATAGACGGATGGATAGATAGTACATTGGATAGTAGAATAGTTGTAGTAAAGGTAGAAGTGAGTAGATGAGTAGATACTTCCCAGTCTACCCTGTTCTATCTATTTTTTATCTATCCTTCTATGTAGCTATGTATTCTGATATGTATCTTTATATGTAGTATCTTTATATATCTTTATTTGTACTTCCAGACGATTTTATTCAGCAGAAAAATCCCCCAGTCTAATTAAGCCATGAGGTGTTAATCTACCTGGGTTTAGAGATGCCCTAACACCTCTTCTTTACCGATTTATTCCCTGCATTTCACCTTACTATCCTCAGACAGTATCGATAATCAAGCAGCGTAAATAACATGCTGGGGAGTGTTAAGGTGCGGTGTCCAAAATGAATCGCTAAGGAAAAGGTGTTAAGTAGCCCTCTGCCCTCACTCTGTCCGAATTTATTTTGTTCTTGACACCCCACAGGCGATTTATTTAGCTCCTAGAAAACACTGTCTGTCTGTCTGTCTGTTTGTCTGTCTGTCTGTCTGTCTCTCTCTCTCTCTCTCTCTCTCAAATGGTATAGACAAAAAATACTGTATCTTCGTTTATTACAAAAAACAAACAAGCAAACAATCAATCTGTTTTTTCCCGAATATTTGTGTTTTTTCATGTGTTTAGAAATATATTGATTGATAGATAAATGATAGATGTATAGTGAGACTGGCCGATAGATATTATAGGTGAAGATGGATAGATAGACAGAAGGCAAGATAGACAGACAGAGAGGTATAGATAGATAGATAGATAGATAAAGATAGATGGATGGATGAATAGACAGATGAGGAATAGATAGTTTGATAGATAGATGGAGGTGGAGATGGATAGACACAGATAGATAATGATTTAGATAGATAGATAGATAGATGGATGGATTTATAGACAAGTGAGGGATAGTGTGATAGATGGATAGATAGATGAAGATATAGGAATAGATAGATATAGATAGATAGAAGATAGATAGATAATTTAGCATATAGTTAAGGAAGAAATATGAATAAATTAATTAAATAGACAAATATAAATAGACAAAAATTAAAGGCTGAGGAAACAACAGATAGATAAATAGATAGATAGATAGATAGAGGCAACAGATAGATGGGTAGAGGGGCAAGATAGATAGATAGAGGGGCAAGATAAATAGATAGAGGAGCAAGATAGATAGATAGAGGGTCAACAGATAGATAGATAGAGGGGCAACAGATAGATAGATAGATAGAGGGGCAACAGATAGATAGATAGATAGATAGAGGGTCAACACAGATAGATAGATAGATAGAGGGGCAACAGATAGATAGATAGATAGGTAGGTAGATAGAGGGGTTGCAAAGGAGGCTGGTGTTATATGAAGGTGAGTACGCCATCTGTTGCGTGGAGGAGGAATGGTGGACTCAGGGAACGGAGTATCTAGCCTGTGCCCAAATAGATAGATGGATAGATAGATAGATAAATAGAGACATAGATAACTAGATATAATACAGATAGATAGATAGAGAGAGAGAGAGAGGGAGTTAATAATCCCGTATTTGACCAGGACAGGTGGGGGGCGGGGGAGTGATTAATGAACAGGTGATCAGGAAAAGTCGATAGATAAATAAGGCCGATAGATAGACAGGTGTTCATTTATCTAGGTATGTTAATTAGGGCAGGTGGAGGGGCGTGATAGATAGATAGACGGACAGATATAGATAGATAGGTAGATCGATAGACTTGATTAGGGCAGATGGAGGCGTGGGAATGATAGACAGACAGATAGATATAGATAGATAGATAGATAGACAGATAGATAGATTGTTGACTAGGACAGGTGGAGGGCGTGGGAGTGACTGATGTCCTCCCTAATTAACTCACCTGTCCACCCTACCTTGTTGTTTACACTTGTTTACCTTGATTTTCTTTATTTCCTTGATTTTGTATTTGTTTGGGTTTGTTTATTTTCTTTGCATTTTGTTTACGTGTTTGTTTACTCCTGTTGACCTTGTTTGCTTGCTTGTTTACTCCTGTTGACCTTGTTTATTTGTTTGTTTACTCCTATTGACCTTATTTGCTTGTTTGTTTACTCCTGTTGACCTTGTTTGCTCATTTGTTTACTCCTGTTGACCTTATTTGCTCGTTTGTTTACACTTGTTTACCTTATTTGTTTACTCTTGACCTTGTTTGTTTGTTTACCATTGTTGATTTATTGATACAGCCTTATTTACTCCTGATCGTTGTTTACTTGCTTATTTATTCCTGTTTTCCTTTGTTTATTTGTTTACTTTTCCTTGTTTTCCTTTGTTTATTTGTTTACTTTACCTTGTTTTCCGTTGTTTATTTGTTTACTTTTCCTTGTTTTCCTTTGTTTATTTGTTTACTTTTCCTTGTTTTCCTTTGTTTATTTGTTTACTTTCCCTTGTTTTCCTTTGTTTATTTGTTTACTTTCCCTTGTTTTCCTTTGTTTATTTGTTTACTTTCCTTGTTTACCCTGTTTTCCTTTGTTTATTTGTTTACTTTTCCTTGTTTACCCTGTTTTCCTTTGTTTATTTGTTTACTTTCCCTTGTTTTCCTTTATTTGTTTACTTTTCCTTGTTTACCCTGTTTTCTTATGCTTCGATTATTCTTAAGTGCATTACAAGGAGGAAGGCAAGAACTATGGCTTCCTTAGGTAGTAATGGCCGAGAGAAAGTTTTTTAGTAACAACAACTCGTTCGGAATATCGGGAGGGAAGGGGGGAGAAGGGGAGGGGGAAGGCGGAGAAGGGGAGGGAGAGGGGGGAGAAGAGGAGGGGGAAGGGGGAAGAAGAGGAGGGGGAAGAGGAAGAAGAGGAGGGGGAAGGGGGAGATGGAGAGGGAAAGGGAGAGAGGGGAGAAGAGGAGGGAGCGAGGGGGAAGAAGGGAAGGGGGAAGGGGGAGATGGAGAGGGAAGGGGGAAGAAGGGGAGGGAGAGAGGGGAGAAGAGGAGGGGGAAGCGGGAAGAAGGGAAGGGGAGGGAGAGAGGGGAGAAGAGGAGGGAGAGAGGAGGAAGGGGAGGGGGAAGGGGAAGAAGAGGAGGGGGAAGGGGGGAGAAGGGGAGGGAGCGAGGGGGAAGAAGGGAAGGGGGAAAGGGGAGAAGAGGAGGGAGAGAGGGGAGAAGAGGAGGGGGAAGGGGGAAGAAAGGGAGGGGAAAGGGGGAGATGGAGAGAAGGAGAAGGAGAGAAGGGAGAGAGGGGAAAAGGGAAGAAGCGGGAAGGAAAACAGGAGAGAAGGGGGAGTAAGGGAAGGGGAGAGGAGGGTAGGAAGGTGGGACAGGGCTGGAGGAAGGGGAAAGAAAGAAGGGAGGAACAGAGAGGAAGAGGGGGGTGAGGGGAGAGGAGAGCAGAGGGAATGAAGGGGGAGAGGTAGGGGAAGGGGAAAAAGGGAAGGAGGTGAGAGGAAGGACTGGAAGAGATGAGAGGGGAAAGGAGGGAACAGGGGAGTCAAAAGTTAGTGCACAGAGACTGAAGAACAAACATAGACAAGCAAAAAAAAAAAAATCTATCGGCGTTCATTAATTCTGCAAACACGCAAAGACAAACAACACAAACGAGGCTAATTGTTTTGACAGGCGCCGAAAGCCATCAAAACAAAAAAAACAAAACAAAACGAAAAATATATATATACAGTTAAGTTCATTTACCAGCCGACCCGCTCGCTGTGTGTGTGTGTGTGTGTGTGTGTGTGAGAGAGAGAGAGAGAGAGAGAGCGTCCCCCTTGTATCAACACCCATAAATAGCTGCCAATGGCGTGTCGATCAAATAGCAACAAAGAATTCATCACGAGCCTTGCCTGGGAACACGTAAACAAGGACACCCATGAATAAACAAGTACGTAAACAAGGTCGGCACGTGTAAATCAGTGAAATAAGGTCAAAACGTGTAAATAGGTGAAGGTCAACACGTGTAAATAGGTGAAATAAGGTCAACACGTGTAAATAGGTGAAATAAGGTCAACACATGTAAATAGGTGAAATAAGGTCAGCACGTGAAATAGGTGAAATAAGGTCAGCACGTGTAAATAGGTGAAATAAGGTCAGCACGTGTAAATAGGTGAAGGTCAACACGTGTAAATAGGTGAAATAAGGTTAACGCGTGTAAATAGGTGAAATAAGGTCAACACGTGTAAATAGGTGAAATAAGGTCAACACGTGTAAATGGGTGAAATAAGGTCAACACCTGTAAATGGGTGAAATAAGGCCAACACCTGTAAATGGGTGAAATAAGGTCAGCTCGTGTAAATAGGTGAAATAAGGTCAACACGTGTAAATAGGTGAAATAAGGTCAACACGTGTAAATAGGTGAAATAAGGTCAGCACGTGTAAATAGGTGAAATAAGGTCAACACGTGTAAATAAGGTGAGGGCGTGTAAATATTAAAAGGGATCGGTTTGACATTTTGCTCTCTCTCTCTCTCTCTCTCTCTCTCTCTCTTACTCTCTCTCTCTCTCTCTCTCTCTCTCTCTCCCAGTTGACCTATGAAGAGCGTAAGAGAGGATAACACAGTAAGCCAGTTGACCCACGCTACGCCGATCGTACAAGAGTGGCCACTGAACGAGAATAGGACAAGGATAGCAACTCAGGCTCTTCATACGATGCTTGTTCTGTACCTTTTCTTTCCAGACCCACGTCACAGGTATTCCAGCCCCACACACCTTTTCCAGACCCACACACCTTTTCCAGACCCATTCACCTTTTCCAGCCTTACATACCTTTTCCAGTCTCACACACCTTTTCCAGTCCCACATCACAGGTATTCCAGCCCCACACACACCTTTTCCAGTCCCACACACTTTTTCCAGTCCCACACACCTTTTCCAGCTAGTCAGAGGGGTGAAAAGGAGGACAGGCAAAGAAATCCATCAGTTCCTTCATTGCCGTTTGGCCTGTTAGATGAATCAAGGTCTTTCTTTTTTTTTATGGGTAAGGTCATGAACAAGGTATCAGTTCGACTCAGAGACGCGGTTAAATATATAAAAAAATGTTGAGAGGGCAGAGTGACCCCCCCGCCTGGACTTAATATTCTTGACCCCCTGACCCTGACCTGTGACCTGGCCTTGACCCGTGACCCTGACCTGTGACCTTGATTTTGACCCCTGACCTTGACCTGTGACCTTGAACATGACCCGTGACCTTGACCTGTGACCTTGGCCTTGACCCGTGACCTTGACCTGTGACCTTGGCCTTGACTCCTGACCTTGACCTGTGACCTTGGCCTTGACTCCTGACCTTGACCTGTGACCTTGACCTTTGACCTATTTGCACCAGAATCGAACCACCTCTTGCCAGACCCACACACAATGTACTCGTTAGTGCACTTTCGGGTCAGGCTTAAGATATTTTGTTACAGATAGACAGACAGACAGACAGACAAACATAGACAGACAGAAACAGATAGACAGACAGACAGAAAAAAATAAACACAGATAGATAGACAAAAATAGACAGACACAAAAATAGATAAACAGAAATAGATAAAGAAAGAAGAGATAAACAGACAAAAATAGGTTGACAAATAGACACAAAAATAGACAAAAATAGGTAGACAGAAATACAGACAGAAACAGACTAATAGACAGACAGACAATCAGACAGACAGACAAGTAGACACAGAAACAGGCACGATAACCCTAGCCATCCCTTCATCGTCTCTAACAAAGCCATTCAACACGCGCTATCCTTGTCACATTCCCAGCCAGTTAAAGAAAATCCCTGCAGATCCGAGAGGCTGAGTCCCAGGTATCTTTCAGCAAGGATAAATTCAGCACAGGCAGGAGTTACGAATATGAGGCTAGTGTTCGAAAGATTGCCTGTACCTGGAAGTTAATTAGATTTTTATTACACCTGTGCCGGAAACAAGACAGGTGTGATATGTGGCCCGATGGATGATAATGGGCTTAGTATTTTATTTTATTTCTTTCTTTAGTTATTTATTTTGTAGGTGCAAGAGCCTCCTTTATTTATTTATTTTTTTTTTTTCAGATTTTGACCCCTCTCCTCCCCCCAAAAAAACGCATCATAGCCAAATTTTCAATACGCCTTTTTTTTTTTTTTTTCATAGTTTAAATTCAGTCGAGGGTTCAGAAAATGAAGTATATCTATTCTGAGAACAATCTATCGAAGGTCAAGGTCATAGGTCATAATCAAGTACTTAGCCTTTAGACCAAGTACAGGACGCAGGTGTTTGACAATGTGAGTTCCTTAGTGTTTATATATAGTCGAATCGATATAATAAGAAGCGTATGAAGAAATAAGTAAAATGACCAACCGAACATCCTCTGAATCAGCCAGCAAGGTAGGGAGTGGATTAATTAGGTACTTACGCAGGTAGACAAACAGGTATTCCACAAGGCCTTACCTGGAAACAAACAAACAAACATATTATACCTCACTGCCTGGTTTAATTACGTTAACATTGTGATTTATGAAAGAACCATAGGGGAAATTAGAGTGTGTTGTATTCTGTAGTTGAGAGAGAGAGAGAGAGAGAGAGAGAGAGAGAGAGAGAGAGAGAGAGAGAAGAAAAGGAGGAGGAACCAAAGAATAATAATAGCCTCAATAGATACAAGAATAGATAAATTGGCGGTACTTATAAATCGAGATAAATTACCTGAGATTACCAATACCTGCCCTAAATACCTGTTAATTAGGGTAACTCAAAATTTGGATTCAGGTGTTTACGTAAAGCTTCTCCTCATTACCTTAAGATATATTTATATTCCTGGAAGCCATATTTGTTTTTTTCTGAAATATATATATAAGTTGGAATGGACAAAACACACACACACACACACACACACACACACACACACACACACACACACACACACACACACACACACACAAATCATATACCCTGTTCACTATAACTTTGTCCAAAATTACCGTCTCTCCGCCTTGCATGCTGAGCTGTAAGAAGAGATTTACATGATGCTAGTCACGAAGAAGTGTTATAGGGAGGATGTAGAGCGGTAGTATTGAGTTATTATGCTTTGAAGTTACTGAAAGGAGGATTGAAGTACACGAACCTCCCCGCCAAGTAAAAGTGGACAGAGTATAGCACATCATAGCACCTTAGCACATCCTAGCACCTCAGCACACCCTAGCACAGCCAGCCTTAGCACCCAGTTCCATCCTAGACACCTTATCGTTTCTCCAGCACCCAGCCTACCTAGCACCTGTCCTAGTTAGCACCTCCACCTAGCACCTGCCTGTCCCCTTTTGTCACCTGCCTATACGTGTCGCCGTTGAGGGATGAGGCGGTGTGTGTTTGTTTTCAGGTGAGTGGGCTTGATGGACAGGTGAGAGGAGAGAGAGAGAGAGAGAGAGAGAGAGTATGAGTAAGTGGCACAGTTGAAGGACACAGGTGAGAGAGAGAGAGAGAGAGAGAGAGAGAGAGTATGAGTAAGTGGCACAGTTGAAGGAAGGAGAAAAGTTTGGTTTTGGCGATAAAAGACAAATGAGTTCGCATGAGCCAGCGTGAGGGAGTTAGAGGGAGCGAGTGAGAGATAGAGCGAGTGCGAGAGAGAGAGAGAGAGAGAGAGAGAGAGAGAGAGAGACAGACAGACAGACAGACAGACAGAGAGAGAAATGTAAAATATTGTAATCCCTAACGTATTTTTATGGTGTGGTCATTCATTTATCACAGATCCGCCTCTCTGGTGTAGGTGGTGGTGTAGGTGGTATGAAGGGCAGGGTTCAGTGGTGTGGTGGTGGTGTAAGAGGGTGGAGTTGAGTGGTGTAGGTAGTATGAAGGGCAGGGTTCAGTGGTGTGATGGTTGTGTGAGAGGGTGGAGTTGTGTTGTGTAGGTGGTATGAAGGGCAGGGTTCAGTGGTGTGGCGGTGGTGTGAGAGGGTGGAGTTGCGTGGTGTAGGTGGTATGAAGGGCAGGGTACAGTGGTGTAATGGTGGTGTGAGAGGATGGTGTTGAGTGGTGTAGGTGGCTGGAGGTATGAGTGAATGGTGTAGGTGTAAATAGGTGCAGAGGACAGGGGTGTAGTGGTGTAGGTGATGGTGTGGTGGTGTAGAAGGTGAGTGGTGTAGGTAGGTGGGGCTTTGGTATACGCTTTTCACATTAACTTGGCCCAGATTTTCGTCCTTTTGCTGTATTTCCAAATAGCTCAGTGGAAGAGAGAGAGAGAGAGAGAGAGAGAGAGAGAGAACAAGTTATGTAGAGAGAGACAGTAAGCGAATTAAAGATTAGTCACAGTGAGCAGATTAGAGATAGTGAAGAAATTAGAGATACAGAACAAATTAGAGATAGTAAACAAATTAGAGATTGTGAACAAATTAAAGATAGTGAACAAAGTAGAGATAGTGAGCGAGTTAAGCACCAGTATTGCACAGTAATAATGCCAGTGTGGGGATGGTATGGAAGAATAACGCAATGTACTGTAGACATGAAAAAAAAAAGTTTAATATTGCGCAGTACGAGTGTTTCGAGTACTGTGAAGGTAACACTGCGCAATCTTGTGTCCGTGTGTGTCCTGCCTTCATACCGTCGACATGGCTGGCGCGAGAGATGATCGATAATTCATACATGTAGCCATTATAGTATCTTTGACATAGGTTTGGCGATTGTGCTGACAGATAATTCTTTAACAGGAACATCACTTAGCCAGTATTTTTCTTCCTTCACGTGGAAATTGGAGTCTGCGTGTGAGTTATGAGGAATTATATTAAGTACTACAGCTACACACGAAAGGATTTCTCGTATTATTACCAAATTATTTCATGTCACTGATGGAAAGGCTATATCCTACTGTTACGG
>NC_136974.1:2180287-2212787 GCF_032717465.1 Coenobita brevimanus | reverse complement strand
TCTTCCCCCCTCCCTGTCTCTCTCTTCTCTCTCTCCCCCCTCCTCCAAACCACCTCTCCCTCTTCCCTCTCTTCATCGCTTTCCTTCCCTCTCCCGTCTCCCCTTTACCCACGCCTTCTCTCTCCTCTCCTTCCCCCTCCCTTCCTCCCTCTCTCTCCCTTCCTTCCTGTCTCCTTCCCTTCCTTTTCTTTTCCATTCCTTTCTCTCCTCACCCCTCTTCTCCCATCCCTCCCCCAACCCTCTCCCTCCTTTCCCTTTCCTTCCCTTTCCTTCCCTTCCCTTCCTTTCCCTTCCCTTCCCTTCCCTTCCCTTCCCTTCCCTTCCCTTCCCTTCCCTTCCCTTCCCTTCCCTTCCCTTCCCTTCCTTCCCTTCCCTTCCCTTCCCTTCCCTTCCCTTCCCCTTCCCTTCCCTTCCCTTCCTTTCCTTTCCCTTCCCCTCCCTTCCCTTCCCCCTCCCTCCCTTCCCTTCCCTTCCCTTCCCCTTCCCTTCCCTCCCCCCTCCCTCCCTCCCACCATCCCCTCTCACAACCTTTGACAGACCTCATCAAAATTCACCCTCAAAAAAGTATATATAAAAACTGGAAGAAGAAAACGTCATTGAGAACCCAAATTGAGATAAAAAAAACGTTTCCTTTGTCCCAGTAGCAAACGTTTCTCCATAGCAAACGTTTCTCTATCCACGTGTCTTTGTTGATCATCAGAAACGTTTTATTACGAGACGAGGAGGCCATTTGGGTAATATATCAAATTTGGGAGTGATGCTGTTCGGTGTCTTTTGAGAGAGAGAGAGAGAGAGAGAGAGAGAGAGAGAGAGAGAATGGTATATATGAATCTCAAATACACACTACATGGCTGTCACATAATTTTATATTACGACAACCCCCCCCCAAACAAAAAACAAAAAACAAAAAAAATCCAGCATTCGAAGTAGTGGCCTTGTGTATTCATGAACCCTTATCCTTCTTGGTTGTGGAAGTTACGTAACACTTTTTCCGTAGCGATTTACTTTATCTTTCATGCGTACCCCATATCCGTCAGCCGAGGCGTTTTTTCCGTTTTCTATGTATCGCCAGAAAATGTAACTCAGGAGTGATGGTGTGGAGTTGTTGTTGTTATTATTATTATTATTATTATTATTATTTTAAGATCTAGAAGGCTGGCACTCTAAGACCATTCGAGATAGACTTAAAATTTTCAGGAGTTATTTATCTTAGTTCCAGTCTTCTTTTGGCACATTTTCTTTTTCCCCAAGCACTAGCGCCCTCTGTATCATTTTTTTTCTTCAATTTTTACTCTCCTGCGCAGCAAAAACTACTGAATCGATTGCCTTGCTTATGTTGCAGTATGTAGTGGTCAGCATACACTAGTGCACCTGGGTATACTGGTGCACCTGGGTATACTGGTGCACCTGGGTATACTAGTGCACCTGGGTATACTGGTGCACCTGGGTATACTAGTGCACCTGGGTATACTGGTGCACCTGGGTATACTGGTGCACCTGGGTATACTAGTGCACTTGGGTATACTAGTGCACCTGGGTATACTAGTGCACCTGGGTATACTGGTGCACCTGGGTATACTAGTGCACCTGGGTATACTAGTGCACCTGCATATACTGGTGCACCTGGGTATACTAGTGCACCTGGGTATACTAGTGCACCTACATATACTAGTGCACCTGAGTATACTGGTGCACCTGGGTATACTAGTGCACCTGGGTATACTGGTGCACCTGCATATACTGGTGCACCTGGGTATACTGGTGCACCTGGGTATACTAGTGCACCTGGGTATACTGGTGCACCTGGGTATACTGGTGCACCTGGGTATTGATACTGTGATCCAACATATACTTTTTGAGATATTGAGGAAAATCAAAATGGCCGCCTCATGCCTGAAAGTGCTAAATCGGAAAGTATTTGGCCGATTTTGACCAAACTCGGTGGACATGTAGTGGGTCAGGAGTGAACATAATTTGCCTATTATGAATGACCTTGACCTTGATCTCGGGGTCACAGGTCAAAATCCGTAAAAAATTGTGAATCATGCCAAAAGTCCCTTAATATTAGGTCTACAGTGATGACAAAAGTAATTTCATCTGGAATGTGGAGTTTTTCGAATATTCTATCTATCTATTGCCAGACACTTTAATCCCGTAAGGGGTGGCCACAAACAAATCGCCTCCATGTCGCCCTGTCCCCCGCCACTTCACTGCCCTGCTCCCAACTCACACACTCCTCTCTCATATACCTCTCCACTCCGTCCCTCCATCTCATCCTTGGCCTCTCGCCTCCCTCTCCCCCGTCCACCTCACTCACTTACACTCTCCTCGTCAGTCTCTCGCTCCCCATCCTCTATACTATCCGTACGAAAGGGGTTGACATTTTTCTGTTGATATATTTAACATCAGGAAATTAACACTGAGACTCCGCGGGCTCCATCTCAGCATAAAATCGTCTGGCGGTGGATGCGGTAGAGTTCTAGAGTTTTCCTGACCGTGTGAAGGTTGATACTGACGAGGAGGACGCGTTGGGAAGTCTGTAAAAAGGAAATGGCAGAATGTGTGTGTGTGTGTGTGTGTGTGTGTGTGTGTCTCTCTCTCTCTCTCTCTCTCTCTCTCCCCCTCCCTCCCTCCAGACGATTTTCCTAAGCCCTGGGGAGACGATTTGTAGTGGGATTGGAGGGGTTAAGTGGGTGACAGTCTAATTGGGTTGTTATGACTGGGTATCGCGCGCAGTTAGGCTCGTTAGGGAAGAAGGGGTGGTTGGGGAGAGGAGGAAGTGGGGGGACAGATGGGGGAGATGAATGGGAGGAAGATTGAGAAAAGGAGGGAGGGGAGAGGAAGTACAAGAGGGAGAATGGGAGGATAAATTTGGAGTAGGACTTGAAGGTGAGTAAGGAGAAGGAGAAAGAGAGATGTCTGAAGTAGGAGAGAATGATTAAGATGGAGAAATGTGAGAGTAAGGAAGGTGGAGGTCGAGGAGGAGGAGGAGAAATGTGGAGTAGGAAAGAGGAGGAGGAGGAGAGAAATGTCGAGGAGGTAAAGATGAACAAGAGGAAGAGGAGAGAGGCGGAAAACGAGAGGGGGGGGGGGAAGCGGTGATAGGAAATAGAAGAAGAAAAGATAGAAATAATAATTAAAAAAAACACATAAATAATAATCAGATAAAACAGAGACAGCGAATTAATAACCCACTAAGACCCTTTATCACTTCCTTATGGCTCTCTAATAGGGGTAATGAAGGTGGTTATCGTCTTAATTGCCCCGATAACAAGGCAATTAACCAGGCGTACAGTTGCGGACATAAGTACTGGTCCACCCCCTCGCGATAACCTAAGAGACGGTGAGCACTGACATCTGAAATTTGTTGATTTGTATCCTTCAGACTTTTTCAGAAGCTTGTACCAGTGTTCCATAATTGTTCATTCAAAAGGTGGAACGATATTTTTGTCCCCACCTGTACCGCAATTACCTGGAATGTTATTTTTGTCCACACCTGTACCGTAATTACCTGGAATGTTTTTGTCCACACCTGTACCGTAATTACCTGGAATGTTATTTTTGTCCACACCTGTACCGTAATTACCTGGAATGTTTTTGTCCACACCTGTACCGTAATTACCTGGAACGATATTTTTGTCCCCACCTGTACCGTAATTACCTGGAATGTTTTTGTCCACACCTGTACCGTAATTACCTGGAATGATATTTTTGTCCACACCTGTACCGTAATTACCTGGAATGTTTTTGTCCACACCTGTACCGTAATTACCTGGAACGATATTTTTGTCCCCACCTGTACCGTAATTACCTGGAATGTTTTTGTCCACACCTGTACCGTAATTACCTGGAACGATATTTTTGTCCCCACCTGTACCGTAATTACCTGGAATGTTTTTGTCCACACCTGTACCGTAATTACCTGGAATGATATTTTTGTCCACACCTGTACCGTAATTACCTTTCTCATATTATAAATTTTTTTCTCTACCTTGGCCTAAAATTGCCATCTCTCCATCTCGAATGCTGAGTTGTAGGAGTAGTTTAACACCTGAACGTGATGCTAGTCACGAAGAAGTGCTACGGAGGGGATGTAGAGTTGTAGCAGTGTTTTCCATGGAGGTACGTGAAATAAGCTACAAGAGGGCGAAAATTTAGGCCAGGTAAAGGTGAAAGGATTATAGTTACGTACGTGAATCACCTTACTGATATTTTATTTATTTTTTATTTTTTCGTTGTTATATCTTGGCATAATTACTCAGGGTTATCAGAGGTGTAGTTACGACATGGTTACTTATTTCTGTCTGTCTATTGCCAGACACCTTAAGGGGTGGCCACAAACAAATCGCCTCCATGTCGCCCTGTACCCTCTAATATTTGGCATAGGAGGCCTTAACACCTCTCCTTAAGCGATTTATTTAGCATACTGCACCTTATAATATATATATATATATATATATATATATATATATATATATATATACTATATATACTGTATATTCATTTATTATTTATTATTTTTATTTCTTCCACTTCTCATTCCGATTTTTTTTGTTTTCACTCCAAGAAGATATTGGGGTGTATTGTGCAAAATAAATCGCTAAGGAAGAGGTGTTACGGAATTTGAAAAGCCAGTTGGAATATTACCCTGTTTCCCATCCCCCCATCTCGAAAAATCTCCCCTGAGCTGAATAAAATCGTCTGGAGAGAGAGAGAGAGAGAGAGAGAGAGAGAGAGAGAGAGAATAAAAATGAACAGGGTAGTGGAGGAGGTAAAGTAGCTTCATAGCTTCATTTCCACAGCTATCACCACCATCACCACCCCTACTACTACTACTACTACTACTACTACTACTACTACTACTAGTACTACTGCTACTAATACTACTACTACTACTAGTACTACTACTACTACTATTTTGTATATCTACTACCACTACTGCTACTTCTGCTACATCAGCTACTACTACTACAACTACTACTTCTACTACGGTACATCTACTACTACTGCTACTACTTCTGCTACAGTACATCTACTACTACTACTACTACTACTACTACTACTACTGCTGCTGCTGCTGCTGCGGTACATCTGCTACTATTATTACTACTACTACCACCACCACCACATCAGTCATCACCATCACCACCACAACCTCACAAATAAACATTGTTGCGGTGTAAAAGGGAGTGAATGGTGTGTGTGTGTGTGTGTGTGTGTGTGTGTGTGTGTGTGTGTGTTTGAGAGAGAGAGAGAGAGAGAGAGAGAGAGAGAGAGAGAACTATATAAAGGAGACTGTGTGTGTGTGTGTGTGTGTGTGTGTGTGTGTGTGTGTGTGTGTGTGTGTGTGTGTGAGAGAGAGAGAGAGAGAGAGAGCTATATAAAGGAGACTGTGTGTGTGTGTGTGTGTGTGTGTGTGTGTGGGTGTGTGTGTGGGTAAGGGTAAGGGTTGTCATGAGTGCGAATAACATCACGCTGGTAACGAGGTTGTCAACACGGCACCTTCAGGTATTCGCACCCTCCCTCGCTCACACCTGTTCTTCGTACCTCTCCAGCCTTTCCCTTCGTTATAATCCAACCCACACAAAGCGCCAAGTCCACAGAAATAGATACTGCCGTGGAAATAGCGAAGAATAGCAAGAAATAGCGAAACGTAGCGAAAAACAAGACGAAAGAGAGGAAAGCACAAAAAAACTAAGAATGGGCAGGTTAGCAAAAACAGCAAGACGGAATAGAAAATAGCAAGTTAGCAGAAAATGACAAAAGTTAGCGAGAAAATGACAAAAGTTAGCGAAGAATAGCAAAAACAGCGAAATAGAGCATAAGTTAGCGAGAAAAAATAGCGTGAAATAACGAACAATAGCAAGAAATAGCGAAAACAGCTAGATATAGCGAAAAAAATAAAATGAAGATATGTGACAACTCGACCTGAAGGGGTTAAAATTTACCATGAAAAAAAAATCGACTATATCTATCTGTCTATCTGTAGCCCGACGTCCTAATCCCACAAAGGGTGGCCGCAGACAAAACGCCTCCAAGTCGCACTGTCACCCACCATTTGACTACCCTCCCCCCAACTCACTCCCCCCTCCCTCATATACCTCTCGACTCCATCCCTCCACCTCATCCTCGGTCTTCCCCTCGCTCTCCCTCCATCCACCTCACCTACATACACCCTCGTAGTCAGTCTCATTCTCCATTCTCTCCACATATACCATGAATAAAAATGATAATTAAAAAAATAATAATTGACGTCCACGGGCTGAAAGGGTAAAAAAATATTGATTCGACTGTACAGGGTGACCCAAAAATGTAAATAAAAAAAAAAAAAAAAAAAATTCAAGTGGTGATTTTTGTGGGTTTAATTTTGAGTATATAATAAAAAAAATTCAGGCGATGATTTTTTTGGGTTTAATTTTGAGTATATATAAAAAAAAATTCAGGTGGTGATTTTTTTGGGTTTAATTTTGAGTATATAATGAAAAAAAATTCAGATTTTTTTGGTTTAATTTTGAGTATATAATAAAAAAAAATTCAGGAGATTTTATTGGTTTAATTTTGAGTATATAATAAAAAAAATTCAGGTGGTGATTTTTTTTGGGTTTAATTTTGAGTATATAATAAAAAAAAATCTGGTGGATTTTTTTTGGGGGTAATTTTGAGTATAATAAAAAAAATTCAGGTGGTGACTATTTGGGGGTTTAATTTTGAGTATATAATAAAAAAAATTCAGGTGGGGATATTTTTTTTTGGGGGGGGGATAATTTTGAGTATATATTTAATGGGTCTCTCAGGCTCTATAATTTTGGGTCCAATTCTCATCCTCTTCGAAGTTACAATTATTGATGACCTTATGGGAGAGAGAGAGAGAGAGAGAGAGAGAGAAGGACAAATGGAATGAAGGAGAGGAAGATGATGAGTAGGTAAGAGGAATGTCAATAAGAGATAGATAGATAGATAGATAGATAGAGAGAGAGAGATGACAAAAGTAATGAAAGAGAGGAAGATGATGAATAGGTAAGAGAGAGAGAGAGACAGAGAGACAGACAGACAGACAGACAGAGGCCAGTAGAGCGGGAAGAAACTAGGCACAAAATGAAATACGAAAAATTCAATGATAAAAACGAAGAAGAATGAAAAAAAAATAATGCGTCTCTCGAAATAATTTGTAAATATATTAAAATGTAAAAAAAAAAAAACTGAAAATCCTGTCCTTAAAAATAAATAAAATAAATAATAAAAAAAAAATAAAAAAAATAAAAATATTAAAAAAAAATAATAATTAATAAAAAATAAAATAAAATAATAATATAAGAATAAAAAAAATGAATAAAATGCAGAGGAAATATATTAAACGAAATCATTCCAAAATTTTAGCCATATGGAAATTATGGTTCAGTTACCCCCCAAAAAAAATATTTATTGAAAAAAAAAGTTGAAAAACGCGGAAATTTTACTCCAAATGTGTGTGTGTGTGTGTGTGTGTGTGTGTGTGTGTGTGTGAGGGCCTTCTCCTAGACAATAATAGTAATAATAATAATAATAATAATAATAATGATGATAATAATAATAATAATAATGATAATAATAATAAATAATAATAATAATAATAATAATAATTTGGCGCTGGAAAAATATAAATATTTGTGTATAGTCAGGTGCATTTATCCAGGAGGGGTAGCCACAAACAAATCGCCTACAAGTAGCGCAGTCTTAGGCCAACAGACTTCCCTCCCAGCAACTCACACTATCCCTCTTTCATAAACATCACCCCGTCCCTCCACATCATCATTGGTCTCCTCCTCCCTCCTCTCTCTCACTCCACCTCATTTGTATTAATTCTCCCAGTCAGTCTCTTTCTCCATTATCTCCATTTACAAGATATCCACATCAACTCTTAATCTCTCTCTCTCTCTCTCTCTCTCAGATATTTTATACAGAAGATGAACAGAGGAAGGAAAGAAAAATAAAGCCATACACCACATTACAAGCGTCCCCCCTTTAGCTTATCTCCATTTTCTTTCCTTTATCCAGGAGGGGTAGCCACAAACAAATCGCCTCCAAGTAGCGCAGTCTTAGGCCAACAGACTTCCCTCCCAGCAACTCACACTATCCCTCTTTCATAAACTTCTCCACACCGTCCCTCCACATCATCATTGGTCTCCTCCTCCCTCCTCTCACTCCACGTCACTTATATAAATTCTCCTAGTCAGTCTCTTTCTCCATTATCTCCATTTACAAGATATCCACATCAACTCTCTCTCTCTCTCTCTCTCTCTCTCTCTCTCTCTCTCTCTCTCTCAGATATTTTATACAGAAGATGAACAGAGGAAGGAAGGAAAGAAAAATAAATCCATACACCACATTACAAGCGTCCCCCCTTTAACTTATCTCCATTTTCTTTCCTTTATCCTTCCCGCCAAGTCCAAGTTTCGCCTCCGTACGTCCGTGTGGAGATCTTTACTTCCGGGCTCACTTCCTTGTTCCTTTGCCTCTGTCTTCCGTGTACAGTCGGCTCCAGAATTCCAGCTGCCTCTCTCTCTCTCTCTCTCTCCATGGACTTTGAAAATTATTAATCTTGTTCATAGCAAATTACAGTTTTTTTTTTGACAATGATACGTGCCCCCCCCCCCAAAAAAAAAGAATGAGTGTCACCTGCTCATTACCCACACCTGTTTTTGAAATCCATAAAGACTGGATATGACGACACGACTTTTGAGCCCAACTGTACCTACACCCTTCCTCTACCCTTTCCCACGTCATTCTGTAGACTACGAAAATAATATCAAATGAATGTCCTCGCGCTGAAAGGGTTAAAGATGACGATGTAGTTGATAGAGAGGGATGAAAAAAAAATATGTAAATTATTATCATATCCAATTTCAGAGTCAGTTTTGGAGTCCGTTTTTTTTTTGTGTGTGACGGTTGCTCGTTTTAAAAATTTGAAGTCAGTTTTGGAGTCCGTTTTTTTTTGTGTGTGTGACGGTTGCTCGTTTTAAATATTTGAATCGATTTAAATGTTGCCTGATATTTAATGGAGATTTTTTTATTTATTTATTTTTTTTATGATAGGGATGTGATTCAGGATGACATGGCACTTTATTTTTATTTATTTATTTATTTATTTATTTTTTGCTTTGATTTTTTTTATTTTTCTCTCTCTCTCTCTCTCTTTTATAGGTGTGAGAATGATGGTAGTTTGTATTTACTGATATATGGAAGGATTTTCTCTCTCTCTCTCTCCCTCTCTCTCTCTCTCTCTCTCAGACGCGAGGTAACAAGCGTGATTGAATGAGAATCTTGTGGCTTCTTTCTGAATAGAGAAAGGAAAAGAGAGAGAGAGAGAGATGGGGAGATGTTGAGATAGTAAGGATGGTAAATGAGAGAGAGAGAGAGAGAGAGAGAGAGAGAGAGAGAGAGAGGATGAAAGGAGCAGGAGGTAAGAAGGATGGAGAGATAGATAGATACAGACAGATAGGTAGACAGATAGATAAATAGATAGATAGAAGTGGGAAGAATTTTAATATATTACTCTTGACTTACATTATTTACAAAAACCAATATTTTTTTTTAGAAACCCATGAAAAAAATAAAAATAAATAAATTGAAGGAAAAAAAAACATATTTTTTAACTAACTCCCAGCTGAATAAAATCGTCTGTCTTAGAGAATTTATAAGTTAGAGTTAGCAGGGCGGTGAAATGGCGGGGGACAGGGCGACGTGGAGGCGATTTGTTAGTGGCCACCCCGTACGGGATTAAGGCTTCTGGCAATAGATAGATAGAATTAGACCATGAGTGTATTGATAATTTATGGATATCGCTGTTGGATTAGATTGATAGATAGTGTGGGAATAGATAGATAGAAGTATGTAATTTGATAGATAGTGTGAAAATAGATAGATAGAAGTAAGTGTTTAGATAGATACAGTATAGATAGATAGATAGATAGAATGTGGAAGAGAATTATGTCAGTGGATGTTATGCCGTTAGAGTGAGAGGCAAGAGTGAGAGAAGAGTGAGGCAGGAGTTAAGAGTGAGAAGGTGAGGCAGAGTGAGAGGGTGAGAAAGAGTGAGAGGGTGAGGCAGGGGTAGAGTGAGTGGGTGAGGCAGGGGTAGAGTGAGTGGGTGAGGCAGGGGTAGTGTGAGAGAGTGAGGCAGGGGTAGAGTGAGAGGGTGAGGCAGGGGTAGTGTGAGAGAGTGAGGCAGAGTGAGAGGGTGAGGCAGGGGTAGAGTGAGAGGGTGAGGCAGGGGTAGAGTGAGTGGGTGAGGCAGAGAAAGATTGAGAGGGTGAGGCAGGGGTAGAGTGAGAGGGTGAGGCAGGGGTAGTGTTAGAGAGTGAGGCAGAGTGAGAGGGTGAGGCAGGGGTAGAGTGAGAGGGTGAGGCAGGGAAAGAGTGAGAGGGTGAGGCAGAGTGAGAAGGTGAGGCAGGGGTAGAGTGAGAGGGTGAGGCAGGTGTAAGAAGAGAGTGAGGCAGGTTTAAGAAAGGTGAGGCAGGTGTAAGAAAGGTGAGGCAAGTGTAAGAAGGGTGAGGCAGATGTAAGAAGAGTGAGGCAGGTGTAAGAATGGTGAGACAGGTGTAAAAACAGGTGAGGCAGATGGTTATCATGATGACAGGTGAGCGACATTCCTCTTACCTGCCTCACTTCTACCTGCCTCACACCTGTCTGCCTCACCCGTCCCTGTCTTACTTCGGCCTGCCTCACCCTTCCCTGATTCACTCCTCCCTGCCTCACTTTTACCTGCCTCACTCTCTGGAGCTTCCCTTAGCGCCTTTTCCTTAGCGATTTAGTTTCCTTTTTATACCCTATCGCCCTCTTTATCTTTTTTTTTTTTTTTTTTAATTTAAATCGGCATCCTTTACATACATAACGTACGGAAATACACTAGCTAGGAATAATTCTCATCTATGTTGCTTCTGTGTTTTTAGATCGAGTCTTTAATTACATAACATCCGGAAATAAAACACAAAAGGATTCGCCCACAAGTGCAAATCGCCCGCCATCACGTAAAGCTAGATCGTCATCCTCTGTCAATCGGAGGCCTATCATCGCAGCTTCGGGAAAAAGTCTTAGGATCTCGCGCGCCACGTTTCATTATCTCGTTGCGTTCCTGTCTAATAATAATAATAATAATAATAATAGTAGTAGTAGTAGTAGTAGTAGTAATAATAATAATAATAATAATAATCGCAGCTTAGCCAAAGTTATTAACCAACAAGCCTCGTATCCCGGGATGCTGACCTCAGAGTTTGGATAAAAATTGCCCACCTGATTTTGAGATATTTTGGGTACAGACACACAGACGTGCACACAGATGCGGGCGATTACAATAGAAAATAAACCAGCTAGGAGAATGTACTAGGAACCCTCTTAAACTTAACGAGAATATGGAATATGTGGATTTTTTTTTTTTTCAGCCATTGTTGTTCGTCCTCTTGATTTTTTTTTTTTTTTCTGTAACTCACTCATAGAATAAGATAATACAATGGTTCACATCCTCTCCATAGCACTTCTTCGTGACTAGCACCCTATACATAAAGATTACAGTTACGACCTACCCTCTAACAAACAGCCTTGATATTCCCAGTAGGTCTGTTGCTGTTTGCTTTCTTTTGCTGTCTTTCACTCCTTTCCTCGCCTTTTCCTTCCTCTCCCTCCTCCTCCTCCTCCTCCTTCTCCTTCTTCCTCCTTCCTCCGTCCTTACACATCCCTGCCTTTTTATCCCGTCGGCCTTCCTCTTCTCTCCCTGTCTCCTCTCCCGTTCTGCTTTCACTCTCCGCTCTCTCTTCTCTCTCTTCTTCCGTTCTACTTTCACTCTTCTCTCTCTCTCTCTCTCTCTCTCTCTCTCTCACTTCCCCTTCTCTTCCCTTTCATTTCTCTTCCCTCCCCCTTCTCCCCCTCCCTTACCTCAACGCCTGGGGCCGACACGTGGGGAGGGAGGGAGGGGAAGGGGGAGGGGAGACGAGGGGGAGAGAGGAGGGGAGGGGGAGAAGGGGAAGGTAGAGAGGAGGGGAGGGGGAGAAGGGGAAGGGGGAGGGGAGAGAGGGGGAGGGGGTAGGGGTGGGGGGACTGGACACTCAGAAATGGAAATGAATTCTGTCAGGGGGAGGCAGATTTTTACACACACACACACACACACACACACACACACACACACATACACACACACACACACACAAACAAACACTTTCACACGAGAGAGAGAGAGAGCACCCTCCATAACCTCCCTCCCTCCCTCCCTCCCTCCTACGCTGAGGAAAACCGTCTGGGTGTAGCGAGAAGACACCTTTTCAAAAATCGAACTGAAGTGGTTGAGGAAAAATACCTCCCCCCCATAACCCCTTCAGGCCGACGACGTATATGTTTAGTTTGTTGTTTGTTGTTTGTTTGTTGTTATTGTCGTCGTTGTTGTTGTTGTTGTTCTCCGTCTCCAGCGCCTTAGTTCCTTCTCCCTGCCTCCAGACGATTTCATTCAGCAGTTTTCTTCTCTTTTACGGAAGGGAAGTCTATCAAACCCCTCCATTGGAAAAAAAAATCCTAAAATCCCCCCAAAATCCTAAAATCCTCCTAAAATTCCCCAAATCCTAAAATCCCCCCCAAATCCTAAAATCCCTCAAATCCTAATATCCCCTCAAATCCTAATATCCCCAAAAATCCTAAAATCCCTCAAATCCTAAAATCCTCC
The DNA here is from genome assembly GCF_032717465.1 of Coenobita brevimanus. Classification (NCBI taxonomy): domain Eukaryota; kingdom Metazoa; phylum Arthropoda; class Malacostraca; order Decapoda; family Coenobitidae; genus Coenobita; species Coenobita brevimanus. The sequence goes on along the minus strand of NC_136974.1, from coordinate 2,200,102 downwards.
CAAAATCTAAAATCCTCCCAAAATCCTGAAATCCCCAAAATCTTAAAATTAAATAAATCGTCTGCAAGTAACAAGAATAAACTGGAGAATGCGTCACCAGATTGAAGGGGTTACGATAGTCCTAAATTGACCCAAATTGACCTAAATTGTCTTAAATTATCATGTCCTAAAATGTTCTAAATTATTACGATTGTCCTAAATTATGTCCTAAATTATTACGATTAGATCCTAAATTATTGTCCAAAATTATGTCTTAAATTGCCCTAAATTATTACGATTATGTCCTAAATTATTATCCTAAATTGTCCTAAATTGTCCTAAATTATGTCTTAAATTGGCCTAAATTATTACGATTATGTCCTAAATTATTATCCTAAATGTCCTAAATGTCCTAAATTATTATCCTACATTGTCCTAAATTATTATCCTAAATGTCCTAAATTGTCCTAAATTATTATCCTAAATGTCCTAAATTATTATCCTACATTGTCCTAAATTGTCCTAAATTATTATCCTAAATGTCCTAAATTGTCCTAAATTATTATCTTAAATGTCCTAAATTGTCCTAAATTATTATCCTAAATGTCCTAAATTATTATCCTAAATTTCCTAAATTGTCCTAAATTATTATCCTAAATGTCCTAAATTGTCCTAAATTATTATCCTACATTGTCCTAAATTATTAAGGTTTTCCTAAATTGTCCAAAATTATGCCCTAAATTAATACGATTATGTCGTACGTTATTGTCCTAAATTATTATGTCCTAAATTATTACGAATGTCCTAATTATTGTCCTAGCGTGTCACAGTATCGACGTAGTGTCCAAGTGGTGGATTGTGAAGTGTTTTTTTTTTTTTTTTGGGAGGGGGGCACGTTTGAGGCATGAATTGATGCTTCTCAGGACGGGGTATCTAACTGTGTGTGTGTGTGTGTGTGTGTGTGTGAGAGAGAGAGAGGAAAACCCATGAGTCAGGTGCGGCACGTGTCATTTCCGGCACGTGTCTAGCCCCTCATTGTCTGTTCCAGCACGTGAGTCGGGTCCAGCAGGTCAGGTGAGGGGTGTGACTAATTAAGGAGGTGTTGTGGTTGTTGTTACTGTTGCTTAACCAAGGTCTTTGTGGCGGAGCAGACCCGTCGAGCACAGGTAAGTAACTATGGATCCGTCCTACAGGTACAATACTGTCTATATACCGTGCAAGGATCCGGGTCGAACCAGGATCCTTCCCACGGCGAGGTGCAGTTAAATATGAGGAGGTTTGGTTCAGGGGTGGATGCCGCAGTTGCACCACCCAGGGCACGCAGCGCCACCACATGAAGGCTCCTCGTCAGCACCAAAGAGGCGAGTCAAATGTGTCCCTCCAGGTCAGGTTAGGTCAGGTGAGGTGAGGGGGTTAAAGGTCACAGCGACGAATATAGCTACGGTGAAAGTGGTCAATTAGGGCGAGGTAGGGTACAGGTAAAGGTGAGTTACAGGTGTGACAGAGAAGAGCGAGTGAGGAACAGAAGACATAGAAGTAGTCTTGTCCCTAACTCAATCTTCTATATCACAGTTCCTAACAACCATACATAAGCGATTTATTTGGCGAGTTGCATCATTTTCCGTGGTGTAAATTGCGTGGTTCTTAAGGTTGATGTGGAAGTGATTTATTTTCATGCCCAGCCATCTGTTGCAAAGGCACAGGTAATCTCAGTCATGCGTGCTCAAACCTGGTCAACTCTGGAACTGTCTTCATTTTGTTTCTCCCTCTGCTTACGACCTCCAGTTTTTAAGCAATGTGTCTAGTTGTCTCTTTAACTGGAATAGTCTTGATTTTCATTTCTTAGGCTTTTTTTAGAATGGTGGTCTCTCTCTCTCTCTCTCTCTCTCTCTCTCTCTCTCTCTCTCTCACACACACACACACACACACACACAGACACACAGACACACACACACACACACACAGACACACACACACACACACACACACACACACACACACACACACCTTTCCTTATCCCCTCCCTACTCAGACATTCCTACAGGGTGTCAAAAAAACTTCACCACAATTCACTCAAATATAAATCCATTGAAGAAAAAGGAAAAAAATAATAATAATGTAGAGAGCAATATAAGTTTCTCTCTTTCCTCTTTATTTATTTATTTATTTAGTTATTTATTTTGGATTCTCTTTAGCGTAAATATTTAATGGTCAAGGAATTATATTTTTCTCAGGGCCTTCTTGAAGACGCTATGAGTTATTTTGCTTTTCTTGAAGTTTTTTGTCATACCTGTACAATTAGCTGGGCTGTCTGTCTCCTTCTGTCTATTTACCTGTCTGTCTGTCTAAACTATTTATCTGTTTCTCTCTCTCTGTCTATATCCTTCTGTCCATTTATCTGTCTATCTATCTGCCTGTCTGTCTATCTGTCTGTCTGTCTGTCTATCCGTCTGTCTCTATTTATCTATCTATCCCTCCGCTTGTCTGTCTATCTACGCGTGTCAGTCTATCAATCTATTTTTTATCTATCTGTCTGTGTCTATCTACATATTTGCCTATCAATCTCAACATATTTATCTATCTATTTATCTATCTTATCAGACGCCTTCATCCCGGAGGAGGTGGCCACAAACAAATCGCCTCCATATCACTCTGTCCCACGCCATCACGCCGCCCTTTCTCAAACTCCCACCCCTCATATACCTCTCAACAGGATGAACTACGCCAGGGAAGATGTTACGCACCTTTCCTAGACCATCCTCCACAAAATAATTATAACCTGCAGTAATTTATTTCGTAACTAGGACCTTTTTATGAAGTTACGACAGGAGACAGGACGATTCAGCAGCGGCCTTGTCTCTCCTGCAAATCAAAACCTGAATTGCAAGTAAGGGGATCTTGAATTTGGCGCGCTGTCTGTTTTTGTTTTGTTTTTTTCGTGGAGGAGCGAGCTTGTGGGTGTCCGGCCTTAGGTTCCTTCTTCCCTGCACTGAAAAAAAAAGGGGGCGTTCGTGTACCCCTGCCCAGATTCGTAACACAATTCGTTCTAATATACGTAAATTTTGATCTCTGACTACACACACAGCAGACCTTTAGCGTATATATTCTTTAAAGAGTTATTCATCATTATAATTTTATGCGTCAGGGAGTTTTGAGAAATACCTAACTCTGAGACTCGTAAAAACTTCAGGAGTAGCGTGTTGTTGTTGTTATTACAGATTTTTCAGTATTTTTCCTCTTTTTACCCTCCACCTGGTGAAGTCAGAGGAGGGTATTGTTGTCACTGGAGTCAAAACAAGAATAGGTGGCGTAGAGGTCTTGTTTCCGGGCCAGAACTCAGAAATTATTCACTACAGAGTCATGACACTTCACCTAGATATGTGTCTTATAGTGAACAAGAGGCTTTTGATAGGTAGAATGCTGTGTCTTATGTAGTTTTTTTATTTTTTGATAATGAAAAAGTAAAAAGGAAACTGTCAGAGATTTTAATGTGGCCTGTGCAAGGAATCTGAAGGGCCCAGTACATTTTTCAGTTATAACACTGCAACTGTTACACCTAGGAGGCAGAAAGTGTATATGATAAATGATTATATGAATATCTAATTATGTGTGAAGTTTCATGGCTGTATCTATTATGTAATCCTAAAAAATGGCTAAATGAAAAAGGCATGAGTCATATTTTCCTTCAGTCTGCACATTACTTCATCACTACCATGGCTAAACTACTGATATATTTAAGTTTTATGTCTCGGTGTTATACTGAGGTGAGGGGAGGGGGGGATGAGGGCCGTAATGTGCTTGGTTAGGTGTGCAGGGAGGTGGAGGGGGGGGGTACGTGCTTGGTCAGGTGGAGGGTTGCAACAGCACAGCGTTGCCTATGTTTGTATATATATGTTATTTATGTACTGGTGTAAAATGTGGTCAGTCATTTTTGGACACCCTGTATTATTGCTAAGGACAGACCGCCTCAGTGGGATCCTCTCTCTCTCTCTCTCTCTCTCTCTCTCTTGACCTTCTCCCTTAAGTCTCGCCAGTTTCTCTCCCTCTTTTCTCTCTCTCCCTCATTTTCTCCCCTCCCTTCATACATTTTTTTCCTCCACTTCTCCTCCCTTGCCTCATTTCTTGTCCTCTTTCTCTCCTTATGTCTGTTTTACACCCGCGCTCGCGATAAAGGCGGATGTTAGGTTCTCATAAAAGTGTGTGTGTGTGTGTGTGTGTGTGTGTGTGTGTGAGTGTGAGTGTGTCTGTGTCTGTGTGTGTGTAAGAAAATAAACACTTGATTTGATCTGGACTAAATTTGGTGTGTTGTTAATGAAGGTGGTGATCTATTATTACTGAGAACAAGAGGTCAAAGGTCAAGGTAACAGGGCAAGGTCACATTAAGCAGTTTTCATCTGATTTAGAACAAACTTTGTGGAAGGGTTCAGGGTAAGGCAAGGATGAAGGGATTTGATGTTGAGAAGAATTAGAGGTAGAGGTCACAGAAGGTCAAAGGTCACGGAAAGGTCAAAGGTCACAGGTCAAAGGTTACAGAAAGGACAAAGGTCACAAAAGGTCAAAGGTCAAAGGTCACAATCAAGGTCAGAGGTCGCATAAAGGTCACAGGTCAAAGGTCACAAAAAGGTCAAAAGGTCACAAAAAGGTCAAAGGTCACAATCAAGGTCAGAGGTCAACCCGTGTTCATGTGTGTGATAAAAGTACCTGAGATGGTTCCGATGTGATTTAGGCCAAAGTTGGTGGCAAGGTTGAGGGTCAGGAAATGGGTTCTCTCTCTCTCTCTCTCTCTCTCTCTCTCTCTCTCTCTCTCTCTCTCTCTCTCTCTCTCTCTCTCTCTCTCTCTGTCATCTGTCTATTCATATCTGTATCTATCTGCCTGTTTATCTATCTATCCATCTTTCTATCTATCTGTCTGTCTTTACTTATCCATCTCTGCCTATATATATCTATCATCCTGCCTATTTATCTATCTATCTATCTGTCTACTTATGTCTATCTATCCTCCTGCCTGTCTATCTACTCATATCTGTCTATCGCTGACGTACTCATGTATCTATCTATTTATCTATCTGTCTATCTAACCATCTGTCAATCTGTCTACTTATGTCTATCTATCTACCTCCCTCTGTCTGTCTATCTATCTGTCTATCTATCGCTCCCAGCTAGCCCTCCAGTGCCCGTTTGTTACCCTTCAAGTGCCACTCCAAATCCACGCTCCAGCCCAGGTATAATACAAGGCCATTATCTGTCTATCTATCTATCTACCTGTCTTTCTGTCTGTCTATCTGTTTATCTTTGGATCAGTCAGGGTATTAGCTTTTTACATCTGTCTGTCTGTCTTTCTGTCTGTCTTTCTGTCTTTCTGTCTCTGTTTGTCTTTCTGTCTCTCTGTCAGTCTTTCTGTCTGTCTGTCTGTCTGTCTCATGTTTCCTTCCTTCCTTCCTTCATTCATTCATTCTTTCCTTCCTTTCTTTCTTTCTTTCTTTCTCTCTCTCTCTCTCTCTCTCTCTCTCTCTCTCTCTGTTATTGCAAATTGAAACGAGAGAGAGACAGACACACACACACACACACACACACACACACACACACACACACACACACACACACACACATTGTGTGTGTGTGTGTATCCGCGACACACACACATGCCAGAGATAATTGTAAGCACACAAATATTGATGTTTTTGCTTGCGTGTTTGTTGCAGTGTGTGTGTGTGTGTGTGTGTGTGTGTGTGTGTGTGTGGAGGGGAAGGGAGGGAAAACTGCGAAAAGAAAGAAAGAAAAGAGGAGTAGGGAGAGGAAATGGAAGAGAGAGAGAGAGAGAGAGAGAGAGAGAGAGAGAGAGAGAGACAGACAGACAGAGAGACTTCTGATAGTTACTGTACGTTGCTGTTTCGTTCAAAATTTTAATTACTTTTTTCCTCTCGTCTCCTCCGTCAGAATTCCAAATTTGGTGCCATTTTATTCAATAGTTTTTCCGTAATCTTGGTAACAGACAGACAGACGAACCAGCTGAATCAAATAACCCCCTCACGTTCCGCGCGCGGGGGTAAAAATCCGTACCGCGTTCATCCGTCTACACACGTCTGTCTTTTTATCTATCTTTGTATCTATCTATCGCTTATTCGCCTATCTATCAGTCTCTGTCTATCTATCGCTTTACTTATGAACTCGTTTTCCTACACATCCACCTGTCGCGCCATTTATTTGCCCACCACCTACTGTTTCACTTACTTAGCCCTGTGTGTGTGTGTGTGTGTGTGTGTGTGTGTGTGTGTGTGTGTGTGTGTGTGTGTGTGTGGAGGTGGGGGTGAGGGGTATGGGGGAGGGGGGAGGGGGGTTTGTCAGAGGTACGACAACACTCAACAGGTCTTTACCCTCTCATTATGCTAAACAGGTGTGTGTGTGTGTGTGTGTGTGTGTGTGTGTGTGTGTGTGTGTGTGTGTGTGTGTGTGTGTGTGTGTGTGTACGTAGATGCCACAACCTCCAGTCTCCCTCCCTCTCCTTTAAAATTAGCTTAAGACATTACAAGCATCTTCGTAACTCCTTCGACACATGAAATGGATAAAGGTGATTCTTGGGGCTCCCTTTCTCCTCTGATTCATGTCCCAGTTGAGATCAGAGAGACTGTATCTACATCTCCCACATACCAACTCTCCGGCAACGTGAGATATTGGGCTGAGTTGTTGATGATGATGATGATGGTGTGGTGGTGATGATGATGATGATGATGATGATGGTGGTGGTGATGATGATGATGATGATGAATATATTAGTGTGTAAGTAATTCTGTGTGTGTGTGTGTGTGTGTGTGTGTGTGTGTGTGTGTCTGTGTGTGTGTCTGTATGTAGCTTATATTCTAGTGTAAGTGTTTTGTGTATGTTTGTGTGTGTGTGTGTCAGTGTGTACGTATTCTCTTCGACATGAGTTAGATTGATGATCATGATGATATATGAACGTGTGTGTGCGTGTGTCCATGTGCACGTGTATGTGTGTATGCTTATGTTTACATGTTTTTGTGTTATGTATGTGTCACTGAATGTGTTCCTGTAGTGTGTGTGTGTGTGTGTGTGTGTGTGCGTGTGTGTGTGTCTGTGTGTGTGTGTCTGTGTGTGTGTGTGTGTGTGTGTGTGTGTGTGTGTGTAAGTAATGGACAACTGTGCACCTTTTTACGAATGTGGATGTGTGTGTCTCCTTAACGACCGCTCGCGTGTACGTTGTCGTTGAATATTCATGTGCGCGTGTGTACCTGTAGGTGTGCGTACAGTGAGGTGCAAAAGTTTGAGTATTTCACCCATTCCGCTTCTCCCTGTCCTCCGCTGGCTGATATTTCCAAGCTGATAGATTTGGTATGTTTCTCTGCCTATACATTTACCTTCATTTATGTCTATCTATTTATCTATCTATCTGTCTCTATCTATCTATCTGTCTGTCTGTCTGCCCATCTGTCTATCTATCTGTCTGTCTATCTATCTGTGACGGACATACGCCAAGTGTGAGGTAGGCGTTGTGGTATGGTAGGGAAAGTTTTGTGTGTGTGTGTGTGTGTGTGTGTGTGTGTGTGTGTGTGTGTGTGTGTGTGTGTGTGTGTGTGTGTGACAGATAGATAGATAGAGTTGTGTGTGATAGATAAACAAGTCAATAGAGAAATTTGTGTATAGAGTGAGAGATGGAAAATTTATGTATGTCAGTGTGATTGCGTGACTGTATGTGTGTATGCCTGTGTGTGTGTGTCTGTGTCTGTGTCTATGTGTACCTTAACTCCTCACCTACCCCCTCCACACCCCATCCCCATCCCATCGGCAGGCGTGTCCAGTCAACACACTCTCATATTAAACGCACCCAAACACTCACCGATTTTTTCCATTGCAGGCATGAGGAGTGTAAACATGGGCGGTGGTGGTGGTGGAGTGGGCGGTGGTGGTGGAGTGGACGGTGGAGGTAAGTGTTCTCAGTGTTTACCTGGTGTTCCGGTATTGGTGTGGATTGTCTGGTGTAGGTGTTTATGTGGGTGTAGTTTGCACAGGTGTTTAATTGGATTTTTTGTTTGATCAGGTGTTTATGTGGCTTTCGACACTGAAAGGACTCTCCCTCCGTGCTAAGGGATCTTTGTATACGGCATGTGTCAGAGTGTAATGCTGTATTTGTAGTGAGACCTGGGCAGTAAAGGGAAAGGATATTCGCAGGCTCAAATGTACTGAAATGGCAGTGATTAGGTGGATGTCCAGTGCGTCTCTGAGTGCGAGGCCTTGGGGGGGAGGAATGTGTTTACGATGGATGAGTTGAGAGGTAGGATGGGACTGGAGTGTATTAATGTTGTGATGAGGAGAGATAGATTGAGATTGTCTGGGCATGTGGAGAGGATGGGGGATGATAACTGGGTGCAATAAGTGAGGAGTGTTAACGTTAGGGGTAGGGTTGCGAGAGGCAGACCGAAAAAGACCTGGGACGAGATCATTGAGTGTGACCTCAGAGATAAGGGACTGAATAGGGAGGCTGCCAGAGATCGAGCAGCATGGAGAGCCGCCGTTTGGTGACCAGGGCCGACGCACGCATATTGGATCCTTGAAAAACGAAGCGAAAGGAAAGGATTTGTGGATTGTTTGTCAGCGGCGCAGAAGATGTCGCTATTATAATTCAGTCCGTTTCTATATAAGTATTTCTGTATCGCGAACGCAAATAACGATACACTTTAATACGATAACGAGACTGAACGATAACTTTCGAAACACGGTATTATAATCATCAAAACCCAACAATTTCTAATACTGCGTGAGTTTTTTTCTTTTTTTTAGAATACGCTGTTTCCGAAATTCTTGTGATCGCAATATTTTATCATCCATACTTGTCTACTTATCCTTTGTTTTGGTGTGTTTATACGTGTCTATCTGTGTGTATCTTGTATCCAATTAACGCCACACTATTTTATCCAGCTGGGAGTGTCATAGGAGCCTGGGAAAATAGGTTAAAATAGGGTAAAATAGGGGAAATCTGTCAACCCAGCACCCCCACTCCTGCTGCCCCACTCGACACCCCCTTCACCAGGCCTCTCCCTCCTTCGTCCTTATCCCTCTGTCACCCGCTGCGATTTATAGTTCAATAAATAACACCTTAAAGAACATCAACCGGGGGACGTAATCACACCCCTACAATCCGGGACTCCCACCATCCACTCACCTGATGTAGTGCTAAAGGAATTTTTACACTACAATCGATATGGTTTCCTATAGCCCATCATCCACTCATATGATGTAGTGATACGTTCAGGGAATTTTACACTTATGGCCAGATGGTTTCCTATAGCCCCCCATCCACTCATCTGATGTAGTACTACGTAGGGTATTTTACAGTACCGGCCAAGTGGTTTCCTATAGCCCATCATCCACTCACCTGATGTAGTGCTGCTTAGGAAATTTTATAGTACCGGCCAGACGGTTTCCTACAGCCCACCATCCACTCATCTGATGTAGGAAACCACAGACTGCCTTAAGTGGAAACCCTGTAACTTAAGTGGACGCCTGGTGGTCATGTGGGCTAAGAAACTGTAAGTAGATGTGATCCATAAGGGTTTATATCCAAGGAGTGGCTATTTATTACTCAGTGCATCTCAGGGATTAGCGACTGGTCACTTGGGGTAAATATCTCAACTATGTGGCCTCTGTGCTCATGAAGGGACAGTAAAAGTTGGATAATAAATGTACACAAGACAAATAAACTTTCAGTAGTAAAATTTTAATAAGTAATAAAAAAAAAAACCTAAGGATGAAGTTTTCTGAAAAGGACGAAACACAGGTAATTGCCCAGGTGAACGAAACCTTTTGAGAATGGGCTATTTTCCCGGTTTTCTTCGCAGCCTCTTCACTACGCTGACGTGTTTTCTGCGAAGATACGGTACCAGGAACGATTGAACAGTTTTGAGAAGGGAGGGAGGCCTTCTTAACCCCATTTCCTTTGCGATTTGGTTTGCCTTCTGGGTTTTGATATCTTCACGTATGCTGTTAATATTGACATGGATTTTTTGACGTGCCGGAGGATATGAAGGTGCAATAACCAGAATAAATCGCTAAGGAGGAGGATTTAAGACCCCGGTGCATCGCGAATCCGAACCACGATCGTAAGTTTTAAAAATACGATAGCTTGTGTTCGACGACTGGGTACGATAGTTTTTGCGGAGACTCACCTGGGTTTGTGGGGTGGGCAGCGCACCTGTTAATGACCTCACCTGGCTTACCTGTAGGGAGAGAGAGAGGGGGGGGGTTAGATATTGTTGGCGTTATCCTTGTCAGTTACTGCTATTGTTATCACCATCGTCTTCACTATCATCATCATCATCATCATCGTCGTCTTCTCTGCCATCATCATCATCATCCTCATCATCATCATCTTCTTCTTCTTCACTATCATCATCATCATCATCATCATCATCATCATCATCATCAACAACACCACCCTCATAACCACCACCACCACACCACCATCATCATCATCATCATCATCATCATCATCAGACAAGTATAAAAAACCAAGAGAGAATTTGCAAACGGAGAGATTAATTAATAAAGAGAGTTCATTAACCCATTGAGAGAGAGAGAGAGAGAGAGAGAGAGAGAGAGAGAGAGAGAGAGGATACAAGGGGTTAAATCTGTATTCTTTCATCCATTGAGTTGACAATTATGTGACGTCACTGTTCTTACATCAAAACCCCTTCACTGCGATGACCTATGTTGGATTACCGCTACTTGCCAGACGATTTAGTGGAACAAAATCGTCTTGCAGGGGTTGAAGTGACCGTATCTTGAAGTTCGCAAAATTGAAAGGCTTGCCACTTCATTTCCTTTACTTCCTTATGCTTCATACTCTTCAGGTTTGTTCAGTTACCGAGAGCCTTGAAGAAGTGGTGATGATGATGATAGTGATGATGATAGTGATGGTGGTGATGATGGTGTTGATGGTGATAGTGATGTGGTGATGATAGTGAGTGATGATGATGGTGGTGATGGTGATGATGATGATGATAATGAGGGTGCTGATAATGATAGTGATGAGGGTGATGATGATGATGATGGTGGTGATGATGGTGATAGTGATGTGGTGATCATAGTGAGAGTGATGATGATGGTGGTGATGGTGATGATGATGATAATGAGGGTGCTGATAATGATAGTGATGATGGTGATGATGTTTTATGAAAGGCATCTGTAGGTGACGAGTAATAAAAGTGATGGTAGTGTGGTAATGATGATGATGATGGTGTTGATGGTGATGATGATGATGATGTTTATGAGAGGCATCTGAAGTTAACAGGAGTAATAAAAGTTAAAACAGACGTCGCCTTATATACGGCGCTAAAAAAACATAAGTAAAAAAGTTAATTGAAAAACTCATCAAGAAAGTCATTTATTGAAAACGGAGAAAGGAAATAAGATTGAAAGAAAGATAAGAATATTGACTACCCATTGCAATACAAAGGATCGTTGCTAAAAATACTAATCAACAAAGGCTGTTTTCTTGAAGGCGAGAAGTCAACAGCAATTTGAAAACAGACTCGGGGAAATAGGCAACTCGTGAGGCGGGGACCAATCAGCGTGGCGGGATAGGTAAACACGGTGACGTCATGCCTGGGTATCCAATCGCGTGGCTCGGTGGACGTAAACATCGGTGACGTCACGGGATTCTCGACCAGTAAGGGTGATGGATGTGTATAATGTGATGACACGGGTATAGATAGATAGATAGATAGATAGATAGATAGAATTCAGTTATACATATTAAGATTTCGGTCTCTCTCTCTCTCTCTCTCTCTCTCTCTCTCTCAGTTCCCCTTCCTTTGTAATTGTCATTTTTCCTGTTCCTCTCTTTCTTTTCTCTTTTCATCTCTCTCTCTCTCTCTCTCTCTCTCTCTCTCTCTCTCTCTCTCTCTCTCTCTCAGCCCTTTCCTCCCCTACATACGACATTCCAAAAGCAATTCACAGCATAATAGAGAGACCAGCATTTTTGTGAGAGAGAGAGAGAGAGAGAGAGAGAGAGAGAGAGGGAGAGAGAGAGTTATTTTTTGGCCTTTAAATGCATGTGATTTATTTTGAGTCACATGTGCAACCATTTTTATATATATTTATGACTGTGTGGAAAGTGTGTTTGTGTAGATCTTTCCTGTGTGTGTGTGTGTGTGTAAACCGACATACATACACACAGTAAACACATCTACGGCCTAAACACAGACATAAAACCCTACATGTACGTTTATTTATTTACAACGAGGCTCAATGTTTCCTTCATTGAGAAAGTCTACGGAAAATAATATCCACATTTCACTGGCTCGTCTCGTTCTCACGTTTTGGTTATGTAGTGTGTGTGTGTGTGTGTGTGTGTGTGTGTGTGTGTGTGTAAGGAAGAGTTTGCTGCTGTTTAGAAATACATTAATTCTGTTTGGATGTATTTCTCTCTCTCTCTCTCTCTCTCTCCAAAAGCAATGTCACCTCGAGTTGGGTGTGATACGGGAGAGTAAATTGCTTAGGGAGAGACGTCACCTGCGAGAGAGAGAGAGAGAGAGAGAGAGCATATGTGAAGGTAAAACTATGATTCTTATCTTCCTATCCTCGTTGGTTAAAGAAGCATCCTAACGCCTTTTCCTTAGCGATTTATTTTTGGATATGACTGGCTAATATCCTTTTGTACGATATTTATGCAGAGTATGGCGATATTGGAAGGATTTATGTAACACAGAAGAGGACAGGAAGGTATCTTAAGCAAAATAAACCGCATAGGAAAAGGTGTTAGGGGAGTATGGCGATATTGGAAGGATTTATGTAACACAGAAGAGGACAGTAAGGTGTCATAAGCAAAATAAATCGCTTAGGAAAAGGTGTTAGGGTAATTATTGACAAGATTTGATAAGAAAGATATGAGATGTCTTTAAGATAGGGAGAAAGGAAGTCTGTTGATAAAGCTCCCTAACACCTTTTCCTAAGCGATTTATTCTGCTTAGTAAACCTTAAGAACTATTCTGTGTGTGTGTGTGTGTGTGTGTGTGTGTGTGTGTGTGTGTGTGTGTGTGTGTGTGTGTGTGTGTGTGTTTTGGTGTTTGTTCATGGTACACAAAAGCTGTCACCTGCCCATCCCTCCCCTCCCCTCCCCCTCTCCCTCCCCCTCCCCTCCCCTCCCCCTCCCCCAAATATATACACAAACAGCGGGGTCACATCTGGCTCTTCCCCCCTCCCCCTCCTCCCCCCTCTCCCCCTTCCCCCTCCCCCTCCTCTCCCCTCTCCCCCTCCACCTGTCATTCCCCCCTCCCCATCTTCGACACTTTCCAATTCTCTCCCTCCTTTCTCCCCCTCCCACTCCCTTCTCTCCCTGTCAGTCTCTTCCTCTCTCCATATAACTCTCCCCCCCCTCTCTCTCTCTCTCTCTCTCTCTCTCTCTCTCTCTCTCTCTCCACTTAGCCCGTTCCCCGTGGCTCTCTCTCTCTCCATATCCAATTTTCTCTCTTTCTCTCTCTTCTCTCCCTTTCTACTCTTTCCATCAAGTCCTGTGAGGGTAGGGAAGGGGAGGAAAGGGTTAAGGAAGGGAGGGGAGGAGAGAGAGAGAGAGAGGAGGGAGAAAGTGGAGAGAAGTAGAAAATATGGTAGGTTTGGTATGGAGAGAGAGAGAGAGAATGTGAGAGAGAGAGGGAGAGAGAGAGAATGGGGGGAGGGGAGGGGGGATACTTACACTTTTACCAAACACTTACACCTGCCTCACTTCTCTCCCTAGGTGTACCTAAGTGTATTTATAAGGCCTTTGTAGTGTACTTAAATTTCTCACTGCACTTATAATTTGTCTATCTACTTATCCAGACGCCTTAATCCCATAAGGGGTAGCCACAAACAAATCGCCTCCATGTCGCCCTGTCCCCCACCATTTCATTGCCCTGCTTCCAGCCGACACCCCCCCCTCTCTCATATACCCCCCCACTTATGATCTGTGTACTAAAATATTACACTTTGAAGGTTTGATATGTACTTATATTGTGCATATTACTTCTTCAGTGTACTTAAAGCTCCCAATATGTACTTAGAAGTGTACTTAGAAGACCCAGAGTTTATATATTGTACATGTAACACCCCAAGAAGAATATAATGTACTTGTAACGTACCAAGTGTACTTATATTCTGTACTTATGACCCAAATGTACTTTAGAGTGTACATGTAACGCCCCAAATGTACTTAAATACTGTACTTATAATGCCCAGATGTACTTAGGTTATGTACTTCTTATGCCCTCTATGTACGTAATAGTGTACTTATAACGAGCCAAATGTACATAATAGTGTACTTGTAACCACCCAGATGTACTTAGTAGTGTAATTATAACCACCCAGATGTACTTAAATAGGGTACTTAAAACGATCCAGATGTACTTAAATTGGGTACTTACAACCACTCAGATGTACTTAATAGTGTACTTGTAACGCCCCAAATGTACTAATGTCATGTACACCCAGCGTCGGGGTTATAAAGTGTACTGTACTATATCCCTGTAATGCATCATCTTGACGTACTTAATAGACGGGGATTAGGGGGGAGAGAGAGAGAGTGTGTGTGTGTGTGTGTGTGTGTGTGTGTGGAGAGAGAGAGTGTGTATGTGTGTGTGTGTGTGTGTGTGTATGTGTGTGTGTATGTGTGTGTGTGTGGAGAGAGAGAGAGAGAGTGTGTGTGTGTGTGTGTGTGGAGAGAGAGAGAGAGAGAGAGAGAGAGAGAGAGAGTGTGTGTGTGTGTGTGTGTGGAGAGAGAGAGAGAGAGTGTGTGTGTGTGTGTGTGTGTGTGTGTGTGGAGAGAGAGAGAGAGAGAGAGAGAGTGTGTGTGTGTGTGTGTGTGTGTGTGTGTGTGTGTGTGTGTGGAGAGAGAGAGAGAGAGAGAGAGAGAGAGGGAGGGAGAGAGAGATGGCCCAGATTTCCGGCCCTTCTCATCGCTCATTGGCCGAAAAAGACAGTACTACGGCTCTACATCCTTCCCGTAGCACTTCTTCGTGACTAGCATCGTATTGCGTTAATCTGTTGCCACTCAGGATGTATGGGTGTCGATTTTTTGGCCAAGTTAGAGTTAAAGGAGTAAAGAGAGAGAGAGAGAGAATTGACTCAAGAAATGCATCATCGGCTTGAAGAGGTTGAGGAAGGAGGAAGAAAAGAGGAAGAGAGTGTTAAGGAGGGAAGGAAGGAAGGAAGGAGAATATGTTTAGATTAGTAGGTAGGTTAGGAGGAAGGCAGATTAGAAGTAGTTAGAGGAAATTAAAAGAGAGGGTGAGAGACGAGAGGAAGAAAGAGAGAAAGAGAGAGAGAGAGAGAGAGAGAGAGAGAGAGAGAGAGAGGTGAATTAATGCGAGTCGTTTAGGAGTAGATGGGTAGATGGGAGAAAGTGATGAGAAAACAACGGTACATAGCTAGATGGGAGAGAGAGAGAGAGAGAGAGAGAGAGAGAGAGAGAGAGAGAGAGAGAGAGAATTACCGGAGATGGGATAAGTGGATTATCGACTATGATTTGAGTCACTTTTCTCTCTCTCTCTCTCTCTCTCTCTCTCTCTCTCTCTCTCATCTATCTATCTATCCATATATATATATATATATATATATATATATATATATATATATATATATATATATATTACGGTATATATTTTATATAAATTTACGGTATATTGTGTATTTAGTATGTATTTATACTGTGTATGTATACAATAATCATAATATATGACATATACTATATATGTATTATATGTGCATGTATAATCTATCTAACCATTCATCCATCCATGTATGTCTGTCTGTCTGTCAGTGTCTATCTATCTGTCTGTCTATATCTATCTATCTATCCCTGCTGTCTTTATATTACACACACTCAAACACTCTCCGGCCATTAGGGAAAAGCTGCTCTCTCTCTTCTCCCTCTCTCACTTTCCCACTGATGGCAGGGCGAGGAGAATGTTAATGTGTAATCAAGGCAGCTACAGGTGAGTGGACTAAATACCTGGCGTGTGTGTGTGTGTGTGTGTGTGTGTGTGTGTGTGTGTGTGTGTGTGTGTAATGTTATGTGCGTGCTTGTTTATGCACCTTCATGTTAATATTAGTAACAGTAATTTACATTCTTCCTTGATTCTCTCTCTCTCTCTCTCTCTCTCTCTCTCTCTCTCTCAAAAATTTTTCCGATAACTAAGGAATTGTGAGAGTGAAATAGGGGAGGGGGAGGGGGTGCAATAGATGGGTAATGAGTGGGGGAGGGGAAGGGGGGAGTGGGGAGGAGGAGTGGTATTAAGAGTGGGGAGTGGATGAGTGGATGGGTATATTTTAGTGGATGAGATGGATGGATAGAGGAAGCCTGAGAGAGAGAGAGAGAGAGAGAGAGAGAGAGAGAGAGAGAGAGAGAATAGGAGGTTAGGTTGGGATGGATGGGTAAGTGGAGGTAGAGATGAATAGGTACACACACACACACACACACACACACACACACACACACACACACACACACACACACATTGATAGAGCGATTGATTGATAGACAGACAGATAGATAGACAGATATAGATAGATAAAGATAGATAGATGGTATGTGAGGTAGTTAAATAGAAGAAGAAAACTGAATTACAAAACAGTGCTTCATTAACAGAACGGATAAATTAAAACAAAAATAATACAAATACCGAGAGCAAGCAGGCATTACGTACCCTCCTCTCCCCTCTCCCCTCCTCTCCCCTCCGCCCACACCCCTCCTCTCCCCTCCGCCCACACCCCTCCTCTCCCCTCCTCTCTAATCGGGCTCTGAATGTCAAAGACCAAACCACTCAAGTGAGATTAATTCGAAGCCGATCGCAAACACCTCTATGTCGAGGCTCGAAAAAAGTGAAAAAGTCTACGGATTTATCTTGCCATATTTCACGGCAAAAATATAGCTACCTCGTAATGGACCCCCCCCCCCCCCCCCCAAAAAAAAAAAAAAAAAAATAGAATCCCCACCCTTAACCCCTTCAGCCAGAGGACGTCAAGTTAGTTTTTATTCTCGTTCTTTCAAGGCAATTAGCTTTAGCTTAGAAAGAACGGCCTAGAAAGAAGAGGCACTTGGTAATACAGGGGTTAAAGAGGTATTCGTCAAACCCCCCCTTCCTCCCAACTCAGTCTCCCAAAAAAATGAATCAAATCGCCTGGAGACAGCAAGGAAAAAACGAAAAAGAAAACCCCATTGGATTGAAAAAACTGTCTTCGAATCGTGAAGGCATTATAGACATTGGTATATATCTCGTATCACAATGGGCAGTATGTAGTGTCTGCTGGAGACATACATAGCTTCTCACCAGGAATGTCAATCCACGTGATGTATATTCACAATCTTCTAGTCCAGACGATACAAGAATTTCATGATACAAGCAGGTTAATGTGACTGAACCATTTACCTGACTAACCATGGAAATCAACCAGACACTACATTCCCACCGAGCCGTATATATATTCACAGGTTTTGGAGAGCTTAGAGAGCCTGAGAGTACGATCGAGGGTGGAAGGCAGGAGATAGGGTCAGCTAGGAGGTTTGACCGTCTCGCTACGTTACGCTGTCAATCAACTCTTCGATATAACTGCGTAAATTAAACTGCGTAACCCAAGAGCGCTCCGTAACTCACCTCGCTTACGATACACAGAGCGGGGAAAGGTGAGAAGGAGAGACTACCTGTTAATTCTACACGTCTTCGCACCATTTTACGAGCAGCGGCCTACATTACACTCTACAGGTGATAGACGGGAACCTATTAGACTACGATACACCTGCGATATCTCCATCTAATCAAACACCTTGGCTACGTTCATCGATAGTCGGAACCGAAATTTTGGTGAGAAAAAGTGGCGTGTTCAGTTTTTATATTATTTAATTTAATTTTATTTTTTGTGTGTTGAATTTCTAGGTTTAATATTTGTATCTCCAGACGAAGCTGTGAACATGAGGAAAGGTTTCTTGGGGTTGGTGAAGCCTGTGTTTGGTTTCCCTGTTTGAAATTACGTAAGGTGAGGGATATGGTCTGAAACTTAGTAAGAATATCACACACACACACACACACACACACACACACACACACACACAGGGAATGCTGGTGGTCGTTCTGCCCTCTCATTTATTTTTTGTTTACCTGTTTGCGGTTCTACCTCAACTCTGTCTTCAGGTGAGAGAGAGAGGGGGGGGGGAGTTAGGATGATGATGGTGGTGTTGGTGATGATGGTGGTGTTGGTGATGATGAGGGTGTTGATGATGATGATGAATGTGATGGTGGTAATAATGGTGGTGGTGATGATGATGATAATGAATGTGATGGTGGTGGTGATGATGATGATGATGATGATGATGATGATATATTGTGCAAGGGTTAAAAAAAAAAAAAACGGTATGACATTGTAAGCAGCTAGGAAAAGTCGGGAAAATATTTGAAGTGGAATAAAGAGAATAGTAGTGTGTGTGTGTGTGTGTGTGTGTGTGTGTGTGTGAGAGAGAGAGAGAGAGAGAGAGACAGACAGACAGACAGACAGACAGACAGAGACAGGCAGGGAGAGAGAGACGCATATCCAAGGGAATAAGTTAGTCAGTAAGCAGAACTATGTATAATTTCTTAAAGCAATATCACTTTTTCGTGTCACCCTTTCTCTCACTCTCTTTATTTCTTTTTCTAGTAACCCGATTTTATTTATTTACCTGCAGTCATCTTTCTGCTTTTATTTATTTATTTATTTCCTATATACTCTTTTCAATTTTTGTCTTCTTGCATTTCCATTTTTTTTTTTTCAATACTAATTTTGATTTTTCCAATATCGTCATGTCTGTTGGTTCATTTTTTTTTTTTTATTATTATTATTCATTGTCTTTTTTACTCATCTTTATTATTTCCCTTCGTTTTATTTTTGTGTCTATTTCCTTATGTTTCGATTCATCTCGTGTTGTTTCGTCTGTGTTCCTGTCGCCTCAGTTTTTCTCTGTAGTCTTCGCTTTTATGGTTTGCTGTTCTTTCCTTCCCGTGTTTCATCGTGTTTACCCACTCCTGTCCCCACCCCACCCCACCCCACCCCCACCCACTCCACCCCACCACCCACCCACCCTACCTCATTCCACCTTCACCTTATCCCATCGTACTTGACTCTTTCCCAACACCCTACCCTACCTTACACCCACCCTACCTCACCCTCCATCCACCCTACCTCACCCTTCAACCACCCTACCCAGCCCTACCCTATACTGCCCTACCCTACCCTACACCCAGCCCATCTCACCCTCCATCCCCCTACCCTACACCCACCCACCCAAACCCACCCTAAATCCACCCACCTCCCCCCACACCCACCCCACCTCACCTAACCCCCCATACTGTTCCCCACCCTACCCACCTACACCCCACCCTACACTCCCACCCTACACCCCACCCTACACCCACACCCCCTCCCCCAACAACCCCTCCCCCTTCCAAATTACATCACCCTGTTAGGCCTCTGTACAAAGTTTACCAGAGGGACCCCTAAAAACGAAAGGAGGCGAAACGAAAAGAAACAGGAGCGAAACTTTGTGAAAATAGGCCTTATACGTATACGCCTTAGTGTTCAGGGGAGCGTAAGTTATCGTTCAGGGTCTTTTTTTTTTTTTGGTCTGTCTTTGAAACTCGTTGAAGTTATGATAGCAGCTCCTCTCTCTCTCTCTCTCTCTCTCTCTCTCTCTCTCTAAGAAAAAGGACTTTGTAACTGATATGTAATAAGTCTACGGAGATTTCACACCTAATTTCATCTTTCTGATACTGATATAAGTCTACGGAGATTTCGCACCTAATTTCATCTTTCTGATACTGA
>NC_136974.1:2160287-2175287 GCF_032717465.1 Coenobita brevimanus | reverse complement strand
ACTCAGTGATCGGCCCTGTGCTGGCTGAGATATAAGCTTCTCAAAGGCGTTACGGTCGGGCCGGGCTGGGCCAGGTTGGACCGCTCATATGTGAGAAAATGCGACTACTTGACGAAACACTCTCGAGTGTATCTACACAAGGATGTGTATGTATATATGGATGTGTGTGTGTATATATGTGTAATTGTGTATGCATAGATAATTTGTACCCATTGTCCCGGAGTTCATTTGCTTATGGCACAAAAACTCACTGAAATATTGCCAGCAGCACAGATTATTATGGAAGTGGTTTGTCTCGTGAAGCCTCCTCCTGACACCCATTCGGTATTATTATTATTGTTACCGCCGCCAAGGTTATGTTTTACCCCGGGTTGGTTTGTTTGTCTGTTTGTCTGTCCGTTAGCAGGATTACTCAGAAAGTTATGAACGGATTGGTGGATCCGAATCCTATATCCAGGGATCCTGATCCGGATCCTTTGTAATGGCAGTGGCATTGGCGGAAGTATGCAGTCTCGGAGCACCTTATAGTTTTGTTATTATTTTCCTTTACATTTCTTTCTCTTAGACCTTGATGATCTTATATTAGGGTAACCCAAGTACTTATGCCAAATATAAATGACCTTGACCTATTTCTGAAGGTCATATACTCAGTTAGGGTGCATAAATTGCATATTTGAAATTGAAATATCTTAGAAACTAATTAAGATACAGCTGTTTGGTTGAAAAGCCTGTGATTAAAAAGTGTGCTGAGAATTTTGGTGTGGTTACTGTGATCATAAAGGTATATTCATTACGCTGGCACACACCTGTATGAATAATAAGTACACAAAGGTAGACGAGACTGAAAAAAATACACCTACACAGCATCACTACACCTGAATGACTATATAAAGTTAGAATTCACTACCCCCTCCCTCTGAACTCCCTGTGTATGTTGCGATTACAATATTTCTACATTATGATCAAAAGTTCGGTGGTTTAGTGGAATCAGGCGCCCTAACTGGATGTATCTGATAAGGGTTTAAGTCCAAGAGATGGTTGTGGTTTCTAGTAAGCGTCTATAGTTGGTTTCTTTCCATCTGGCCAAAATCCCTAACCCCTTTCACCTCAGTCGATGGCCAGGGGTAGTCAGACTGAAGGTTGGGTTTGGCTAGTAACCAAGGAGACTCATTCGTACCTCATAAGGCCCACTGAATTTCCCACAACCATAGCTTAGTGTTTGACTAGTGTGAGTGACAAAGTTCCTTAAGATTTTTTTATTTTTCATACAAGGAAGAAGGAAGCCAATGTTAAAAACCCGCAGACGTGTTCCCCCCCCCCCCCCGAGAGAGAGAGAGAGAGAGAGAGAGTGTCAAATTCAAGATCCGTTCATTTCGAGATGCCTGGACACACTGCGTTTGAAAGACTGGAGATCATAGGCAGTAGGAAATAGACAGGTAGACAGTTCCAGAGTTGACCTGTTGCATACATGAAGGACTGGGAGAAACGGTTAACTCATGCATTAGAGAGTAGGACTGAAATTGGATGAGAGTTTGTTGCTAGACGGGTGCTACGTGCCCGCCGTAATGGTGGAGGGATGCAAGCAGACGGTTCATAGGAGCAGTGACCATTGAAGTAGCGATAGAAAAAATATAAAGATGCAACAGTGCGGCGAAGAGACAGAGGTTGAAGGGAGTCAGTAAGAAGAGAGATATTGAGACGAAAAGCCATTGACTCCACTCTGTTTAGAAGAGCTATATGTAGGTTGCCTCTCCCTCAGCCTACACACACACACACACACACACACACACACACACACACACACACACACACACACACACACACACACACACACACGAGAAGTATACGCGACACAGGGACAGAGAGTCTCAGTAAAGTCAACAACAGGGTCGGCTTAGCACACCTAATCTCTTGGAAGCATATTTATGAAAGTGAGGTAATATGATCATTCCACGATAAATTCCTTGATAATGAAACCCATGTATAATGATGCAGGACTGAGTCGGATGTTGCTGGATGTTAAGGGATACTCCAGTGGACGGTGAAAACAGACGTACTATAGTCACCCTCACACTAAATAGCTGTAGACTTAGTGTAGCCTAGCCCAGGACCCCTACTCATGAAGCGTCGTTACATTACTGGGTGGATGGATGGATGGTGTGTGTGTGTGTGTGTGTGTGTGTGTGTACGTAGATATTTATGATCCCCACTATGCTCTTGGCCATAATTTAGCTTCGCACTGCAAAAGCACGTGCAATATTGACAGTAAAACTAAACCATCCATTCACCTGATAGACAAATGGCCAACACTAAGTACCCGGTGCAGAGTGTGGGAGGGGAGTGGCAGTGTGGTGTGGGGGAGGGGAAGGGGTGTTGGGAGGGGAGGAGGGGAAGGGAGGGGCAGGGGGTGTTGGGAGGGGAAGGGAGGGGCAGGGGGTGTGGGGTGGGGAGGAGGGGATATTGGTGAGGGGAAAGGAGAAGGGGAGGGGGTGTTAGTGGAGGGGGGATATAGGGGGAGGGGCAGGAGGTGTGGGGGGAGAGGAGTGGATATTGGTGGGGGGAAAGGAGAAGGGGAGGGGGTGTTGGTGGGGGAGGGGCAGGGGGTGTTGGGGGAAGAGGAGGGGATGTTGGTGGGGGAAAGGAGAAGGGAGAGGGGTGTTGTGCGGGAGGGGGTGTTAGTATGGATTACAGGGCGTACAGAATTAGCTCCCTGATTCCCACGTATTTTAACCTGATTACAGTAACCAATAAACACTTTAATCCCGACGTGTGTTCTGTAATAAGGTGATGATTTATTTATTTATTTATTTATATATATATTTTATTTTTATTTTTCCGGTACACACAGGAGCGGCCAAATCCACTAGCATGTGTGTACCTTACTGTGTGTGTACTTTACTATGTGTGTACCTTATTGTATGTGTACCTTATTGTGTGTCTACCTTACTGTGTGTGTACGTTATTATGTGTGTACCTTACTGTGTGTGTACCTTTGTGTGTGTACCTTACTGTGTGTGTACCTTTGTGTGTGCACCTTGCTATGTGTGTACCTTACTGTGTGTGTGTAACTTACTGCTGGTTGTATATTACTGTGTCGATCACTCACGCAGCCACTACATTTTTTTAAAGGTGGGGTCCAGGCCTTGTGGGGGTGGGGGTGAGGGGTGAGGGGTGTTGAGGTGTGTCTGGTGTGCTTGTAGGGTGTTGTGGTGTGTCTGGTGTGTGTCTAGGGTGTTGTGGTGTGTCTGGTGTGTGTCTAGGGTGTTGAGGTGTGTCTGGTGTGTGTCTAGGGTGTTGAGGTGTGTCTGGTGTGTGTCTAGGGTGTTGAGGTGTGTCTGGTGTGTGTCTAAGGTGTCGAAATACAAGCGATATTTTGTGGGATGTGGTAGGGTGATGGATATAATAGGATGCTTATTAAAGAGAGAGAGAGAGAGAGAGAGAGAGAGAGAGAGAGAGAGAGAGAGAGAGAATTGAGCATTTCCTTTATTTACGGTAGCGTGACGGTCTCCGGCTGCTGCTTGCGATATGAATCATTTTCCGTCGTAAATCCTTCAGCCACTTCCCACCTTCACAAACAGCCGCATCCTCCCAGGCATAGAGAATTCCGTAACGCATCTTTCCAGGCGATTTATTCTATACAGCGCCGTCATATATATTACTGATACAAACATGTGAATATTAAGAGGATATGTCTGGATTGGGGTATAGTCTCAGCGCCGTATTGTAAGCGATTTATTTTCCCTCTTCCACTTCGGTATCCGCTTAACTATTACTGATGGAAATTATATCTGTGTTAAATAGTTATAGGTGTTGTAATTGAGTAGCACTAGAATCTAATGCTAGTCACGAAGAAGTGCAATGGAAAAGATGGCTACCTGCAGTCCCGTCTTTTTCTGCCGCTGAGCTACGTGAAATAAGCCGAAAAAGGACGAAAAATTTGGCCAAGTTAAAGTTAAAGGAGTATAGTTTGTAGTGCATCCAGGGGCAGTACTGATGATGACGTGCGCCCCCTAACACCTTTTCCTGAGTGGTTTATTTTGTTTATTACACCCTCCTGCCCTCTTCTGTGCTACATAAATCCTGCCAGTATCTCCCTACTCTGCATAAATAACCTACAAAAGGATATTAACCTCCCATAGCCGAAAAGAAATCGCTAAGGAAGAGGTGTTAGGGATCAGTTGTAAATATATGCGAAACAGAATGCGCGCGCACACACACACACACACACACACACACACACACACACACACACACACACACACACACACACACACACACACACATCTCTCTCTCTCTCTCTCTCTCTCTCTCTCTCTCTCTCTCTTACAACACTAAACCGATTTTACTCTAACTTGGGCCAGATTTTCGTCCTTTTGTAATTTATTTCACGTAGCTCAGTGGCAGAAAAAGACAATGCCATGGCCCTACATCCTTTCCACAGCACTTCTTCGTGACTAGCATGATATTCGGACATTAATTCAATCCTACAACTCAGCATTCAAGATGGAGAGGACGCAATTTTAGGCCAGGTTAGAGTAAAAAGAGTATAGTGCTTGCTACATGTCAAGGTAAATCTGCAGGTAACTTAAGGTAATACTGCAGGTAACTTGTCTAGGTAATTACAGGTAACTTGTCAAGGTAATACTGCAGGTAACTTAAGGTAATATTGCAGGTAACTTGTCAAGGTAATACTGCAGGTAACTTAAGGTAATACTGCAGGTAACTTGTCTAGGTATAAGCTTCTTGGGAGAGGTATGGGACTCACTAAGAATTTTTTGGTCACCTTGAAAATGCCCTTGACGATGGAAATGAGAGACGAAGAAGTGAAAATTAATATTGTCTCCCGTTAATCAGCACCACAATAAATAAAATAAATAAATAAATAAAGGAGGGGCTGGGAGAGGGGGCGGTAAGTCTGCCACACCAATAAAGTTATAAATAAAATCATTCTTTATCGCCTCACATTCTTTCATTCCTAGTGACCTTTGGCAACGTTTGGGATGCGAACGTGCCTTAATCTAACTCAGTTACACCTTTCCGTACCTTTCCTTACCTTACCTCACCTCACCTCATCTTCCCTTCCCTTCCCTTCCCATACCTTACCTTACCTTTCCTTATCGATCCCAGCCTAACCCAACCCAATCACAGCCGTACCATCTGCAGCGGCTGTGATGTACCGCACCTGTCATTTTGTTCACTTCCGCACCGCCGCTACCGCCCGCGATTAATATTTGCGGCGGTCGGCTTGTAATCCCGCTTGCGATTTGTCTTGTCTCTCTGATTTGTGGAGGTATTGGTGGGCAGGGTTGTAAATACGGTGGTGGTGGTGTGTGGTGGTGGTGGTGTGGTGTGGTGTGTGGTGATTGTGGTGGTGGTGTGGTGTGGTGGTGGTGGTGTGGTAATTGTGGTGGTGGTGGTTGGTGGTGTGGTAATTGTGGTGGTGGTATGGTGTGATGGTGGTGGTGGGTGGTGGTGGTATGGTGTGATGGTGGTGGTGGGTGGTGGTGTGGTAATTGTGGTGGTGGTGTGGTGTGATGGTGGTGGTGGTAAAAGTTGTGGTAGTATGTGGTGGTGGTGGTGTGGTAATTGTGGTGGTGGTGATGATTGTGGTAGTGGTGGTGGTGGTTGTAAATGAGAGCTTATTGCCTTGGTTTGTCTGTCTGTTATGGCTATTAGGAGAGGTATGCTTAGTAAAAGTGGCTCTGAGTGTTAATGATAGCTCTTCCGGGTAATTACGTCGCTGATCACGGCAATTAGGAGTATCTGGATTGTTAATAAGAGCAGTTAGCCCTCAGTCTGTTGTAATTACTCTCAATTATGGAAAATTATGTAGCGTTAGACTTCATATAATTCCTTGCCCTAACAATAACAAACAAAAACGTATTCTATATAGATTTTGAAGCCGCACAGGTGAACAGAATATTGATGTGTTTACCTAGATGAAAGATTTGAGAGAACCACTAGCAGGGAAGGGTTTGAGAATGGTGTGGTTGTGTGTGGTGGTACTGGAGGCTGTGGTTGGAGTGGATGGGGGTGTTTGTGGTAGTGGTGTGGTTAAGATTTGTGTGGTTGTTTGTGGTGCTAAGTCGTCTGGAGGTGGAGGAAATAAGTTGAAAATTGCGCCATTGAAGTGAAGGGCTTATTATTATTATTATTATTATTATTATTAATATTATCATTTTATTACTGTTATTACTTAACATTATTATTATTATTATTATTATTATTATTATTACTATTATTATCATTTTATTCCTGTTATTTCTTACCATTATTATTATTATTATTATTATTATTATTATTATTGGCTAGGAATTACTACTATTTTTATTTGGCTGACGTCTGGCTGTTTTATTACTTTTATTTATTTATTTTTTTTATGCGATTTTTATGACCCATGGCCCCGGAAGTACTCAAAATTCTCCCTCCTACTCCTTCCCTCACCTACTTCCTTCTTTTACCTTGTTCTTCCCTCCTCTCTTTCCTCCTCCTCTTACCTTCTTCCTTCTCTCTCTCCTCCTCCTCCTCCTCCTCGTCGTCTTTCCTTCCTCCCTTTTCACCGTCTTACTTCTCTCTTTCCTTCCTCTATCACCTCTCTTTCTTTCTTTCTCTCCTCCCTCTTTCGCATTCTTCTTCCTTCTCTCCTCTCACCTTCTTCAATCTCATACTCCCTCTTCTTCTCTTTCCATCTTCCCCCATATCCCACTTCCTTCCTTCACCTTTCTCCTATCCCTCCTTTCATCCCTACCCCTCTCTCCCTCCCTCCCCCTCTCTCCCTCACCCACTTCCTCTCTCCCCCTCTCTCCTTCTCCCTCCCTCCCCCTCTCTCCCTCACCCACTTCCTCTCTCTCCTTCTCCCCTCCCCCTCCCCCTCCCCCTCCATCATTTTCTTACGCCCTTCTCTAAGCATCTTTCCGATACACCCTTCCTCGTTGCCCACCTCCCCTCCTTGCCCACCTCCTCTCCACGTTGCCCACCTCCCCATCTCCTTGCCCACCTCCCCTTCACCTTGCCCACCTCCCCACCTCCTTGCCCACCTCCCCTCCACCTTGCCTACCTGTCCTCCTTGCCCACCTCCCCACCTCCTTGCCCACCTCCCCACCTCCTTGCCCACCTCCCCACCTCCTTGCCCACCTCCCCACCTCCTTGCCCACCTCCCCACCTCCTTGCCCACCTCCCCACCTCCTTGCCCACCTCCCCACCTCCTTGCCCACCTCCCCACCTCCTTGCCCACCTCCCCACCTTGCCCACCTCCCCTCCTTGCCCACCTCCCCACCTTGCCCACCTCCCCTCCTTGCCCACCTCCCCACCTTGCCCACCTCCCCTCCTTGCCCACCTCCCCACCTTGCCCACCTCCCCACCTTGCCCACCTCCCCACCTTGCCCACCTCCCCACCACCTTGCCCACCTCCCCACCACCTTGCCCACCTCCCCACCTCCTTGCCCACCTCCCCACCTCCTTGCCCACCTCCCCACCTCCTTGCCCACCCCCCATCTTGCCCACCTCCCCACCTCCTTGCCCACCTCCCCATCTCCTTAACCACCTCCCCACTTTGCCCACCTCCTTGCCCACCTCCCCTCCACCTTGCCCGCCTCCTCACCTCCTTGCCCACCTCCCCACCTCCTTGCCCACCTCCCCATCTCCTTGCCCACCTCCCCTCCTCCTTGCCCACCTTCCCACCTCCTTGCCCACCTCCCCTCCTTGCCCACCCCCCATCTTGCCCACCTCCCCACCTCCTTGCCCACCTCCCCACCTCCTTGCCCACCTCCCCATCTCCTTGCCCACCTCCCCACCTCCTTCCCCACCCCCCATCTCCTTACCCACCTCCCCACCTCCTTGCCCACCTCCCCCCACCTCCCCATCTCCTTGCCCACCTCCCCACCTCCTTGCCCACCTCCCCTCCTTGCCCACCTCCCCTCCTTGCCCACCTCCCCACCTTGCTCACCTCCCCAACCACCCCTACTTCCCCACCTTCCCACCTTCCTCTTCAGCCTCCAATAATAACGTAATTTGTCCTTGCATACGTTTTTTTACCATCGTCCTTATTTTTCCTTTATTTATTGATTGATTGATTTATTGATTTTATTTAGGAGGGGAGAGAGGGAGAGAAAATTGTGTGGACTTGCATGGAACACCTTTTATTTCTTCGTTTTTTTACGCTAACTTTCCTCCCCCTCCTCCACTTCTTCTTCTTGGAGGAAACTTTAACCCCTCCGGTACCACTTCACAGGGTATACTCCCCCTCCGCCCTTCCTCAGCACCCAGCACCATCGTAGTCTCTCCTGCCCCTTTCTTCCCTTGTCCCATAGTGCCTTACTTATGGAGATTTCAATGATGGGAGAGGTAGTGATCTGCGTTGGAAAAGATTTGCATCACTGTTTGCTTTGTGTGTGTGTGTGTGTGTGTGTTTGTGTGTGTGAAGAACTCAACTAAAATATTCTGATATCATCTTACATTATCATAGCTACTCAGACACTAGTAACATTTCTTTTTAATTCAGCGAAAAGTCTGTCTGTCTGTCTATTGCCAGACGCCTTGATCCCATACGGGGTGGCCACAAACAAATCGCCTCCACGTCACCCTGTCCCCCCCGCCATTTCACTGCCCTGCTCCCATCTCACACCCCCTTCTCTCATATACTCCTCCACTTCATATGAAAACTATAATGAAAAGTAAAGGAATGTGACCTTATTATTTTGCTGTACATGTTGTCTTTATTGAAGTTATGATGATGATGATTAATTGATGATGATGATTAATTGATGATGATGATGATAATGATGATTGTGATGATGTTGATAGTGATTGACTGACTGACGATGATGATTGATGATGTTGATGATTGATTGATGATGATGTTGATGATTGATTGATGACTGATTGATTGATTGATTGATGATAGTAAGGGTACGGTAGGCTGTCCAGATGGCGGAAGTTGTCTGCCACGCCTCTATACGGAACTGCTCATACCTACACGGAAATAGTCAATCAGATAATGAATACGGTAATTATACATGACCGGAAAGGATAAATAAATAAATAAATAAATAAATAACCGCTATATGTTTCTCTCTCTCTCTCTCTCTCTCTCTCTCTCAAGTAGATAGATAGAAAGGTAGGTAGATATAGATACATAGATGGATGGATAGATAGGTACCGGTAGATAGATAGATAGATAGATATTCCCAGTAAAAATGTCAACACCTGTGCACACCTGAGCCTACAAGCAATTAGTACTCACCACCTCGCCT
The DNA here is from genome assembly GCF_032717465.1 of Coenobita brevimanus. Taxonomy (NCBI): domain Eukaryota; kingdom Metazoa; phylum Arthropoda; class Malacostraca; order Decapoda; family Coenobitidae; genus Coenobita; species Coenobita brevimanus. Next base: position 2,166,036 of record NC_136974.1, on the reverse strand, counting down.
CATTACCAGCCAATCACCTCACGTCGCGTACCTGTTAATGACAAGGAGGGCAATTAGTGTGGATAATTAGGCATACAAGACAATTATCAGCCTTCCTTATTCTCAGTGGGTGAAGGAAGCTCCCTAACACCTATTCCTATGCGATTTATTTTGCTTATTACACCTGACTGCCCTCCTCTGTGTTGCCTAACTCCTTCCAATATAGCCATACTCTGCATACATACAATGGGATATTAACCAGCCATATCTGGAAATAAATCGCTAAGGAAGAGGTATTAGGGAGCTTCCTTACCCGACGAAAATACGAATCTTAGTCCCCAACTCCCTAACACCTCCTCCTCCGCGATTTATGTATGGATCCGGCTGGTTAATATAATTGTTTGCCTTACCTGTGAGTATAGCGATATTAGAATGATTTAAGCAACATGAGGTAGGAACGTGTAATAAACAGAATAAATCGCTTAGGAAGAGGTGTTAGGGAGCTTCCGTAACCAACAAAAATGGAGAGAAATTGGAGAGTAAAATTATGTAAATGTCGTATGTCTTAATTCACATAACTGTAAATCGCATCTTCATCTCATTTACATCTGCATAATTATTTACTTAAGAATATTCCTCTCATTTATTCCTTTAATTTATCCAGGGCTGAAAATTGTACAATAAATAATAAATTAAATAATAAATAAATAAATAAATAAACTTCCCCTCTTAACACCCGCAGCCACGCGAAGCCTCTTTGCCTCATCTTAGTCTTTCTTAATTTATTCTTAAGTAATTGAAGGCCTGCTCACCACTGGTCCAAGCCCCTTATTCCCGTCAAAGAAGTTCCCTAACACCTTTTCCTAAGCGATTTGTTCTGCTTATGACTCCTAACTGTCCTCGTATGTGTCATGTTAAATCACCCAAATACAACCATACTCATCATAAATAACATACAAACTGATAATGACTGCGGTATGCAAAAATAAATAGCTGAGGAAGAGGTGCTAGGGAGATGGCAGTTCTACAGCTATACCATGTTTACACCAACTTGGCCTAAAATTACCATCTCTCCATCTTCAATACAGTAGTGTAGCAAGAATATGATGCTAGTCACAAAGAAGTGCTATGAAAAGGATGCAGAGTATTGTCTTTTTCTGCCTCTCAGCTACGTGAATAAGCTTTAAAAGGACATGAACCTGGGCCAAGTTAAGGTGAAAGGACTTGAGCTTGAACATAGTGTAAGGTAACCCATCAGCACTGCCTCCCGCCAATCCAAGTCACCCTCCTTCACGTATTTCTTAAGTCTGTCTCTTCCTTCCTTCACCTTTTATCATTCTCCTTCTGTGTCTTCCCTCCTGTCTGCCTATTTCTTCTTGTGTCTTCTCTCCTGTCTTCCTATTTCTTCTTCTGTTTCTTCTCTCCTGTCTTCCTATTTCTTCTTCTGTGTCTTTCCTCCTGTCTTCCTCTTTCTCCCATCCTTCTTGTTCACCTGTAATGACCGTTCTTTCTCCTTCAGGTGACTCTGCACTCTACCCATCCGTACACCAGTTAATAATCAATTACTACCACACACTCAAAGCAATAAGGACGCAGAGGCCTAAGATTAACGCATTACTTTGACCCTTTGAGCCCCCAGCCAGTGTAGTGGAGTGTAGTAGGGTGTAGTGTAATGGGGTGTTGTCTCGGCAGAACTAGGCGAGAACTTCCTAATCACTCGGCATTGTTACCTTGTTGTCTTACACACTCAGGTAATCAGTCGCTTTTGTGTACATATATTTCTCTCGCTTCGTGTGGGTAGGGGTGAAGGCTGGGTGTGTGTGTGTGTGTGTGTGTGTGTGTGTGTGTGAGAGAGAGAGAGAGAGAGAGAGAGAGAGAGAGTACGTGCTGTATTACTTTCACCCTAACACCGAAAAAAGTAGCACATTGTTACTTGCGAAGTGTAAGTGACCAAGGCTAGAGTAGTAAAGAAAATTTACGGTCCTGTACTTACTCTCACCTGTCTGATAATTACCAGGTGTATATATTAATCTTTATTGCTCGAACTGAGAGATTTATTGAGTGGAATTCATCTGTTTATATATTTTTCTAAGTTTCATGTTGTGACCTCAAATATTTGCAACACTGTTCAATATTGCAAGCCTTCACGTATGCATTATTTACCTTCACACCTGATCAACGCCACCTTCCTAGCATCATTAGCACCTTGATGGAGCTGTTAGGTGGGAAAGAGAGGGGTTGGTGATATGTGGGACATGGATGCATACTGTTTTCTTAGCAGCTATCTTCTTCTGATTTAGTCCCCCCCAAAAAAAAGAAAATGATGATGATGATAATAATAATAATAATAATAATAATAATAACAGTAGTAGTAGTAGTAATAATAATAATAATAATAATAATCGAGCCACAGCATTTTGAGACCGACTGTTAGAGTTTTATTAATTAGTGAAGGACACCTGTAATTACCTGTATGGGTTTGTTTTGTTTTGTTTTTGCGTCGTCTGTTTATTTTCTGGAGAGAGAGAGACACACACACACACACACACACACACACACACACACACACACACACACACACACACACACACACACACACACACACACACACACACACAAAACACATGTGCTACACTGTCACTCTCACAAATCCATTTCATTTGTATGTAATCCCCCATGGACACACGGACGCACACACGCACACAAACAATACTTACACATACGCACACGCCCCATGTATGCATTTATGCAAGTATGAATAATACATTATTTTCCTACACACACACACACACACACACACACACACACACACACACACACACACACACACACACACATACACACACACACACATATATATATATATATATATATATATATATATATATATAAATATATAAATAAACACACACACACACACACACACAGTACACCCACACACACACACCTTCAATTTACCTTTGGTAATATAAACACCTGTAATGACATCTCTTTCCCTAATTAACGATACCTGTGTTAATTAGCAAGGTGTGACGTTACCTGTGCACTTATTTAGCCCCTTCAGTCCGAATACATCCTTCATATTACTCCTGTTTACTCTTTTCACTCTGACTTGGCCTAAAAGAGACGTGTTTTCATAATTGCTGAGTTGTAACAATAGATTAACACCGGAATAGGATGCTAGTCACAAAGAAGTGCTGTAGAGAGGATGAAGAGGCGTAGTAATTTTTCCCCACCGTTGAGCTACGTGAAATAAGCTACAGAAGAAAGAAAAAAATATCTGGGCCAGCTTAAAGTGAAAGGAGTATAGATGATGATGATGTTATACAGTGCTTAGCAAGGGATAATTATACTGAAGAGGCGTATTACGGATATGTCTAACCCCTTCAGTTCGAGAAGTATATCAGGGCAATGTAGTAGTAGTGATAGTATTAGTGGTAGTGGTAGTAGTAGTAGTAGTAGTAATATTTGTGGTGGTGGTAGTAGTAGTAATATTGTTGTTGTTGGTGGTAGTAGTAATAGTAGTAGTAGTAGTAGTAATCCCAGGCTCATCTGAATGTAAACCCAGTGGACTGCAGGCTGAAGTTACCCTCTTCCTCCTGCCGTCCACCATTCTCCTCTCGTGGGATAGAGGGGGAGGTGAGGGACGTTCGTATAACCAGGCAGTGAATCCGTCAAGCCATATCAGTGCCACCACGTGAAGGCGCCTTTCTCCATCACCTGACACCTTCATTAAACCCTAAGGGGGCCACATCAGATCAGGGCGCCATAACCCACTGAACCACCATTAGTAGTTGATATGGTTACCACCCAGCGTAGTACAGTAAATAAGAAAAAACTACAGTAATATTAAATAAGATAAAACAGAAAATAATGCTTAAATAAAGGCATATGAATAAAAGTATGTGTGAAGGAGGGCATTTTATTATTATTATTATTATTATTATTAAGAAGAAGAAGAAGGGGAGCGAACCGGAATCTTTAAATATTAGGATAAAATTAATTGACAACTTTTTTATCTTGAGCTCTTACAGGGGTGAGAGAGAGAGAGAGAGAGAGAGAGAGAGAGAGAGAAATATAAGGACGGAGGAGGGAGAGAGACGAAGACAAACAGACACTTAAAGGAGAAGAATGGGACGAGGTGAAGGGGTTAATAAAGAAAGGAAGAATAAGAGGTGTAGATGGGAAGGAGGAGGGGAAGGAAGGAAAAAGGAGTGATGGATGGCGAAGGAAGGGAGGGAGGAAGGAGAGAGTAATAAAGGAAGGAAAGAATGAATGAGAAAGAAGGAAGGAAGGAGGGGAGGAGTATACATATGGAAGGAAGGAAGGAATTTTGGAAAGTTAGGGAGGAAGGAAGGAAGGCGTTAAATAGATGAAGGATTGGACGGAAGAAGGAAAGAAGGAAGGAAGAAAAATTAGAGAGGAGAAGAAGGAAGGAAGGAAAAAGTGAAGGAAAGGAGGCAGGAAATAAACAGGAGGAGGAAGGGAAGCAGGAAGTGAAGGAAAGAATACAGGAGGGGAGGGAGGAAGGAAAACCGGAGAGAGAGGGGAGGGAGGAGGGAGGGAAGGAAGGAAGGAGGCAGTAGGGAGAAATAACATGGCGGGCGAGGGGAAGAGAGGGAGGGAGAGGGGGGAAAGGGCGAAGGGAGAGAAAGAGAGAGGGGGAGAGGAGGAAATGAAGGAGAGAAGGACAAGGAAGGAAGAAGAACAAGAGAGAAAATGAAGGAGGGGAAGGAAGAGGAATGCGAACAAGATGGAAGGAAGGAAAGAAGGAAGGATGGAAGGGATATTGAGCGATAAAGAGAATAGGAAGGAAGCATAAAATAGGAAGAAATATTACTTAAGAGATGAAAGAATAAAAGTGGATTGGAAAGGTGAGAGAGAGAGAGAGAGAGAGAGAGAGAGAGAGAGAGAGAGGACATATTTACAAAGACGACAAGATATATTTGCGAAAACAGCATATTACCTTTATCACACCTGCTCATCTTCACCTTGTCCTCAACTCCTTCGGCTCCTCCCTATCCCTCGAAAGGACGATGGTGGACTGCAGGAGGGGGGGCAGCCTAACCTCCTAACCACCGCATCCATCACCCAACCTGTCCTTGTCTTATTCTTACCTGCCCCAACCTAATTAGCTACAGGTAACTATCCTAATTATGGACACCGGCCTCTCACCTGACTCAACCCAACCCAACCTAACCTAACCTAACCTAACCACACCTCACCTATCCTGCTCTCTCAAATTGAAGTTAACTCTACCTCTTCTAACATAGCTAACCTTGACTCACCCAGCCCTGACGCAACCCAGCCTTAGGAAGCAAATATACTCCGGGAATTATAAATGCTTTTGCGTATTATATTTTTATGCCTTTTGTGTCGTATTCCCTTGCATACCTAATTACACGCACACGCACGCACGCAAACACACACACACACACACACACACACACACACACACACACACACACACACACACACACACACACACACACACACACACACACACACACACACACACACACACACACACTAGCAAGCACGCACACATGAAATATGCATACATCTAAAGACGAACACTCACAGTTACACATACATGCGGAAATACACACACACATACGCACATGAACAGAGCGTGCCTACATACATAAGTAGACGAGCATACAGACAGACAGACCGACAGGCAGACAGACATAAACATGCCAAGACGCAATACATACACAGCACATACACACATACGTACACACACGCACACACACGCACACACGCTCTG
>NC_136974.1:2110287-2145287 GCF_032717465.1 Coenobita brevimanus | reverse complement strand
CTCCCCTACTATTTCCCCTTTCACACTGCCTTACTTTCTTTACCTCCTTCCAAAACAATTTCTTACTCTCCCTCCATTTCACACTCAGATTCCTCCCAAACTCTTCATCCACTTTCTTCTTACTCTCCTTCACCAGTCTCTTAACCTCCCTTCTCCTGCTCACATATACCTCTCTCTTCTCTCTCTCATCTTCTCCCCTACCTCTACTCGCCAACCATTCACCATATGCCTTCTTCTTTTGCTCCACAGCTCGTTTCACCTCATCATTCCACCATGCTGTCCCTTGCACACCCTTGCATCTCCTCCTCACTCCACAAACCGCCTCACACGCTGCGCTTATGATGATTATTATGATGATGATTATTATTGATGATGATGATGATTATTATTGATGATGATGATGATTGATTGATGATAACGATGATGATTGATGATGGTAACAAAATGATGATGATTATTATTGATGATGGTGATGGTTGATTGATGATAATGATGATAATGATTGATGATAGAACACGTCATCGGGTTGAAAGGGTTGAAAGGACAGGATCTTGCCTTAGCATGATATATATATATATTTTTTTTTTCGACGTGTAATTCTTTTTAGGGAAATTCCTGCATACCATAAAATTAATCTCTTTTCACTCATGCATTCCTCTCCTCACCTTTTTCCTAATTATTTTCCTCTTTTTTCCAATTCATTTTTCGATTTTTTTTAATATATATTTTCTGTGGTTTCTCTACTTTCCTCTCTTCATAATATTTTCTTTCCTCTCTTTACTCTCTTTTCTTTAATTTTCTTCCTCTTTTTTCCTTACCTCTTTCTTCCTCTTTTCCTTGACCTTTCACTCTTTCTTTTCTTACCTTTTTTTTTTACCTGTAATTAACTTCCCCTCTTTTACAGGTCTTCCCTCTTTCCTCATCATCCGCTTTACTTCCCTCCTCTTCCCCTCTTTCCTCCCTCCCTTCCCTCTCTTCTTCTCTCCCTTTCCTCCCTCCCACAGGCTATCCCCACTCACCCCCTCTCTCCCTTTCTTCCTCCATTCTTCTTCCTGTATTCCTCCTCTCCCTTTCCTTTTCTTTCTCCATCTCGCTCTCCTCTCCCTTTTCCTCCCTTTTTCCTTCTTTCTTCCTCTCTCCCTTCCTTTTTCTTTCCCTCTTTCTTCCTGTCTCCCTTTCTCTTTCCTTCCCTCCTTTCCTTCCTTCCATTCCTCCCTGCCTCTACCCACTCCCTTCTCATCCACACCTCATTTACCAAACCTCCCTTCCCCTCCTTCTGCCCTGCATTCACCCTGGCACGTGTTAGGTCCAATTTCACCCTCCCTCTCCCTCTCTCCCTCCCTTTCCCTCTCCCTTCCTCTTCCTTTCCTCCCTTTTCCCTCCCCTCCCTCACCCCTCCATTCACCCTGGCACGTGTTAGGTCCACTTTCACCCTCCCTCTCCCTCCTTTCCTCTCCCTCTCTCTCCTTCCCTCTCCCTCTCTCTCCTTTCCTCTCTCTCTCTCTCCTTTCCTCTCCCTCTCTCTCCTTCCCTCTCCCTCTCTCTCCTTTCCTCTCCCTCTCTCTCCTTTCCTCTCCCTCTCCCTTCCTCTCCCTCTCTCCCTGCCTCTCCCTTTCCTCCCTATCCTCCCTTGGTGAGTTTGGCCGCATACCCTCTATTATTGACCACTTCAAGATGACCATCGCCTTTCGCCCCACGCTGGACCGGGTTTGGCTTAGGTCATGGAAGGGGATTAGCTGACCTTATATCCTCTCATGTCAGGTCAGATTAGGTCAGGGAGATTAGGCAATGTTAGGTCATGCGAGGGGATTAGCTGACCTTATATCCTCTCATGTTAGGTCAGATTAGGTTAAGGAGATTAGGCAACGTTAGGTCAGGGAGGGGGATTAGTTGACCTTATATCCTTTCATGTTGGGTCAGATTAGGTCGGAGATTAGGCAACGTTAGGTCATGCGAGGAGATTAGTTGACCTTATATCCTTTCATGTCAGGTCAGATTAGGTCAGGGAGATTAGGCAACATTAGGTCAAGCTGGGGGATTAGTTGACTTTATATCCTCTCAAGCAAGGTCAAATAGGGTCAGGTTAGGTGAGGGAGGGAGGTCAGGGTAGGTTATAATAGGTCAGATTAGGTCACAGTGGACGAGGTTAGGTTAGATTAGGTTAAAGAATGAGGATAGGCATTGTAAACTCACTAAGAACGGGGTGAGAGAGAGAGAAAAATACCCACATACTTCCTACGCGTGGTATATGGTTGTCCTCCGCACCCCCTACGCATGGTATATGGTTGTCCCACGCACCCCCCTACGCATGGTATATGGAAGTAAAGTTTTTCACTGTGTTGGCGTCTTTTATTTCTTTGTTTTCTTGTCTTTTAGCGGTTTTATTTGGGAGACTCGCACTGAAGGGGTTTTGAAACAATCTTCTTTAATCTTTTTTATTGTAAATTTTTCCTCAATGAGTTAAATCGTCCGGGGGCACCAGTGATAATAATAATAATAATAATAATAATAATGATAATTATTATTATTATTATTATTACCATCATCATCATCATCATTATTATTATTATTATTATTATTATTATTATTATTATTATTGTCATAATAATAATAATAATAATAATAATAATAATAAATATAAATGTTAATAATAGGAAGATGATGATGATGGTGATGATGGTCATTATGATGATGATAATAATAATAATCATAACACCCCTCTAATTGAAGTGACTAAAAGGACAGTGTACAGGAGAGGAGGAAGACGAGGAGGGGGAAGAGGAAAATGTGAGAGGAAGAATTAAAGATAAGGAAGAGAATGAAGGGAGGAGAGGAGGAGGAGGAGGAGGAGGAGGAGGAGGAGGAGATCAAGGGAAATGAGAGAAATAAGGAAAGAGAGTGAAGGAGGAGGAAGATGATGATGATGAGGAGGAGGAGGAGGGAGGAGGAAAAATTGTAACTGGGCCCTCCTTTCTCCTCTGATTCACGTCCCAAAATACGAAAGAGTCTGGGCACAGCTTCTCCTCCCCCCCCCCCGTCAGGTGTAGGGCAGGTAATTATAAGGTGAGATTATAATTAGCGGTGGAACTTGGGCAGGTAAACTAGGATTAAATGGATTACTTTGGATTATATTATGTAAACACACCTGGGGAGTGAGAGAGAGAGAGAGAGAGAGAGAGAGAGAGACAGAGAGAGAGAGACAGACAGACAGGCAGACAGACAGACAGACAGACAGACAGAACATAGGAAGGGAGTGTAGCAAAGAAGGAAAGCGATAGAAAACTTGGAGAGAGAGAGAGAGAGAGAGAGAGAGAGAGGCAGAATAAGCATAAACAAAAAAATAAATTATAGGAACATTATTGTAGGAAAAAATAAATGGACAGAATTATAGGAAGAGAAAATAAAAAATAGAATAAATAAATAAATAAATAAATAAATCACATCCCCAACCCACCTAAGAAAAAATCGCTTAGGTGGGGGTGTTAAGGAAAGGTGTTATTTCTCTCTCTCTCTCTCTCTCTCTCTCTCTCTCTCTCTCTCTCTCTCTCTCTCTCTCTCTCTCTCGTATCTTGTCTGTCAATTTGTCACTCAGTTTATCTATCTAGCTATCTATCAGTCTATCTGTCTATCGTACTAAAGAGGTGAAAATCCCGTAAATACACAACCACTAGCAATCTAACCCCGTATATCTCTCTGGATCCAATATGGCGGCAGTTGGCCACTTTCCACGTTAACAAAGTGGCCAACCTCCATCTTGTACCCCATCCTCACTACAAAGACACATTCCTCGCTTTTTCCACGCCGTCCTGTTGGTTGTTAGGTCGTTGCTCCCGGGTTTAACAAGGGGATTTTCGCCTCTTGCTTGTCTCGCTCTGTGTCGAACTGTCTGGCGTCCAGTCACTCTTTCTCTTTTCTTGTTTTTTTTGTCTTAGTAGTGTCTTTGTTTTCCTCTTTGTTCTCCTGTCTTTTACGTGTGTGTGTGTGTGTGTGTGTGTGTGTGTGTGTGTGTGTGTGTGAGAGAGAGAGGGAGAGAGAAAGAGAGGGGGGAAAGGAGAGTGGGAGGGACGGAAAAAGAGAGAGAGAGAGAGAGAGAGAGAGAGAGAGAGAGAGAGAGAGAGAGAGGGAGAGAGAGAGAGAGAGAGAGAATCATGTAAAATCCATATAATTTTTCACATCACTTCATATAATTCCTCTTCATTTCGATTTTTCACCCAATACCTCCTTCACTCTCTCTCTCTCTCTCTCTCTCTCTCTCTCTCTCTAATTCCTTCCCCTTGTCTTTCACTCTATTGTCTTCCAGTGTCTATTCCCCTTCTATCTATCTTGTCTTGATTGTCTTCGTGTCAATTGTTTAAGTATTTTCTTCGTCATCGTCTCCCTTGATTATCTTGTTTAATTATCTTATCACTTTCCTGTTTCGTTCGATTTTTTTATATATATATTAGCAATCTAGTATGGTTAAATAGTTAGATTCTAGTTTACGTCGTCGTAGTGATGGGGTTACTATCGGCAGGTAAGAAGTCTCCCTAACACCTTTTCCCTAGCGATTTATTTTTCCCGAACTACCCATTGATATCCTCCATTTTTTCTTTTTATATCTTTTCAGTATTGGGATGGCTTGCATGAATAACACACACGAGTATAGGTACGGAACAGAATCAGGAATAAATCGCTAAGGAAAAGGTGTTAGGGAGCTTCCTTAACGAGAGAGCGTACGGACTTAGGGCAGGTATTTTCGTTGGTTAAGGACGCCCCCTAACACCTCTTCCTTAGCGATTTATTTTTGGATACAGCTGGTTTATATCCTTACGTACGTTATTTATGCAGAGTATGGCGAAATTGGAAGGATTTACGTAACAGAGAGGAGGTCAGAAAGGTGTAATAAGCAAAATAAATCGCTTAGGAAAAGGTGTTTGTGTGGTAGTCAGAAGAGCATGGTTAAAATTACACTCTTTTCACCTTAATTCGGCCCAAATATTCTCTCTCTCTCTCTCTCTCTCTCTCTCTCTCTCTTTTGCAACTTATTTCACGTAGCTCAGTGGCAGAAAAGGACGATGTTGTGGCTCTTTCTACAGCACTTCTTCGTGACTAGCATCATATTCAAGTGTTAACCTGATTTTACAACTCAACGTTCAAGATGGAGAGATGTCAATTTTAGGCCAAGTTAGAGTGAAACGAGTATAGAAACGAACTGAGGAGCCAACACAAGCGCGGTGTGTGTGTGTGTGTGTGTGTGTGTGTGTGTGTGTGTGTGTGTGTGTGTGTGCAGAATTCAAGATGGAGACATGGCAGTTTTAGGTCAGATTGTGTGTGTGTGTGTGTGTGTGTGTGTGTGTGTGTGTGTGTGTGTGTGTGTGTGTGTGTGTGTGTGCAGAGTTCTAGATGGAGACATGGCAGTTTTAGGTCAGATTGTGTGTGTGTGTGTGTGTGTGTGTGTGTGTGTGTGTGTGTGTGTGTGTGTGTGTGTGTGTGCAGAATTCAAGATGGAGACATGGCAGTTTTAGACCAAATTAGAATTAGAAAAAAAAATATAATGAACCACTGAATTACACATCAAATTAGAGTGACCTTAATTAGTACTTACGCAGGTATAAACAAAGGTAGACTCAGGTGTAGCTGACGTGTAATTACCTGGAAAAATAAAACAGTTCTTTAATACACTACATTATTATTATTATTATTATTATCATTATTATTATTATTAGCGGTGTATGTATAGTTATTTCATAGCAAGCCATCAGATACAACTCTACAGTATTGTATTATCAGAAACGCTACTGTATGTGAATAAGATGTAGCCTAATTTATCGTGTATTTTATGCTGTATTTCCCATCTTTGTAATGCTGCTCCTTGGCTTGTATTCTCACGAGTTGAAGAAGCTCCCTAACACCTCTTCCTCACCTATTTATTCTGGCTATGGCTGGCTGATATCGCTTTGTGTGTCATTTACGCAGAGTTTGGCGATATTAGAAGGATTTAAGGAACGCAGAAGAGGAGGGAAGGTATACCGTGCAAAATGAGCCAGCCATACCCCTTGTCGTCTTGTCTCTCTCTTCTTCATTGCTTCCATCACGTGCAAGACAGTCATTTGTTTTCATGCTTTTTACTTTACTTGTCATTATTTGTGTGTGTGTGTGTGTGTGTGTGTGTGTGTGTGTGTGTGTGTGTGTGTGTGTGTGTGTGTGTGTGTGTGTGTGTGCCGGACGATTTTATTCAGCTTGTGGAAATCATCTTGTAGTGGAAAAAAAAAAATAACCCCTTCAGATCGAGGACGTATATTTCTTCCCCCCCCTCCCCTTGCTATCGGATGCTGGAGAGGGACGCCTTCACGCGGTGGCGCTGATGTAACCGGGCGGCTCCACTGCCCGGTTATACAAACGTCCCTCAACTCCCTCCCTATCCCCCGAAAGGTGGATGGTGGACTGAAGGAGGGGAGGGGAGGGGGGGGAACTTCCACCTGCAGTCCACTGGGTTCACATGCAGCATCAATACAGCTCTAGTCCCTTTATCTTGACCCAGATTTTCGTACCTATGCACCTTATTTCACGTAGCTCAGTGGCAAAGACGGTGCTACGGCTCTGCATCCCTTCCATAGCACTTCCTCGTGACTAGCACCGCATTCTACTGTTAGTCTAGTGTTCCAGCTCAGCACTCAGGATGGAGAGATGGCAATTTTAGGCCAAGTTTGAGTAGAGGGAGTATAGGTAATCTGTAAATACCTTCCAAGTGATTTTTCTTTTCCCCCTTCTTCCTTTACAGAATGATGGAGGAGTGAGGAGAGGAAGCCCGAGGATGAGGTGGAGGGGGACATGAGGGAGACTGACTTGGAGTGGTTAGAGGAGGTGGAGGTGAGTAGTGAGGAGATTTTAACATTGATTTTTTTTTTTCTTGGTATTTGACAGCGTAAGATAGATATATGCTTACGAAGAGATAGATAGATAGACAAATAGATAGATTGATAAAGAAATAGTACATGGATAGATGGGTGCAAAGTTAGAGAGAGAGAGAGAGATCTGTGAATGGTGAATGCAAGGGTAGACAGACAGATAGATAGATAGATAGATAGATAGACAGACAGACATAGATCCAAAGATAGACAGACAGAGCGGTGAATGGAAAATAGGCGAATGCACAGACAGACAGATAGATAGATAGATAGATAGATAGATAGACAACTCGTGTATCGTATTCCGTTGCAAATGAAGGCAGTGCAACAAGAAAATGAATGTCCTTGTTATTCATTCACAAGTAGCGTTGTTATTGTTGTTGTTGTTGTTTTTTTTGTTGCTCTTGTTGTTGTTGTTGACCTCTCCTGCGTGCAAGAGAGAGAGAGAGAAGGACCTTTGCAACCCGTCGTGCATGGAATTTAAGTTGCAGAAAGAGTAGCTTGCATTTTTTTACTCCTGTTGATGTTGACTGGGTGAGTGTACACGTAGACACGCACATGGACAGTACTTACACACACACACGCACACACACACACACACACACACACACACACACACACACACACACACACACACACACACACACACACACACACACACACACACACACACACAGCTCTCTAAGTTTCATGTTTAGAATTCAAGAGAAGTGAGTGAGAGAGAGGACATGACGTGCTGAGGAATATATATATGAGAGAGAGAGAGAGAGAGAGAGAGAGAGAGAGCCTACGCCCTGCTGTGTACGTAATTACCACACACAATAACAAAAGACCATTGCTGTGGTAATGACTGTGGTAGGTGTGGTGGTTATGAGTGTGAGGTTGTAGGAAAATTGTGGTTGTAATGGTGGTGGTGGTGGTGGTGGTGGTAGTAGTTGTGGTGGTAGTTGTAGTTGTGGAGATGGTGATGGTGATGGTGGTAATAATAATAATAATAATAATAATGAAATAATAATAATAATAAAATAATAATAATAATAATAATAATAATGGTAAATGTAAGAAAATGGAAAGGTCTTCAAGGCGGTGTGTGTGTGTGTGTGTGAAACGTGTGTGGATGAAAGGTACACACCTGGATGCATCTGGTGAGAGAGAGAGAGAGAGAGAGAGAGAGAGAGATACAGGCGATTGAACACGAAGTATGATACTTGGAGAGGGAGGGAGGGGGTGGGGAGAGAGAGAGAGAGAGAGAGAGAGAGAGAGAGAGAGGAGAGAGAGGGAGGGGGTGGGGAGGGAGAGAAAGAGAGAGAGAGAGAGGGAGGGAGGGAGGGAGGGGTGGGGAGGGAGAGAGAGAGAGAGAGAGAGGAGAGAGGGAGGGGGTGGGGAGGGAGAGACGGAGGTAAAGTGGCGGAGGTCAAGGCAGAGAGAGAGAGAGAGAGAGAGAGATGCATGGGGGAGTGAAAAGATAGGACCGCGAGAAAAGGAGGAGGATTACATAGGATTACATAGGATTACATAGGATTACATAGGAAAGCAAACAGCAGCAGACATTATGGTCCTTTCGAGGCCGCTTGTTACAGAGAAAACTATGACTACAAGATCTAACTGTACATGCTGAAGGGTAAGGATAGTATAGCAAGAAGGCTCCCCCCACCACCAAACCCTCCAGGAAAAAGTGAGAGGAGGAGGAGGAGGAAGAGAAGAAAGAGAAGAAGAAGAGGAGGAGGAGGAGGAGGAAGAGAAGAAGAAGAAGAGGAGGAGGAGGAAGAAGAGGAGGAGGAGAAGTGTGTGTGAGGACTTTTATTTATACTTGGAAATTTTTGTAACCTTGAGAGAGAGAGAGAGAGAGAGAGAGAGAGAAATACCTAAGCATATCGAAGCAAACTCTCTCTCTCTCTCTCTCTCTCTCTGCCGTAAGAAGAGGATGTCATATCAGTCTTGCATGTTCGGTCTTCCTCTCTTTCTCTCGGCCCATTCTTTCCCATGGGGGGCTTATGTGTGATAGATACATAGCTGAAGGGCAGATAGATAGAAGGGGTAGACGTGTGTGTGTGTGTGTGTGAGAGAGAGAGAGAGATAATGAACACACACACACACACACACACACACACAAACAGAAAAATAAACTCCTCCACCTAAATAATTATAAACCAGTTAACAACAGCAAGGCAATTAAATGACCCTAATTACTTCCCAAGGTATCTAATTACACCTGGCGAGGCTAATGAGGTCAAGGTGAATGAGGTGATTGGCTGGAATACCTGTGAATTGGTTAGGTGGGCTAAATGGTTTATAATTAGCACGTCTTTAGTCAGTAATTAGTGTGTGTGTGTGTGTGTGTGTGTGTGTGTGTGTGTGAGAGAGGATGAAGAGTATTTGTGTTTTTTTAGTATGTGTGTGTGTGTGTGTGTGTGTGTGTGTGTGTGTGTGTGTGTGTGTGTGTGTGTTATCTGTGAGTATGAATAATTCCTGTGTGTGTGTGTGTGTGTGTGTGTGTGTGAACGGGGGTAGAAGAAGTATGTGTCTTTCTGGGAGGGAGAGAGAGAGAGAGAGAGAGAGAGAGAGTATTGCACATTCATGCCTGACTAGATATTGGCGTGTGTATGTAAAGTTTGCGTGTAAGTTTTTGCGTACATGTGTGAGGTGGCCAATACGTACACATGTGCGTGGTGGGAGGGTGCACATGGTCACTTCCTGTACACATGTCATTGGTCTTATAAAAATTGCAGGAAAGAAGAAAATTAACTGATTGTTTTGGTGGTGTGGTTGGGATTGTGGTGGTGGTAGTGGTGGTGGTAGGGGTAGTGGTAGTGTTGGAGAGAGAGAGAGAGAGAGAGAGAGAGAGAGACCTGAGCTGAGGTAGGTGGAATGGAAAAGGTGAGACTGTGTGTGTGTGTGTGTGTGTGTGTGTGTGTGTGTGTGTGTGTGTGTGTGTCTGTCTGTCTGTCTGTGTGTTCGTTTTGTTTCCTTTTTAAAGGCTCCAGCATGCTTGCATGCGTCGGCCTTGGTCACCAAATTGAGGCTCCCAATGCTGCTCGATCTCTGGCAGCCTCCCCATTCAGTCCCTTATCTCTGGGGTCACACTCAATGACCTCGTCCCAGGTCTTTTCGGTCTGCCTCTCGCAACCCTACCCCTAACGTTAACACTTTTCCCTTAAAGCACTCAATTATCATCCCCCATCCTCTCCACATGCCCGAACCACCTCAATCTACCTCTCCTCATCACAACACCAGTACACTCCAGTCCCATCCTACCTCTCAACTCTTCCACCGTAAACCCAGCCTCCCCAGACCTTGCACTCAGGGACGCACTGCACATCCACCTAATCATTGCCATTTCTGTACATTTGAGCTTGCGAATTTCCTCTTCCTTTACTCTCCAGGTCTCACTGCCATACAGGACGCTCTCCCCGACACACCGCACACATGAAATCAGCATTATCTCGCAGTCTACCTCTAATACCACTACATCTCTTACGCATCCACTTATCACAAACACTACACAGGATGGAATTACTCAACACTCCCTTGTCCCGCGTACCATCCCTTCACTTCCTGAATGAAATGTGTAAATCCTCAACCACAAACAGATTATTTCACCCTCTCAAAATTGCATCAACTCCAATATTTCGTGACAGCTAACAGTAGGCGATTTTTATGCACCTGGGAGTCATAGGAGCCTGTGAGGTGGTGGTGGCTGAGTGGTAAGGGAGATGGCCTAGTGACCCGAGTTCGATTCCTGAGATGATCACCTTCTCGGCCTCTCACTTCCCTCCACTAGACACCTGATGATATTTTGTGTTGTGGGAACGGCTCAGTGTGCTGGTGTGGGCGTGGCAGTGGGAGTAGGGAATCAGTAAATACAAGCTACACATTACCAGCGTCGACAGCCGTCCCAACAACACACAAGAAATCGCCCGGCGGAGTGGAAAAGGACCACTGTTTTTGGACCACCCTGTATTCCTTAGCTGAGGGATGCTTGTTTACTTTTATCTATCTGTTTGTTTGTCTATCTATCCATCCATCTGTCTATCTGTCTGTCACCATCTGTCTGTCTATCTATCTATCGATCAATCCATTTCTCGTCTATTACACCCAAACTCTCTCTCTCTCTCTCTCTCTCTCTCTCTCTCTCCCTCCCATCTCCATTCTCCTCTTTTTATGCATGCAACTACTGTCACTAATTCAAGGACATGAATATTGCACAAGGAGGGTATTTAGGGGTAATTTGCAACATAAATCAACATGTCAATATTGCAAGAAAGCGACACACGAAAACCCGGAAGTTGCACGCCCATACTCCGCTCACTTCAGCTTGGCCTAAAATTGCCGTCTCTCCATCGTGAATGCTGCTGAGTTGTAGCAAGAGACTGATTTGAATATGGTACTAGTCACGAAGAAGTGCTATGGAAGGCCGGGGAGAGAGAGAGAGAGAGAGGTGAAATACACCCTGTTAAATCACCAATAATCAGACTTCATGAGAGAGAGAGAGAGAGAGAGAGAGAGAGAGAGAGAGAGAGAGAGAGAGAGAGAGGGAGGGAGGGAGGGAGAGAGAGAGAAGTGGAGTATACCCTGTTAAGTCACCAATAATCAGTCTTCATGGCCCGTAATTTTGTCGGTTGCGGAAGCTCCATGACACCTTTTCCTGAGCGATTTATTTTGCCTATTAGACCTTACTACCCCCTTCGGTGTTACATAAATCCTTCCAATATCGCCATACTCTACAGAAATAACTTACAAAAGCATATTAACCAGCCACATCCAAAAAAATAAATCGCAACGGAAGAGGTGTTAGGGAGCTTATCATCACATCACGTCCCTGTTAAGAAAGAAACCCAACCCTTCGAACAAGATGGCGTTTTTATTCTCTTTATTAATAAATAGACGATTTTATTGATGGTAAAGATGAGGTTTAATAAGATTGCGTGTAGACAGTAGGAATAAAGTACAGTGTTGGTAATGGTAGTGAAGGGGTGAGGGGACACTCTCTCTCTCTCTCTCTCTCTCTCTCTCTCTCTTTAAAAATGTATTGGCTGGAGGCATATCAGATTTTTATTTATATTTATTTTTATTTTTTTAATGCACCCCCCCCGGTATATGTTTATAAGTCCAATCCAAGAGTCCCAGCTGTCTACGTTACCTCTCATACACCTCCACATGCCACCACTTCGGCGCTAACACCCACCGTCCATATTGAATACATGCCAGGGGTGTCTCATACAGGCCTGGTGTATTGGTGTTAGCGGGGGTGTTCTTACGGTATGTCGATGGGTCTTATGCTACACTAGTGCTTGCCCGGAAATATTTACGAGATTAACTAATACCCTTTTCATCACAGAATATTTGTAAAGACTAATATCATTTTCCATACTGTTATTGAGCCCACAGTGTCTAGTTCTGACCAAAAAGTCGGAAAAAAAAAATAATTTGGGCATATTTTTGCTTGTCGCGATTTTCGACAATTTCGCGCCGTCGTGTCGCGCGCGATCTTGAAAATTTTTGTTTGATATTTTTGTTTACACTCTAGACTTACTTTGACCTAATGCAAAAATAATTAGTTCGATATCTGTTACCGTTCTCATGAAAACGCACACACACACACACACACACACACACACACACACACACACACACACACACACACACACACACACAGCTTGACTTTATTATTTAGAGAAGTAAAGTCTGTTGTAACGAGATTCAGATCCTTGGCTTTGTTCCCTGCCCCAGCCGGGATTCGAACCCGCGTCCATTGGGAAAAAAGAGTGTAAGAATAAGATAGAAAATTTCAGTACCAATTAATATACTGAATCGAAAAATTAAAAAAAAAAAAAAAAAATCCTGACATGGAGTAAAAGAAACGGGATTTATGCAGAATCCATCGTCTCGTGTTATATTGTTTCGTTCGGAATGTACACCGATACTTTTGGTGATCGTGTGTACCTGGCGACTTACGTACACGTTTAAGTTTTTGTGTGCGTGTGTGGTTATGAATTATCGGAGGAGTTCACGGAATCACGTTGTGTGTGTGTGTGGGTGTGTGTGTGGGTGTGGGTGTGTAGGTAGAGGTGTGAGTGGTTGTTGTGTGGTGAGATGTGGTGTGTGGTGAGGTGTGGTGACGTGAGATGAAGTGTGATGAGGTACAAAGGAGTACAAAGGAAAGCAAACAGCAGCAGTCCTTATGGTCCTTTCGAGGCTGCGTGTTACAGAGTAGACTATGACTACAAAATCTAACCCTACATGCTGAAGGATAAGGATAGTAAAGCAAGAAGGCTGCCCCCGCCTTCAAACCCTCCAGTTAAAAGTGGCAGGAAAAAGTGAGAACAACCACCTTGCAGCGTGGAAAAACTGACATGGAAATTTTATAGGAAAGACAGAAAAGGAAAATTTACACTCTATAGTACTTTTTTCATAAGCCACCTGTTTGAATAACCTAAAAGAGAAAGTAGTAAAGTAAAATCTATCTCTCTATCTATCTATAGCCCGACGCCCTAATCCCGCAAAGGGTGGCCGCAGACAAAACGCCTCCAAGTCACTCTGTCACCCACCATTTGACTACCCTCCCCCCAACTCACCCCCCCCTCCCTCATATACCTCTCAACTCCATCCCTCCACCTCATCCTCGGTCTACCACTCCCTCTCCCTCCCTCCACCTCACCTACATCCACCCTCTTAGTCAGTCTTTCATTCTCCATTCTCTCCACATGTCCAAACCACCTCAGTGTATTTCTCCTAATCTTCTCAACCACATCCACATCTACCCCACAACGTTCCTTCACTTCTTCATTCTTCAACCTGTCCCTCCACGTCACTCCACATGCTCCTCTCAAGTAACTCATTTCCACTGCTCTCACTCTTGACTTGTTCCCCTCTTGCAAGGTCCACGCCTCGCTTCCATACGTCAGGGTAGGGATCACAATGCCATCATGCAGTGACTTCTTAACTTCCATACTCACCTCCCTATTTCTCATCACTGCTTTCAGTGTACCAACAACCTTCCTTCCCTGCTGTACCCTTTCACGTACTTCATCCCCCAAAGTTCCATCCTTACTCATCACACTACCCAAGTACTTGAATGCACTCACATTCTCCATATCCTCACCATCCAACCTCACTGCACACTCTGTGACTTCATTCCTCTCAAACACCATAACTTTACTTTTGTTTACATTAACTTTCAGCTTCCTCCTCTTACACACTGTCCCAAATTCATTCACCAAACCTTGCAACTCCCATTCATCTTCACTCAACAAGTAAAATGAATAATCGAATAAATAAATAACTAAGGCATGACATGTATGGGTAAGGTGAGTTAAGGGGGCGTTTGTAGACACAGCGTGGAAATTGCACAGTGTGGATGTTTAGGGATGGTGCGGCAGCCTTGCATGGTGAGGAAAGGTGAGATGAGGTGAGGTGTGGTGAGGTGAGGAAAGGTGAGATGAGGTGAGGAAAGGTGAGGTGAGGTGTGGTGAGGTGAGGTGTGGTGAGGTGAGGAAAGGTGAGGTGAGATGAGGTAAAGGTGTGATCAGGTGAGGTAAGGTGTGGTGAGGTGAGGTGAGGTGTCAGAATGAAGAGCCAGGTCGTAGGTGGTGACATGGAACGGGTCGTGTTGTTCTTTGATCGCATGGGTGTCTGCCTACGCCACTAACATCCACGCTTACCCCCCCCCACACACACACACACAAACTACACCACACACACACACACAAACTACACCACACACACACACACAAACTACACCACACACACACACACACACACACACACACACACACACACACACACACACACACACACACACACACACACACACACACACACACACACACAGAAGGGTGGGGGGCCTAACAGCCGTATTCTTAAACATTTCCTTCCCTTGTAGAGGCATGGGAAGGAAATCTTTAGCCGAATTGGTATTCTTAAAAAATTCCTTCCCTTCCTGGGCCGCGCGAAGGGAAAGATTTTTCCTCTGGGCAGCAGAAATTATTGGAACTTGAAGGAATTCCTTGACCCTTCTCTTCAAAAATTCCTTCATAAACTTTGTGCTTTCTGTTGTGGTTCATTGTCTTATATATATTTAAAATGTTGACAGAAGTTACTGTATAATTTTATTGATGCAGTTTACAACGCTATACTAATGTTTAAGCGCTATTTGTGTCTCTTTAAAAGTGTTACCCATGTCGGCTGAGACAATAAGCCAGACATAAACAGAGCAGACGACGTACTACCTTCGATATTCATCCAGTCTTTTATGATCTGACACTGACAAATCTCATACATTATGGCCAGGGTCAAACGAGGATTCATTTCAAGAAACATTTTGGTTGTTAATTTGCCTGAAAAAGGAAAATCTGCCGTCAAGGTCACACGTGTGGTTCGGCTCATGTCTTCCAGCTGGAAATAAACAAGTGAGCGCCGCCATGAGAGTACACGAGACGGACGTTAACAAGTGATTCTTACACTTACTAATAACAACATTAAGCGTAATAATATTCCTCAAATATAATTTATCAAAATATTGTCTTGAGGAGTGAACACGCTGCGGTGTTGGCCAGAATGGCATTTATGGCTGAATACAAATCAACAGTATACTGTAGATGTGGTGGCGACCTCCCACGTCTCAAATGTGTTGTGCTTTCATTATCCAGCACGAGATATGCGTGTTCTGATGTATTCGTTTATAAATTTAACGCTCAATCATACCAAATAGCAGCAGGATGGGTCATTTTAGTTTAACAGGGCTACCAACCTGAACATTTTTCCTTCCCTTCCAAGGAAATCTTTACGCATACTGAAGGGAAAGAAAAATCCTTCGAAGGGAAGGAAAAGTTTAGGGAAGGAATTATTTTTAAGAATATGGCCGTAAAACTCCCCCTCCCTCACTCTTACATTTTCTTTTCACGCATAGAAATTTACGACTATGTGCCCAAGGGGGGGTACTAAATCATCCCGTACGAAGCTATATATCACTCTGCTTACAAGGTTTCCATAAGTTAGACACACAATTGTATCTGTCAGAGTAGTGTGGTGTTACTTTATTCACTTCCCTTTCCGTAGTACACTTATATTTCCCTAATGTACTCAGCCATTTCGTAGTACACTTATATTTCCTCCCCCCTCCCCTCTCTCCTCACCCCCAAGCGTCCTGTCTTCCTCTCTGTCGTGTTCTCTGCTCGTATCATCTCAATATTTGTCTTCGTTATCAGCTTGAACTTTATCATCGTTATTAGACTTATCTTTATCTTCGTTATCGGTATTGTGGTTTTGGTGTGACTCTCTCTCTCTCTCTCTCTCTCTCTCTCTCTCTCTCTCTCTCTCTCTCTCCTTCATTTATGTGAGCGAAAGTTAAAGCTGTTGCCTTTAATTCTTCGTCCTTGTTTCATATTGTATCACTCCACAAAGACTCGTTTATTTATTTATTTATTTCTTTATGTCAGGTTTATATTAATCTCGAAACTTACCTGACCCCTTGAGAGAGAGAGAGAGAGAGAGAGAGAGAGAGAGAGAGAGAGAGACCAAATATTCTTATACTGTTTGCCTTACATATAGATAGATAGATAGATGGATGGATAGATAGATAATTTGTCACGTGGATGGATAAATAGATAGATGAGTGGATGGATAGATAGATAAATTGACATGGGTGGATGAAGATAAATAGATGGATGGATAGATGGATGGGAGGGCGGTGGTGCGTCCTGGGAAGATGTCGTTGCTGAGTAGGGACAAAGGCAACTATAGGTCCTGTTATCGAAGCTGCCCCTCACTGGATGCGGTGTCAGGCAATAGATAAAGATAGATTAGTTTTAGGAATGGTAACAAAATAATCATTGGTGTTATAATTACATTCGCGGTTATCAGAATTAGAGTTTGTAAGAGAGGTAGTTACGTTCTCTCTCTCTCTCTCTCTCTCTCTCATTTCACCCCTTTCTTTAATTCGGGAGACAAAAATTTTCCGTAAGTCGTTCATTCTCCCGCGCAAACCAACAGAAAACGGGGAATCATGACACAGGGCAGACTTAGGCAAACTCCCCGTCTTGCAACTTAACAAAGCTTCATACACTCTTCCTCGTTTACCTACTTACTTTAATCTGGTCTGAGGCCTTAACACTACGCCTAACAAGGGTATGAAGTGCTTAGGCGCCGTGTGGGGGAGTAAGGAGTGAGAATTAGTGCGGAAAAAGCTGAATTTCTCTCACTTTTCCTCTTGTACTCGAGTTATAAGCATCTCTAAACCAATCACTTCTGTAAACAAACTTGCCAACATTACCAAGGGAGTGCAAAATGGTCTCCACCCACATTTATTATTATTATTATTATTATTATTACGTGCATTTGTAAAAGTAATATATTTCATTAGGAGCGTAACCCTTTCCTATGAGCGACTTATTCGCTGACAAGCATAGATAAACAAACTTAAGTATAGATGATGATGATGATGATGGGAGAATTAATGATGATGATGATGATGATGAGCCGAGGGAAGGTGATGATGATGATGATGATGATGATAATGAACAAGGCCATCATTATTTTTCATCCTTCCATGATCATAATAGTCCCAAACGCCATCTCTCTCTCTCTTTCTCTCTCTCTCTCTCTCTCTCTCTCTCTCTCTCTGGTCCAATATTAGCCTCAGTCTTAATTTCAAAGACTTAAACACTGGATCTCTCTGCATTGTTACTCTTATTTAGATAGATAGATAGATAGGTAGGTAGAGTGATAGGTAGGTAGGTAGGTAGGAAGTTCATTTATTTTTTTTAGTTTCATCTCCCTATTGAAACAGAATAACAAAACGTGCATGTGCATTCTCTGATTACTCTTAGGTGGGTGGGTAGGAAGGCAGGTAAGTAGATAGACACACAGGTAGGTAGATAGGTAGGTAGCAGGTAGATAGGCAGGTAGGTAGATAGATACGCAGGTAGGTAAGTAGGCAGGCAGATAGGTAAGTAAGCAGGTAGATAGGTAGGCAGGCAGGCAGATAAGTAGATAGACACGCAGGTAGGTAGGTAGATAGGTAGGTAGTCCATTTAATTATTTTTAGTCTCTTCTACCTGCTAAAACAAAGACAGACAAACAACTTAAGAATGCATTGCCCTACCACTACATCTTCTGAGGCGGCGACAAACAATGAAAATCTAACCACAGTCGACCTTGTGTGTGTGTAGTAGCGGTTGTGTCGTCGTAATCATCGCTAATCCATGCCAACACCAAAAAATATAACCCCCCCCCCTCCCCCTGAAATCGATACAGACCTAGACAGTTTGATTACACGGCCGTAAAGTCTGCCAAGAATGTATTTAGTCGACGTTCAAACACAAGCGCCATTCGTAGTGGTGAAGGGAAAATGGTGTAACGTAGAGAGACCAGTTCTTCGCTACACGATTCCTGACTGCACCAACACTTCGCTATACGATTCCTGACAACACTAGCACTTCGCTATACGATTCCTGACTACACTAGCACTTCGCTATACGATTCCTGACTACACTAACACTTCGCTATACGATGCCTGACTACACTAACACTTCGCTATACGATGCCTGACTACACTTAACACTTCGCTATACGATGCCTGACTACACTAGCACTTCGCTATACGATTCCTGACTACACACTAACACTTTGCTATAAAAACGACACTTCTATACATTTGCTTACTGTTATTCTGTTCAGTGTAATTAAACAGTGAAATCCAGTCCTCTGTTACCCGTTGTTAGGCGTAGGGGGTTCCTGTTAAAGGCTAATGTTGTCTATAGTAACCCCATCATCTCTATAGCACTTCTTCGTGACTGGCATCATCATCTTGTGTCAGACTCTTGGTGTAACTCAGCTTTCATGATGGAGAGATGAGTGTTTCGCCTATACTACTTTCACATAAACTTGGCCCAGATTTTCGTCCTTTCGCGGCTTATTTCTCGTAGCTCATGGCAGAAATAGACAACACTATGGCTCTACAGTCCTTCCACAGCACTTCTTCGTGACTAGCATCATATTCTAGCGTTAATCTCTAGTTACAACTCGGTAGTAGAGATGGAGAGATGGCAGTTTTAGGTCAGATTAAAATTGGTCAAGTTAAAGTGACCAGAGTATAGAATATTTCAGGATTGGTGATTACCTGACGTCCCTTGTCGATTACATGAGCGATAAATCCCCTTCCACCGCTTGGAGATTTACGCCCGTATTTTTGAACTTCTCTTGTAGATGCATGGGAAGGACATTGGTATTCTTTTAAAAATCCTTCCCTTCGAGCAGCCGAAATTATTGGAACTTAACGGAATCATTTGACCCGTCTCTTCAAAAAATCCCTTTGCAATTTCTGTACGTTCTTTTGTAGTTTATTATCTTAAATATATCTAAAATATAGATGACAGGTACTGTACAATTTTATTTATACGATTTGGAAAGATATGCTGGTTTTTAAGTGCTATTTGTATCTCTTTAAAAGTGTTACCCGTGTCGGCTGAGATGTTTAGCCAGAGGTAAACAAAGCAGACGACGCACCACCTCCGCAATTCATCCAGTCTTATATGATCTGACACTCGCAAATTTTATACATTATGGCCAGGGTCACACGAGGATTTTTTTCAAGGAACATTTTGCTTGTTAATTTGCCCGGAAAAGGAAAATCTGCCGTCAAGGTCACACGAGTGGTTTGGGGCATGTCGTCAATCTGGAAAAAACAAGTGAGCGCCGCCATGCGAGTACATGAGACGAACGTTAACGTGTGATTCTTACGTTTACGAATAGCAACATTAAAGGTAATAATATCCTTGGAACGTAATTTATCATCGAAGTATTGTCTTGAGGAGTGAACACCGCTGGCGTATTGACCAGAATGGCATTTATGACTGAATACGTAGCAACAGTATGGATGTGGTGCGACCTCCCACATCTCAAACGTGTTGTGCTTTCATTGTCCAGCAAGAGATATGTGTGTTTTGATGTATTGGTTTACAGTCTAGCGCTGCACCGTAACAAATATCAGCAGGATGGGTCGTTTTAGCTTAACACGCCTACCAACCTGCACATTTTCCCTTCTCTTCCAAGGAAATTATTTGGATACCGATGGAAATCAATACTCCTCAGGGCAAGTCTAGGGAAGGGGTTATTTTTAGGCATATGGCTGTGAGGTCCGTATTCCCGTCGGTTCAGGAGACTCCCTAACCCTTCCTCCTTAGCGATTTATTTTTGTATATGGCTGGTTAGTATCCGTTTTTTACGTTAATTATGCAGGGTACGGCGATACTGGAAGGATTTAAGTAACACAGACGAGGACAGTGTAATAAGCAAAATGAGTCGCTTAGGAAAAGGTGTTAGGGAACCTCCTTACCAGACGAAAATATGAGCATTGAATCAGTCCGTGGTACGTACGGCCACGGACATTACAATCGTTCCACAAAAACGAAGAAATATGAAACTCGTGTACAGTATTCTGAAAAACTTGTTGGGCTACGAACATCACATCACTGGTTTTCAGATGTCATCGCTCACCGTCTCGCAATTTATCGTTCGGACGTGGAACAGTATTTATGTCCGCGACTGTACAGTTATGGACAAAAGTTAGCTATCAGTCCTCTGCCGGTGTTGCCATGCCCTCCATATTTTTCTTCATACCTTCCCAAGAGACAATATCCTTCCTTCCTTCCTTCCTTCCCTCTTTTCTTCCATCTGTCCATCCATCCAGCTATCCTTCCTTCCTTCCGTCCTTCCTTCCTTCCGTCCTTCCTTCCATCCAAACATCCATCCATCCTTCCTTCCTTCCATCCATCCATCCATCCATCCATCCTTCCTTCCTTCCATCCATCCATCCATCCTTCCTTCCTTCCATCCATCCATCCATCCATCCATCCATCCATCCTTCCTTCCTTCTTTCACTTTAGTTAACCTTCAGACTCATATCACGTAGAACTATACTCCTTTAACTCGAACTTGGCCCAGATTTTCGTCGTATTGCAGCTTACTTCACGTAACTCAGAAAACAGCAATAGTACATCTTTACGTCCATCACAGAGCACATCCTCGTGACTAGCATCGTATATCTAGCGCTAATCTATTGCTACATCTCAGCATTCAAGGTGGAGAGATGGCAATTTTAGACCAACTTAAAGTGAAGAGAGTATTGTTTATTTATCACCTTCCTTCGCTACAGTATTAATGAAAATAAAGAGAACACTAAGAGAGAGAGAGACAGACAGAGACAGAGACAGACAGACAGACAGAGACAGAGACAGACAGACAGAGACAGAGACAGACAGACAGAGACAGAGACAGAAAGACGCCTCACCCATTGCAACCCCTAACCTATTACAACCCTTTACCCATTACAACCCCTTACCCATTAAACCCCTTACCCATTACAGCCCCTTACCCATTACAACCCTTTACCCAGTACAACCCCTTACCCATTACAACCCCTTACCCATTACTCATTACAACACCTTACCCATTACAGCCCCTTACCCATTGCAACCCCTTACCCATTGCAACCCCTTACCCATTACAACGCCATACCCATTACGACCCCTTACCCATTACGACCCCTTACCCATTACAACCCCTTACCCATTACAACCCCTTACCCATTACCCATTACAGCCCATTACCCATTACAACCCCTTACCCATTACGCCATACGCATTACAACCCATTACCCATTACAACCTCTTACCCATTACGACCCCTTACCCATTCGACCCCTTACCCATTACAACGTCATACCCATTACAACCCCTTACCCATTACAACCCCTTATCCATTACAACGCCATACCCATTACAACCCCTTACCCATTACAACGCCTTACCCATTACAACCCCTTACCCATTACAACCCCTTACCCATCACAACCCCTTACCCCTTACCCATTACAACACCTTACCCATTACAACCCCATACCCATTACAACCCCTTACCCATTACAACCCCTTACCCATTACATTCCATACTGTTAATCCAGGTAAATCCTCATTCCCCAAATACTCATTAATTTACCAGGTGAGGCAAGGTGTGGTGTGTTGCGGTGTGGTGTAGTGAGCGGAGTTGTAAGGTCAGGTAGGGTGAAGTATGGTGTGGGGGTAGTGTGGTGATGTGTGGTGTGGTGAGGTGGTGCTGTGTGGTGTGATGTAGTGTGGTGTGGTGAGGTGAGATACAGTTAAGGACATGAGTTAGCACAATATTTCACTATCTCACACTGTCCTCTGCTGGCAAAACTGAAGAGAGAGAGAGAGAGAGAGAGAGAGAGAGATGAGAGCCATCTATACTGTAACCTTGAAACCATAACACAATAAAATCTTTAGGAAAAAAAAAAAAACCGCAGCGCCATAAAAAAAAGAAAGATACAAGAAAGAAAAAAAAGGAAACCAGCGGCCTTGCACTCCTCGGACCATTGCAAAATTGAATTAGAGTTGCAAACGTGGCTTTACGATTTCTTGCACAAATTCCAGAAAGCATATGCCGTCTACCTGCGACAGTACTGCACATTTCTTCATTTCAGCGTCTTCGGTTTGTTTATTTTGTTTTTTGCTAACTTGAGGTGATATTAATAAACTTTGTAGAGTCCCCCTGGTACTGAAGGAGTGTATGAAGGCTGTATCTTTGGAGGAAAAAAACACATGAAGATAGCGATAATACAATGCAGAAATAACTTCACTGGATTTGGGGGAGTTAACTTGGCCGCAGACTGGCATACCTCCATCTGTGGTGCTAGTCACGAAGAAGTGCTGTGTGAGGGATGTAAAGCCGTTGTGTTTATCATATTCTAACACTCAGCTTCGGAAAATAAGCAGCAAGAAGACGAAAATCTCCGCTAAGTTAAGATGAACGAGGCAAAAGAGCAACAAGAAGCGCTAATCCTAAGTCTCTCGTTGGGTTGGCGCACTTGGGGATTTTATTTATGCAAAAACCAGGCGATTTTGTTCAGTCGAGAGAAATCCCAACAGCATGAGGCGTTACTCCGTATTTAGTCCATCACAGTAGCCTCAGTGGACCGTGTGTTGCTTTACCCCTTCCCAACAATGGCGTCTTTTTCTTGTCAATCTTGCTACTTTCGGACGAGTTTATTCTGTTCACGGGAGACAGTTCAGTGTGGAGGACTTAGATGTAGCCTTCTTTAGCGTCTAAACTACTACAGATCTCCCCTGTATCAAAATACAGTCGTTTAGCTGTAGGAAGAATGAAATTTGAAAGATATAATCACTTTGAAGGGGTTAATGTGCTCCTGTAATGGCCGTCGAGCTGTGGTTATCGCGGCCGCCGCCAGGGGGACGCGGGCTTTTGTTTACATCTGGGAGGACGAAGACGGATTCGGTTGAGTTGCGTGTCGTGATGGAGTATGTCTCGTGTTCTTTGTGTGTGTGTGGTTATTGTGTGTGTGTGTGTGTGTGTGTGTGTGTGTGTGTGTGTGTGTGTGTTTAGAGTAGTTTATTATTGTTTTTATCTTTACGTGGTTGGAACTACGATGACCACGCTCCAAAAGAGGTATTGCGTGATTAGTAGTAGCGATGGTAAATGGGAGGGATTGTGGTAGTAGTATTAGAAAGTTAGTGGTAGGGGTTTTGGTGGTAGTAGTAATTGTTGTAGTAGAAAGCACAAGTGGTAGTAGTGAGTTAGTGGTGGCAGCAGCAGCAATAGTAGTAGTGGTAGAAGATTATAACATTCAACATACATCATAGTAAAACTGGACAAGAGCCGCAGGGAATTAACCTTATCAAAAATGCCCTCATGACTCAATTTTCAGGAACGTTGCACATTGATCCCTTCAGCCTATTAATATTGCAATCCGTAATCCATTCCCTCATAGATCAATCACGAATTATTCACTTCCCTCCTACGTAGTGAATGCGGAAGCGAAGTTAACAGTGAATTACGGGAACATTACGAAAAACAATGAAGAGAGAGGACTTCTAGTCTGATTCTCTCTCTCTCTCTCTCTCTCTCTCTCTCTTTCTCTCTCTCTCTCTCTCTCTCTCAGGGGCAATAACCTCAAAATACATGGCTTGTGGATTTTTTCATTTTATTTCTTTACTTATTTTTTTTTATCAACAAGGTATTCTCTCTCTTACAATGGACAACGTAGACTCTTTCCCTAGCTTTCCTTCCTTCGTCCTTCTTTCCCGATCCTACGCAAACATATCGGAATTACGGCCGGGACTCGATCTTACGTCTGTCTGAGCATCCCACCCATGAACACTACCCTAGGCCTGTATTCTCCTCGGGTAAGAAGCTCCCTAACACCTTTTCCTGAGCAACTTATTTTAATACACCTCACTGTCCACCTACATAAATCACCCGCATCCCACTATACTTTTTCAATCACAACGTACAATAGGATACTGACCAGCCATATCCAAAAATAATTCGCTAAGGGAGAGGTGCAAGGGAGAGAATACCTTTAGGGCAAAAAGAAATCTGCTAACTTAAGGGTGAATTAAGTGGATGACCTGAAGGGGGAATTTTGAATTTAGAATGACTTAAAAATCGAGGGTAAAAAAAAATATACTACGCTGTTTTTACTCTAACTTGGCCTAAAATTACCGCCTTCCATCTTCAATGCTGAGTTGTATCACTAGATTAACACTAGAGTATGATGCTAGTCACGAAGAAGCGTAAAGTGGTAGTGTCTTTCTCCACCACTGAGCTACGTGTATTAAGCTGCAGGAGGACGACATCTGGGCCAGCTTAGAGTGAACAGAGTATTGTTACCAAGGCGTGGGTGTGTATCCTTATCTGAAGGGCGGGATTATTTTGCTGGCTATGAAAGTGAAATGGCAGGTAACAGACTGACACACACACACACACACACACACACACACACACACACACACACACACACACACAGAAGCTTAGAATTTCACGCATGAGTCTACTGTAAATTGCAACTTGGTGTACATGAGGCCAGAAGTTTTGGAAATTCTTAGCTAAAACAGAAGGCCCTTTGACGAAGCTCTCACTCTCCAACACAGGCCTGCTGCTTGATCTCTGGCTTCAGGTAATATTTCCACACCAGGTACTTGTTATATCTCTTACTAGGAACCTGAGACACCCTGAAGGCGAAGAATGACAGTTGAAGAAGCTGAGGAGAATGAAGGTGATGAGGAAGGAAAATAAGAGGGGTGGAACTGTCTTCTTGCACGTGTGGAGGTCTCGAGGTGGGGTGTCTGGCGCTTCGAGGGTTTGTTGATCGATAATTAGTGATCTCGACAGGTGAAGGGTGAATCCAGGTGCAAGAAGGGACCAGGGGAAGTGTTCTGATCGACGTGACGTTTGAAGTGAGAGTACTGTTATTTTTCTTCATTGGTCATCGGAGTTTGGTTGAGATCGTGCCTGTTCTCATGCCTCTGGTTTTTTCAATTTTCTACTCCCGTGTCTGAGGCCCTGGGAAGACTTGTAAAAAATTGCGATAGGTACAATTTTGTTTTAGTTCCTTCAGCATCTTATAATTCGTTCTTGCTGATGCCAGACGATTTAATTTAGCACAGCGAAATCTTCTGGTGGTGGAGGAGTTATAAAAGTCTCCGCTAATCTCCTGAAAGCAAGAACTCTTTCCTAATTCTATTTTCGCTAACTTCAGACGATTTTATTCAGCATGGAGGGAGGGAGGGGATGAAGGGGGTCACGGGGGCTTAGTATTACCTGCCCTCCATCCACCTGTTGCCTAACGCCTAATCCCGGAGTTCACCTACAAAAACTCCCTCCATGTCTCTCTCTTACTGTTCATCACCACTTCCTCACGCCAATCCAAGACGCCCTTCCCCATGTACGGTCTCAGATAAAGTTCGCCTCTTATTCTACTGCGTCTGCTTCACACTTAGCGAATGCACGCAACTTTTTCTGACGCCTCAAGTAACTAGAAGGCACTCAGAGGGCGCATACCTCCGTCAACGCCAATAAAATTTAAGTTAATGGAGAAATTCGTCTTCCTTACCAGATGAATACTTTTACAGTCTCAACTAGTCAGGTAAAATTCTACGGTCCTAGTCTGCCCCGTTACATAATCTGTGAGAGCGCATACCTCCATCGACACCAAGGAAATTTATGATTTATTCCTACGCCTAGATCCCGGTCCACCACCAAAAAAAAAAAAAAAAAAAAAAAAAAAAATCATTAACTTCTCCCTGACCCACTTCCCATCCATCCACCAGAATCCATTGAAAGCAGCTATCTTTTTCTTTTCCTTTCTTTTATTTTTATTTATTTATTTTGATATCTCGTCCACAGGCAGACAAACAGACATTCACAGTTGGTATACACAGCCTCCTCCAGCTTCGCAGGCGGAGGTAAAAAGGGAATTATTTATGGGAAGGAGGCAATATTAGCCAGTAGGGGAGAGAGGAGAGAAGGACCTGAAGCATTAAGCAAACTTTTCTCCCCGCCTGTTTTTCTCCCCTTCTTCCTTCTCGGGCTACCTCTCCTCCTCCTCTTGTTCCTTCTCGGGCTCCGTCTCTTCCTCCTCTTCCACACCTTACCGTCTGACGCTCCAGGTGACCTCAATTAACCTGCCCTAACACCCCGTAATGAGAGGGTTAATGGCGTTACGTGTGTCCTCACCTGACACGGGCCACCTGATTTTTTTTTTTTTGATGTGAGGAAGAAGGAACCAAAGGCCGCGAGCCCGCAATTATTGTTCCTTCCAAGAGAAAAACAAAATACAAGAGAGAGCCAAATTCAAGATCCGATCATTTCGAGATGCCTGGACACACTGCGTTTGAAAGACTGGAGATCATAGGAAGCAGGAAATACAGACAGAGGGAGACAGTTCCAGAGCTGACCTGTTGCATAAATGAAGGACTGGGAGTAACGGTTAACTCTTGCATTAGAGAGTTGGACAGAAAAGGGATGAGATTTTGCTGCTAGACGGGTGCTTACGTAATGGGTCAAGGTGAAGGGCGAGAGAGTGAGGATGCTTAGCGAGTAGTAGTAGTAGTAGTAGCCCCGGGTTCATCTGAAACGTGAACCCTGTGAACTGCATGCTCAAACTGATCTACATTGTACCATCCGCCCTTTGGAGGATAGGAAAATAGGTGAAGAAGGAGATAAAGTAGGTGAGGAAATAGGTGAAGAAGGAGATGAAGTAGGTGAGGAAACAGGTGAGGAAGAAGGTGAGGAAGCAGGTGCCACCACGTGAAGGCGCTCCTCCCCAACACCCGAAGCGAGCAGTAAGCACGCGAAACACTCCCTATTAAATCCCTAAATCTCTACTAAATCCCCAAACCCCCACTAAATCCCTAAATCCCCACTAAATCCCTAAATCCCCACTAAATCTATAAATTCCCACTAAATTCCTAAATCCCATCAAAATCCTTACAAAATCCCTACTAAATCCCCAAATCCTTACTAAATCCCTACTAAAAAAAAAATCCGTAAATCCCTACTAAATCCTCACTAAATCCCTAAATCCCCTTGACACGGATTTATGGCAATCTTACAACCAGCGCAGTTGACCTTACACGACACGAATCTGACCTTTGACCTCCATTTAACCTCTTCAGCCACGCATCTCGCAACTATACTCCTTTCACCTTAACTTGGCCCGGATTCTTCTCCCGTTGCGGCTTATTTCACGTAGCTCATTTGCAGAATAAGACAATGCTGTGGCTCTACATCCTTCCCATGGCACTTCTTCGTGACTAGCGTTGTGATTCTAGTGCTAATCCCTCGCTACAACTCAGTGGCCTAACATCCTTTCCATGGCACTTCTTCGTGACTAGCATTGTGATTCTGGTGCTAATCCCCTGCTACAACTCACTGGCGCTACATCCTTTCCATAGCACTTCTTCGTGACTAGCGTTATGATTCTAGTGCTAATCCCTTGCTACAACTCACTGGCCTAACATCCTTTCCATAGCACTTCTTCGTGACTAGCATCATAATTCTAGTGTTAATCTCTTCTTGTAAGTCAGTATTCAAGATGGAGAGATGGCAATTTTAGGCCAAGTTAAAGTGAAAGGGGTACTGAAATCTACCCTCCATGTCAACAACAAATCGTACCCAAGTGTTCGGGATCAAACACTGCGTCTATCAATTGTTCTGGCACTGTTCTTGTTCTTCTTGTTCACGGCGGTCACCTGGATGTCGCTGTGTTCTTCCCCCACCCCTCACCTGCGCCTCCTTTCCACCTGACGTCGCCCTCTTCATTCCTTCCTGCCTTTTTCTCTCTTCCTTCTTCGGCTCCCTCGCTGTCTTTCTGTTACCCCCATCCCTTCATTTATGCTTCTCTCTCTCTCTCTCTTCTCTCTCTCTCTCTCTCTCTCTCTCTCTGTCTCTCTCTCTCTCTCTCTCTCTCTCTCGTCTTCCATTTTTCTTCCTCCTGTTTTATCCTTTCTCCTCCTCCTCCTATTCTTCTCAGCCACTCCCTCCTCCTCCATCCTAATATTCCTCCTTCCTCCCCTTCCTCCCTCCCTCCCAGTCTTTCCTCCCTATATCCTAATCTCTCCCTCCATCTTCCATTTTTTCCTTCCCTCCTTCTTTCCTTCCTCTTCCTCTCTCTTCCTTCCCGCTTTCCCCCCTTTTTCTCTCCCTCCCCCTTCCCTCACTCTTCTCTCCTTCCCTCTTTCTTCCTCTCTTCCTACCCTCTCCTCCTCCTCTTCCTTTTCCCTTCCCACTTCCCTCACTCTTCTCTCCTTCCCTCCTTCTTCCTCTCTTCCTTCCCCCTCCTCCTCCTCTTCCTTTTCCCTCCCCCTTCTCTCATTCTTCTCTCCTTCCTTCTTCCTCTCTCTCTTTCCCCCTCCCCTATTTTTCTCTCCCTCCTCCTCTTCCTTTTCCCTCCCTCTTCTCCTTTTCCCTCCCTCTTCTCTCCATCTACCCACACGTAAGCCAAGTCAGTCCAGGCGTGAAGAATTGAGTGTTGCGTTTTTACATGTTGCACCTTTGGCCCTGTTGCATGCATTGTTGACCTGCGGAGGGCGTTTTGGGCTGACACGGCAAACCAGCAGACGACGCGTGTCAATCTTGGGCGATTTGTGGGTTTGATAGACAGATAGATAGACAGATAGATAGAGATAACTAGATGGATGGATGGATGGATGGATGGAAGGAGGGATAGATAGACAGGTATAGATTAATAGACAGAGAAACAAACATTGATAGACAGACAGATAGATAGACAGATATAGATAAATGGGGACAGACAGACAGACAGACAGGTTGTGACAGCATAGGGATGAGGGTATGTCCATCACAGACGCTTTTGGAACTCATGCTTGGGTCAGATAGATAGATAGATAGATAGATAGATATAGAGACAATGATACAGCTCAGGCGGTAGATGTGATAGTCTTATACGTATTTCCTGTTGTTTTGCGATTTATTCATGATTAGGACGGGAGAATTACGCGGTTGCATAGGTACCCAGACCACACACGCCTTACAGACCCAAGGAGATGGTCTGGCATTAACCCCTTCAGCTCGGTGACTCTCTCTCTCTCTCAAATAAGTGAGGAGCACAGACCAACAAGAAGGCTCTCCCCCACGCTCTGAACCCTCCGAAAATCAGCAGTACAGGAAAACAGAGAGAAGCAACACCCGAGGGAAATTTCAGAGGAACGGCAGAAAGAAGTAAATGGATTGAACTTTATGATTATATATGTGGCCGTAAA
Source organism: Coenobita brevimanus (assembly GCF_032717465.1). Taxonomy (NCBI): domain Eukaryota; kingdom Metazoa; phylum Arthropoda; class Malacostraca; order Decapoda; family Coenobitidae; genus Coenobita; species Coenobita brevimanus. Next base: position 2,115,805 of record NC_136974.1, on the reverse strand, counting down.
ATAAAAAAAAATAAATAAATAAACAAAAAAAAACTTATTCCTACCAACTTCCTCTTATTCATTGCACTTCAAAAAAATTGGTGTTTTAACTCAAAAAATTGGGACCCATTTTTTATTTATTTTTTTCATTTATTCATTTATTTATTTAGACTTAGATGATATTGTTTTCAAGTCTCAGGGGTTTGATGCAGACTTAGTAACCCCTTCAGTACTAAAAGTCTGTCTAAGGCTGGATAGAATCGTCTAGCAGCGGCAACAGTACACACACACACACACACACACACACACACACACACACACACACACACACACACACACATTAAATGGAGTCACCGAGATTCTGAGTTACACACACACACACACACACACACACACATTAAATGGAGTCACCGAGATTCTGAGTTACACACACACACACACACACACACACACACACACACACACACACACACACACACACACACACACACAATTTCTACAAGGTAATGAAAGCGATCCAATCCTTTCCGAAACAGGTCAGTCCCTCAATTAGCAGTCGAGGTTAATTAAGAATGGTGTAATTAACGTCAGTAATTAGTGTGATTTGACCTGCCATTAATTAGATCATTATTAGAATTACAAACAAAATATTCAAGTACCGAGAGAGAGAGAGAGAGAGAGAGAGAGAGAGAGAGAGAGAGAGAGAGAGAGAGAGAGAGAGAGAGAGAGAGAGTCCCACCCCAGGTCTCAGGTAAGCAGAATCGCACTGAGTTACCTGTAATTAAGTACCAGAGTTGTCCCACGCATGCAAGGGCTATTGATCTGTTAAATATCGCCCTCCAACCCTGTCTAACCTATCTGTCTATTGCCAGACGCCTTAATGCCATACGGGGTGGCCATAAACAAATCGCCCCCACGTCGCCCTTTCCCCCACCATTTCACAGCCCTGCTCTAACCTCACGACCTATTATTTCAAGACTCACAGGTCAAGACGAGAAATAAGGTCGCAATAGAACCCCAAACGAGGTCACCCATGAATTGACCCGAGGCGAGGCAGCGAAAGGTCAGATAGGGTCACCCGGGGGAGGCGGGGGGTAGGGGAGAGGTAGAGGGGAGGGAGGGAAGTAGCAGCTAAGGGGAGGGGGAGGGAGGGTAGATGGGAGGGGGTATGTGGAGAAGGTGGTGTCCATATTGTATTAATCGACACGCTATGAGCTCTCTCTCTCTCTCTCTCTCTCTCTCTCTCACACCCCTGCATGCTATTTCTATCTCCGGCTTCTCTTTTATTCTCTCCCACTCTCTCTCTTTACTTTCTCTTTTCTCTCTTTCAGCCACTCCCACCTCTCAGCCTCTCCCACCTGTCTACCTGTCCCACCTGTCTGCCTATCGCACCTGTCTGCCTATCCCACCTGTCTACCTGTCCCATCTGTTTACCTCTCCCACCTGTCAGCCTCTCCCACCTGTCAGCCTCTCCCACCTGTCTACCTGTCCCACCTGTCTGCCTCTCCCACCTGTCTACCTGTCCCACCTGTCTGCCTCTCCCACCTATCTACCTGTCCCACCTGACTGCCTATCCCATCTGTCTACCTGTCCCACCTGTCTGCCTGTCCCACCTATCTACCTGTCCCATCTGTCTACCCGTCCCACCTGTCAGCCTCTTCCAACTGTCAGCCTATCCCACCTGTCTGCCTGTCCCACCTGTCTGCCTATCCCACCTGTCTACCTGTAATTAACTTCCCCAGGTGTGCTCTCCAGGTAACCCCTTTATTTGTAGTGATTTTTTAAGCTGAATAAAATCGCGTGACGAATAAAAAAAAAATAAAAAAAAAATAATTGAGCTGAAGTGGTTGAAGCCTTTGGTAACACTGATATTTTAAGTCTCTCTCTCTCTCTCTCTCTCTCTCTCTCTCTCTCTCTCTCTCTCTCTGATATGGCCTTAAGTAATTTTTGAGAGAGAGAGAGAGAGAGAGAGAGAGAGAGAGAGAGAGAGAGAGAGAGAGAGAGAGAGAGTTATAGCCAGCAGTAATTTGAGAGAGAGAGAGAGAGAGAGAGAGAGAGAGAGAGAGAGAGAGAGAGAGTTTCAACAGCCTCCCAATCCTTCTTGCAACTCAAAACCCGACTAACGACGCTTAGTTTATCGTAAGTGCATTTTCGTATCGCCGGTCGGACTGTCAGGCAAAGTCCGTTACTTCGATTGAGCGATGTATAGGGAAAGTTTCGTTATTATTCACATTTATCATTTATTATCGATTTATTTTTCTTTTTATTTTGGACTGTGTTTTCAGAAGTGTTCGCTCGTACACATAAATAGGTTTCAGAAGTGACCGTGTGTGTGTGTGTGTGTGTGTGTGTGTGTGTGTGTGTGTGTGTGTGTTTCAGAAGATTTCATTCATACAGACAAATTAATTTCAGAAGTGGCCATATGTGTGTGTGTGTGTGTGTGTGTGTGTGTGTGTTTTAAGTTTTCGTTCATACACACAAATTAAATCGGGAAAGTGGCCGTGTGTGTGTGTGTGTGTGTGTGTGTGTGTGTGTTTCAGAAGTTTTCGTTCATACACACAAATTAATTCGGGAAAGTGACCGTGTGTGTGTGTGTGTGTGTGTGTGTGTGTGTGTGTGTGTGTGTGTTTCAGAAGTTTTCGTTCATACAAACTAATTCGGGAGTGACCGTGTGTGTGTGTGTGTGTGTGTGTGTGTGTGTGTTTTCAGAATTTTTCGTTCGCGTATACATAATTTCCCAAAATGCTTCGCCGTGGCCGATATAGTGTTAGAAAATCCTGAACGAATTGGCCAGACCTCATTTGTATTCTTTTTGGCGATTTATTTTCTTTCTTTTTTTTCGTCCCCAGGTGCTTAATTACGGACAGGTGTGAGCGTTGAGATTACCTGAGTATGTTTGTTTCACCTCTCGCTTACTTTCTCATTCTGTCTCACTTACTCTCTCACTTTCTTTATTCTTACTAACTTGCATTTATTTACTCTCCTACTCAGTCTCTCACGCTTACTCAGCCACTCTCATTCATTGACTCACTTCATTCATTCACTGACTCACTTCATTCACTGACTCACTCACTTCTTCATTCACTGACTCACTCCTTCATTCACTGACTCACTCCTTCATTCACTGACTCACTCCTTCATTCACTGACTTACTCGCTCATGCACTTCGTCATTCACTGACTCACTCCTTCATTCACTGACTCACTTCGTTCACTGACTCACTTCATTCACTGACTTACTTCTTCATTCACTCACTTGTTCATTCACTGACTCTCACTCCTTCATTCACTCACTTCTTCATTCACTGACTCACTCACTCCTTCATTCACTCACTTCTTCATTCACTGACTCACTCACTCACTTTATTCACTGACTCACTCACTCACTTCTTCATTCACTGACTCACTCACTCACTTCTTCATTCACTGACTCTCACTCACGTCGTCATTCACTGACTCACTCACTCACTTTATTCACTGACTCACTCACTTCTTCATTCACTGACTCACTTATTCACTCACTTCTTCATTCACCGACTCACTTCTTCATTCACTGACACACTTATTCACTCACTTCTTCATTCACTGACTCACCCACTCACTTCTTCATTCACCGACTCACTTCTTCATTAACTGACTCACTTATTCACTCACATCTTCATTCACTGACCGACTCACTCACTTCTTCATTCACTGACTCACTCACTCACTTCTTCATTCACTGACTCACATCTTCATTCACTAACTCACTCACTCACTTCTCTTTTCCTTTCTCACTCACTCACTCACTTCTCTTTTCCTCAGCCTCACTCACTCACTCACTTCTCTTCCTCAGCCTCGCTCACTCACTCACTTCTCTTTTCCTCAGCCTCACTCACTCACTTCTTCATTCATTGACTCACTCACTCACACTCACTGCGTAATTGCGCCCTCAGGTAGTTAATTAGGGGGTAGGTGTTGAGCATACCTGAGTACCACCTTGTTCTCTCTCTCTCTCTCTCTCTCTCTCTCTCTCTCTCTCTCTCTTTCTCTTATATCGAGTCTCTCACAGGGGTCCAAAAAAATAATTTTAGGAGGCGTCCATAAGGGCTAGGAAAGTTTGAAAAATATATATTCCATTCAAAAATTTATTCAGTTCAAAAATTTATTCAGTTCAAAAATTTATTCCGTTAAAAAAATTTATTCCGTTAAAAATTATTTCCCTCCAAAATTTAATTCAAATCAAAAATTTATTCCATTCAAACATTTATTGCTCAGAATTTATTCCTTCCAAACCTTTCTCCCTTTTCAAAAAATTTATTCTTTTTACAAATTTATTTATTTCCAAAATTTATTCCATTCCAAAATTTTATTCCATTAAGAAATTTGTTTATTTCAAAAAATTAATTCCTATCAAAAATTTATTCTTTTTAGCCCCAGTATGTTCCTTATTTTATTTATTTATTTATTTATTATTTATTTTTATTTTAGGTGATAATTTTTTGTTACATAGTAAAATTAGGGACCGGAAAATTATTATTATTATTTTTTTTCACCTTTACCTGGCTCAAATTTTCGTCCTTTACATTCACGTAGCGCAGTGGCAGAAAAAGACAATACTACGGCTCCACATCCCTTCCATAGCACTTCTTCGTGACTACGATTAAACTGAGTGGTGTTTAATGTTACAACTTAGCGCTGGATGGAGAGGGAGCAGTTTTAGGTCGTGTTCTCTCTCTCCCTCTCTCTCATTACTGGCCGTTTGAGGTGGCAGCCTCTGTAATTACTCTCTCTCTCTCTCTCTCTCTCTCTCTCTCTCTCTCTCTCTATCTATCTATCTCCAAAAACAGGCCCATCTACTTTAATCTATTTATCTTTCCGTCCATGTAATCTCTCTCTCTCTCTCTCTCTCTCTCTCTCTCTTGCTCAGTGTGTACAGGAAACTTAAAAAAAAAAAAAAGTCAATGCAGAATTCGTTTGAGTCTCAGCCTTTGGTTCCTTTTTCCCTCAATAAATATTAAATCTATATATCACAAGGCAAGAGATCAGGGCTCGTACTCTCGGCTCAATGAAGCTCCCTAACACCTCTTCCTTACCGATTTATTCTTGGATATGGCTGGTTAATAACGTCTTGTACGATATTAATGGAGGATGGAGAGTGAGAGACTAACGAGGAGAGTGTATGTGAGTGAGGTGGAGGGCAGGAAAGGGAGGGGGAGGCCAAGGATGAGATGGAGGGGTGGAGTGGAGAGGTATATGAGAAAGGGGGGTGTGAGTTGGGAGCAGGGCAGTGAAATGGCGGGGGACAGTGCGACATGGAGGCGATTTGTTTGCGGCCACCCCTTACGGGATTAAGGCGTCTGGCAATAGATAGATAGATAGAGACATTAATGCAAAGTAAGGTGATATTGGAATGATTTAAGTAACGCTGAAGAGTACCCAAGGTGTATTAAGCAAAATAAATCGCTTAGGAGAAGTCGATGAGGATACGTGGCTAGGTATGCTCGCTCTCTAATGAAGGTCAGGTAAACACTAGATGTGAGTGAAGTGAAGGGGAGATG
>NC_136974.1:2095287-2105287 GCF_032717465.1 Coenobita brevimanus | reverse complement strand
CTTCCTGTATGTTGCATGAGGCAGTCAGTTGCATGCCGCGATCGATCCTGCCCGCGTATCGAGCCCCCGTTGGTATATATGAGCTGGTATGTGTGTGTGTGTGTGTGTGTGTGTGTGTGTGTGTGTGTGTGTGCTGGTGTTAGGGAGGTGGAATGGATGGATGTATTGTTTGATTTTCAGCTCACACACACACACACACACACACACACACACACACACACACACACACACACACACACACACACACTCTCTCTCTCTCTCTCTCTCTCTCTCTCTCTCTCTCTCTCTCTCTCTCTCTCTCACACACACACACACACACACACACACACACACACACACACACAAGCAAATTTATAGTCGCTTTAAGTAAACAAGAAAAACAAACAAAGAGGCGGTAAGGTTGAGTTGCCTTTGAATTTACACGTTTATATTTCCCTTTATCTATCTGTCCATCTATCTATCTATCTATCTATCTGTCTGACCTCATCTATTTGTTATCTTCTATCTATCTTGATCTGTTTTCATCTATCTATCTGAATATTTGTTTGTATCTATTTACTACTCTGTATGTGTATATGTATTTTTCTATCTATCTGTATATCCTGTGTGTGTGTGTATGTATGTATGTGTGTGTGTGTGTGTGTGTGTGTGTGTGTGTGTGTGTGTGTGTGTGTGTTTTGCAATCCTAAGACCCACCACTCATCCTGTACGCCACGCAACTTCACATATCACCTTTTTGACTCCCATGCCCACCGTCCATATTGAATACACACCAGATCCGCCTCATACAAGCCTGGTGTGATAGTAGTAGTAGTAGTAGTAGTGAGGATAGGTGGGTGTAGGTGTAGGTGGGTGTCGTGGCGGAGTAGTAATGAATGGTTTAAAGAAATTCGGATAATCATACTGCTAGGATCGAACCCGGGATCTTTCATACAGCGACTAATTCTATACCAACGTGATAAACTACAGTCCTTGTATTTTTATGTGTACGTATGTATGTATGTATCTGTGTCTGTCTGTCTGTCTGTCTGTCTGTCTCTCTCTATCGATCCATGCGTCTACTGTCTGTCTGTCTATCTATCTATCTATCTATCCAGCTGTGTACCTCTTTATCTATCTGTCTATTTATATCTATCTCCATTAGTCTTCCTCTGTCTACCCATCTAACCTCTATATTTATGTCTATCTATCCATCTATCTATCAGTCTTTCTCCTTGCATCTACTCATCCTTGTTTATCTATCCATCTGTCTGACTCAGTCTATCTATCTTTATATCTATCAATCCGTCCCCTCACAGGATGGAGGGCCAGGCAGCACACAGGAAAATCCACCAGACGGTTTCTCACCCCCCCAAAAAAAAAATCGTCCGTTGGTGAGTAATGTTTATTTATTTATTTATATATTTATTCTATTGACATCTTTATTTCTTTCGTTCAATTATTTTTTCTGTATATTTTTTATTTATTCATGTTCAGTTAACGTTCTCTCTCTCTCTCTCTCTCTGACTCTCTCTCTCTCTCTCAATATTCCAGCATTTTTCGACCCCAAACATGAAACCTGGCGTGTAGTTTCCGAAGACTTTTTCCACAAATATTTTTTAAAAGTCGAATATTTATTATTATTATTTTTTTTTTATATTTTCAAGTTTGTATGGACTCAATTTTATTTATTTATTTATTTATTTTATTTATTTACATTTTTTCTTTATTTCTTTATTTTATTTATTTATTGAGTTTTTTTTTTTTTAGTTCGATTCTGTAAATATTCCTTTTTCTTGGTGTTAAAAATTTTGATGCCCTTTTTTGGGATTTGAATTGGATTTTTTTTTTTTCGAAATTGATGCTTGTGTTTTGTGGGGTTTGGTTTTGAGAGAGAGAGAGAGAGAGAGAGAGAGAGAGAGAGAGAGAGAGAGAGAGAGAGAATGAATGGGGAGGGGGAGAGGCAAGAAGGGAAGGGCGGGAAGGAGGAGAGGGAGGCAGAGGAGGAGAAAGAGAGAGAGAGAGAGAGAGAAGAATTAAGAATACAATCAATGAAGTCAGAGAGAGAGAGAGAGAGAGAGAGATGAATGAAAGCAGTGGTAAGGTCATGAATTACTTAACACGAGTCTGTGATTGATTTAGCCAACCCCTTCGAATATCAGCAGCGCATTTTCGTTTTCCATCACACCCCTGCTACTTCCAGACGGTTTCCCTCATCCTGGGAGAGGCCTCAGGTAGAGGAGGGGTTAGTGAGGTCGATGTAACTCCCCCTGCTTGTAAAACCCCTTTCCTCAGTTGAATAAAATCGTCTGGGTGAGAGAGAGAGAGAGAGAGAGAGAGAGAGAGACCTTCACCACTCTAGACTCTTCTTGAATAAAATCGTCTGGAGAGAGAGAGAGAGAGAGAGAGAGAGAGAGAGAGAGAGAGAGAGAGAGAGAGAGACCTTCACCACTCTAGACTCTTCTTGAATAAAATCGTCTGGAGAGAGAGAGAGAGAGACACCTTCACCACTCTAGACTCTTCGTGAATAAAATCGTCTGGAGAGAGAGAGAGAGAGAGAGAGAGAAGTTAGACTATCACACCTCCGACTCTCTGTCCTTGTTAACGTAAAGGTAACGAATAACTACGCTCCCTAACACCTTTCCCTTAGCGATTGTATCTTTCCACTTCACTCCTTAACCCCTTCACTACGAAATAAGGGTGTACGATAGATGTAACGACCAGTGCTGATAGATATAATGACCTTTTTTTGTCTTTATTTTTAGTATGTTTATTAAGGTGAGAAAGAGAGAGAGAGAGAGAGAGAGAGAAAGTTAGAATACAGATACACGCATCATACAAGTAGTAGTAGTAGTAGTAGTAGTAATGGTGGTGGTAGTAGTGGTAATAGTAGTAGTAGTAGCAGCAAAAGTACTAGTTGCAGTAGCAGTAGTAGTAGTAGTAGTAGTAATGGTGGTGGTAGTAATAGTAATAGTAGTAGTAGTAGTTGCAGTAGTAGTAGTAGTAGTAGTAATAGTAGTAGACCTGGAGACACAAATATACCCCCCCCCCTCGCTGCACTTAACAACGTCCAGGTGGGAACTTAACCTTTTCACTCCTATGACCCTTTCTCTCTCCTCATCACCAGACGATTTTCCCCAGCTTAAAGAAGGCCGTCTGTAAACCCCTCCAGTCCTAAAAGCCTTCCACGTGAAAATCGACGGGTGGTAACCATAGCAAAGTATAAGTTATCGAGGTGAAGTGGTTAGGACTCCCCCCCCCCGCAACTAAGAGAGACACACTAAGTTTCTCCTCTCTCTCTCTCTCTCTCTCTCTCTCTCTCTCTCTCTCTCTCTCACACACACACACACACACACACACACACACACACACACACACACACACACACACACACACACACACACACACACACACACACACGCTGAATAAAATCGTCCGTGGCAGCAGGAATGAAGGATTTAAGTCCCTGACACCTCCTCTTAAACGATTTATTTTGCTTATCACACCTTACTCTCCTGTGTTACATAAATCCCTCCAATGTCGCCATACTCTGCATAAGTAACGTACAGAAGGATGTTAACCAGCCATATCCTAAAATAAATCGCTATGGAAGAGGTGTTAGGGTGCTTCCTTGACCTGGTGACCTCGTTTCTTAGGTAGGTCAAGGCTCGTTATGGAAGCTCCCTAACATCTCTTCCATAGCGATTTATTTTTGGATATGGCTAGTTAATATCCCTTTGTACGTTATTCTCACCGATCAAGGAAGCTCCCTAACACCTCTTCCTTAGCGATTTATTTTTAGATATGGTTGGTTAATATCTTTTTATACGTTATTCTTGCAGGTTAATGAAGCTCCCTAACACCTCTTCCTTAGCGATTTATTTTGTTGGTGGCCGGTTAATATCCTTTCGTACGTTATTTATGCAGAGTATAACGATATTGGTTGGACTGATGTAACACAGAAGAGGACAGTAAGGTGTAATAAGCAAAATAAATCGCTTAGGAAAAGGTGTTAGGGAGCTTCTTGAACCAACGAGAACACTTAAGGTAGACTCTGAGTAGCATAGAAGGCCACTTAACACCTTTTCCTAAGCGATTTATTTTGCAGGTTACACATTAATTTTCTGCATGTTATGTAGTTTGAATTTCGACCAATCTTGCATCACGTAAGTACAAGAGGAAAATGAAATGGACTGTGCAGAATAATTCGCTGAGGAAAAGAAAGAAGACCCATTTGCCACACAGAATACAAGATAATGATATGAAGTGTAGAAGTGAAGTGTAATGGACGGAATAATTCGCTTACAGACAGACGATGCGAAATCTATGTCACTCAAAATACAAGATACTGACGTGAAGTGTAGAAGTGTAATGGACAAAATAAATCGCTTACGGACAGACAACACGACACTCATGCCACTCTGAATACTACCCAATACCTGATCGTAATTCCCACGTAAACACCTTAATTAATTCTAGTACCGGTAACGCCCAGGTAAGTCAAATACTCGTAGGCTGAGGAAGCTCCCTAACACCTTTTCCCAAGCGATTTATTTTTGCTTATTACCCCTTACTGTCATCTGTTACATAATTCCTTCCAATATCGCCATACTCAGAATAAAACACTAGAACAGGTGTGAAGATGACAATTTAGCGGTAAGAGAAGAATGATAAAGAGAGTATACCTGTGCAGAATTTCCAGGTAAACTCGATTAAAATTCTATTGACCTCGTTTCGCGAATGTCACTGGATTTGACCTTATATACCGGGTCAGCTCCGTGGCAGTTCTATACTCCGTTTGTTTTAAGCTGGCTACGTTCCCTCACCCCCCCCCCAGCCCAGTCGATGGCCAGGTGTTGTTAGATTGGAGGGTTGATTAGACAGGTAACTCAAAAAACACTGATTTCTTTCTCCTGCGTAAAGATTTATTGAATATTACGCAGCCACGAGTTACTATCCATGAATAAGTGACCCGGTTCCCTCAGGTGATAGCAAAGCGACCCTAGTGACCGGAATAAACAGGTAACGTAAAGGCATCACGTACAGTAAGTTCCGTTATTCATAGCGACCGTAATTCCAGGGTTTTAGAGAGGCGCAAGAACCACCTTTGGCCGTAATTCTCAGGCGTATGCTTAATTACACTTACCTTTAGCATGACGAAGCGTAGCGCCCCTTTGCGTAAACCGGCGGATCCCATGGCTGGTCGTTTAAAGGTATTCCTCCTCCGAAGCCGGCTTTTTCCGTCCTCGAAGCCGGCTTGCACAGTCTCCCAGCCGGCCTAGCGAAGCCGTTGAGGTCTCCTGGAGCTGAGAGAGGGAGTGAGAGCGGCCGGGAGTGACGAGTAGCAGGGAGAGAGCGGCTGGGACAGGGGGACGTCGCCTCGCTTTATATAGGGGGGCGCTCATGTCCCCTCCCACAACGCCCTTTAGCCCCTCCCACCCTCGTCTGGCCCCGCCCACACCCTGGCAGACCCCGCCCCACCCCGTTTTGGTCTCCCCCGCCCCTTTTTACGTCCCGTCCGACCCCACCACGCCCAATTCTGGCCCTCCCCACCCCGTTTCACACCCAGTTTTGTTCTGCCACATCTCCTCCCGGCACCTACGACCCGGTTTTGTCACTCGCCCTGTGTCTCGTTCCCACCCCGCCCTGCCACGCCCATTTCCCGCCCATTTCCACCCATATCCCCACCCATTTCCCCCGTTTCTTCCCTATCCACATCCATTTATCTCCTCTTTCTTCTTCCTCTGTTCATTCCATTTATTGTACATTATAATTTTTCCTTCCAGTGTCTTTCTCATCCGCCCTTATTCACTTTCCCCCTTTCATTCCCGCCCACTATCGGCTTGCCCCACCCTCACCCGCCCACTGCCGCGCCCACATGCACACCCACACACACTCTGTCACCACCACTCACACGCCTACCGTCTCTCACATCCACACATTCTCTTTATTTGTGTCTCTCTCTTTTATTCCGCCCACTCTTTCTTCCCACACCCACCTACACCCTCTCAAACTCTGCCACACCCACTTACACCCTCTCAAACTCTGCCACACCCACTTACACCCTCTCAAACTCTGCCACACCCACCCAAACTCTGTCACTATCACCTACACCCTCCCAAAATCTGCCACACCCACGTACACCAACCCAAACTCTGTCACTCTCACCTACACCCACCCAAACTCAACCACACCCACCTACACCCTCTTAAACTCTGCCACACCCACCTAAACTCTGCCACTCTCACCTACACCCACCCAAACTCTGCCACACCCACCTACACCCTCTCAAACTCTGCCACACCCACTTACACCCACCCAAACTCTGCCACACCCACTTACACCCACCCAAACTCTGTCACACCCACCGACACCCTCCCAAAATCTGCCACACCCACGTACACCAACCCAAACTCTGTCACACCCACCTACACCAACCCAACCTCTGTCACTCTCACCTACACCCACCTAAACTCTGCCACACCCACCTACACCCTCCCAAAATCTGCCACACCCACGTACAACAACCCAAACTCTGTCACTCTCACCTACACCCACCTAAACTCTGCCACACCCACCTACACCCTCTCAAACTCTGCCACACCCACCTACACCCACCCAAACTCTGCCACACCCACCTACACCCTCTCAAACTCTGCCACACCCACCTACACCCACCCAAACTCTGCCACACCCACCTACACCCACCCAAATTGTCACTCTCTCCTACACCCACCCAAACTCAACCACACCCACCTACACCCACCTAAACTCTGCCACACCCACCTACACCCTCTCAAACTCTGCCACACCCACCTACACCCACCCAAACTCTGCCACACCCACCTACACCCTCCCACACTCTACCACACCCACCTACACCCTCTCAAACTCTGCCACACCCACCTACACCCTCTCAAACTCTGCCACATCCACCTACACCCACCCAAACTCTGCCACACCGACCTACACCCACCCAAACTCTGCCACACCGACCTACACCCTCTCAAACTCTGCCACACCCACCTACACCCTCTCAAACTCTGCCACACCCACCTACACCCTCCCAAAACCTCTGCCACACCCACCTACACCCTCCCACACTCTACCACACCCACCTACACCCTCCCAAACTCTGCCACACCCACCTACACCCTCTCAAACTTTGCCACACCCACCTACACCCTCCCAAAACCTCTGCCACACCCACCTACACCCTCCTAAACTCTGCTACACCCACTTACTTCATTCCACACCTTCTTCCACCCACCTGTAACCTCTCACGCCCACCTACACCCACTTACACCTTCCTACACCTACGTACACTCATACACCCATGTATACGACACACACACACACACACACACACACACACACACACACACACACACACACACACACACACACACACACACACACACACACACACACACACACACACACGCCAAGCTCCGAGTGTGACATCCTTAGCGTATCACAAGAAAGAAGTTATTTTTTTTAAAGCAAGAAAGAAGGAACCCAAGGCCTGGAAGTAGAGAGGATATTTATTAACTTCTGAGTGCAGGGTGAGGCGCGTGGGTTGCAGAGAATGACCCTTTTGTTGGTATGTTGAAGGGGGAAGTCTAGGGAACGGGCCTTGTAGTGTGTGTCCAGATTTAGATGCATAAAAAAAAGGAAGCAAACTTGAACACCCTGCAGCCACCTACACCTTTTCCCATCCAGGTGTGGCTTCTCCCAGGTATACACACCTTCCCACGACACCTACACCCTTCTACACCCATCCCTCCCCACCCACACCCATCTTTTCACTCTACACCCACCCTCAAACTGCCTAGACCCTCCCACACCCACCTACACACTACTTACACCCGCCTACACCCTCCCACACCCACATACACTTTCCCGCACCCACCTGCACCTTCCCACACCCACCTACACCCTTCCACTCCCACCTACATACTACTTACACCCACCTGTACCCTCCCACACGTACCTACACCCCTCCACACCCACCTACACCCCTCCACACCCACCTACACCCCTCCACACCCACTTACACTCCTCTACACCCACCTACACTCCTCTACACCCCACCACACCCCTCTACACCCTCCCACACCCACCTACACCCTCCCACTCCCACCTACACCCTCCCACTCCCACCTACATCCACTCACACCCACATACACCCACCTACACCCCTCCACACCCACCTACACCCCTCCACACCTACCTACACCCCTTCACACCCACCTACACCCCTCTACACCCACCTACAGTCTCTCACACCTACTACACCCCTCTACACGCACCTACACCCTTCCACACCCACCTACACCCCTCTACACACACCTACACCCGTCTACACCCACCAACAGTCTCCCACACCCACCTACACCCCTCCACACCCACCTACTACCCTCCACACCCACCTACACACCCACCCACACCCACCTACACCTACCTACACAGACACAACCACCTACACCTTCCCCTACCCACTCACACCCCTCTACACCCACCTACACACTCCCACACCCACCCACACATTCCCACATCCACTTACACACCCACCTACACCCCTCTACACCCACCTCTAGTCTCCCACACCCACCTACACATTCCCACATCCACTTACACACCCACCTACACCCCTCTACACCCACCTCTAGTCTCCCACACCCACCTACACATTCCCACATCGACTTACACACCCACCTACACCCCCCTACACCCCTCTACACTCACTTTTTTTTTTTTTTTAAACTTAGAACGAGAGTTACTTAGAAAAAAAAAGTGCCTTCAATACTTATCCATAAAAAAGAAATTGAAAATAAAAAAGGCAGAATTGAAGTTCATATAATTTGCGATATTTTGAACACATTGCGTCTGAAAGAATGGAGGTCGTAGGCAGAGGGAAAGACAAAATGAGCAAGACTGGATGGTACCGTACTGATGAAAGCAATGTGCGGTGTAACTCTCTCTCTCTCTCTCTCTCTCTCTCTCTCTCTCTTACACACACACACACACACACACACACACACACACACACACACACACACACACACACACACACACACACACACACATCTTCACCCCCCCATCTCCCTTCCTCATCATCTCGCCGTTAAATCACCCTCATTCTCACCCTTATTTTGTCTCGGCATAAGAGTGAATGGGCCGTGCTATATGCTGGGGAGGGGGGAGGGGGGGTACCAAATATTTCAAGCGGAGATGAAGCGAGAGTATGGGGTCGCCCTTACGTTGGATATTTACACCTGAATCCTTGAAACCTAAATTCTGAAGACGGGAAGCCTCGAGTTTTTGACGAACATTTTTGGAAACACCTGTGACTGAAAGTTCCTTAGGGTGCGTCCATACAAGGCACATTACAGAGACCTGACGCTGACTTTAATAATTAACCTTAAAACTGGGGATATTTTTTCCCCTGTGCGATTTATCTTTGCAAACAGTTCTTAGAGAAATATATGAGTGTGTTTGTGCTGACGGAGGAATGTTGTGTGTCCGCCGTTAAATGGGTGTGGTAAGCAGACACAAAAATAAGGCTGCCCATTGATTGTGCCAAGAAGGTGAGGGAACGTTGCGGCGAAGGGACAGAGAATGAAGGGAGCCAGTAAGAGGTGCAGAGCTGAAGGAGTGGAAAGCTTTTGACTCCATCCGGTTTAGAAGAGCTGTGTGTGGCTAGGTGATCCCCCTCTTACACACACACACACACATCCCAACCTACTCTCACCCACACCCATACACATCCACCCACACCTTCCCACACGCACAGCCACCCACCCCCACACCCACATCCACCCACTCCCACACCCACCACACCCACATACACAGACGGCCTCGATATGCAAAGGTCAGACATATAAACCCATGTGTATTGCTGTGCGTCCATCCATCTGTCTGTCTGTCTGTGTGTCTGTGGGCTAATTTGTTCTCTCTCTCTCTCTCTCCCAAAAAAAGCCACTGTCTGTTTGGAGGCGCTGTTTGATTATTGTTTGCG
>NC_136974.1:2090287-2092787 GCF_032717465.1 Coenobita brevimanus | reverse complement strand
AACACGAGTAATTGCGCGGCGCAGTGTAAGAGCAGCGCAATATATGTACCACCTTGTATATGAGAGAGACTTCCTGTTCAAAATGTTCAATGAGGGTGTTCTAGGAAATTGAACAAGGCGAGGACGGCGTGTTCAGAGCTAAGTTCCTATGTTCAGTCAAGCCTATTAACTCTTCTGATTATTTCTCTCTCTCTCTCTCTCTCTCTCTCTCTCTCTCTCTCTCTCTCTCTCTCTCTCTCTCCACTGCTGGCTAGGTTGTGTATACTGTTTTATTATTATTATTATTATTATTATTATTATTATTACTACTACTACTACTACTGCTACTGCTACTACTACTACTACTACTATTATTATTATTATTATTATTATTATTATTATTATTATTACTACTACTACTACTACTGCTACTACTACTACTACTACTACTATTATTATTATTATTATTATTATTAGTCCCACCTGATGCTTTAGAGGGACGCCTTGACGTGGTGACACCAATATAGCTAGGCGGCTCCACTCCCTGGTTATACGAACGTCCCTCAGCTCCCTCCCTATCCCCCGAAAGGACGATGGTGGACTGCAGGGTGAGGGCAACTTCAGCCTGCAGTCCACTGGGTTCACGTTTCAGATGAACATAAGGCTACAACAACAACTATTACCACCACCACCACCACCACTACTACTACTACTACTACTACTACTACAATAACAGTAACAACAACAGCTACTACTACCACCACCATTACTACTACTACTACTGCATCATGTGTTTATTTTCCACACCCACTCCCACGCCCACACCAGCAGACTGTGCCGCCCTGGCAACACGTCGTCGGGGTGAAGTGATATTTTCCCCTGTAGTCTAAGGACATTTTATATTTATTTTTTATTTTTTTTATTTTTATTTTTTTATTTCTATTTTATTATTTTTGTTTATTTATTTATTTTCTTTTTTTACTGACAACAGGCGATTTACTCAGATTTTTCTTCCGTGCTGGAGGGGTTGAATAAATCCCCCATATTAATCCCCCGAGTGAGATTAATCCTGAGCTGAATAAAATCGCGTTGAGGGAGAGAGAGTGAGTTAAGAAGGGGCGTCCTCGGGGTGAAGGGGTACCGGGGGGTGCGTTTGAGAGAGAGAGAGAGAGAGAGGGAGGGAGAGAGAGAGGGAGGGAGGGAGGGAGGGAGAGAGAGAGAGAGAGGGAGAGAGAGAGATAGAGAGAGAGAGAGAGGGAGGGAGAGAGAGAGAGAGAGAGAGAGAGAGAGAGAGACGTGAAGCCAAAATGATGCCAAATTCGTGGATCATTTCTACACATACACATATATAAACTCAAAATCAAAAAATAAAAAGAAAACTCAAAACTCAAAACACGAGACGGATCTAATCTACGCACGCAAGATTTTCGAAGGACAAGTGGGGGCGGGGGTGTAATCGGTAGCGCGCTGGTCCCGTATCCTGAAGGACCCGGGTTCGATTTTTCGGCCGGTTCACGAGGGGGGGGGGTCATTTCTCGCGTGTTCATACTTAGAAATAGGGACTTGGATTGACAAGGTGACGGTTGCGTATCTTATTTCTCGTGTCCTCGTGTTTGGAAATGAAATAGGGACTTGGATTGACAGTGTGACGGTTGCGTATCGCCTAGGAGGAGGAGTGTAGTGTGTTTTCCTTGTCAGTTACGTGATAATATGACAGGTGAGTAGAGTGGTTTGCTCAAATTAGGTACAATGAACTAAATCCATCAAACGTTTCTCCTTCATTACAATCGCACGAATTGGCCACTCAGTTTGGTAGAAGCCGATTAAGTAGACTAGTTAATATTAAAAAGTAGTTTAGGTCATTATCAATCTACTACTCCCTAAACACGACAGTAGGTGATGATGATACAACATGAGGCGAGGGAGGGGGAGGCCGAGGATGAGATGGAGGTATGGAGTGGAGAGGTACATGAGAGAGGGGAGTGTGTGAGCTGGGAGCGGGGCAGTGACATGGCGGGGGGACAGGGCGACATGGAGACGATTGGTTTGTGGCCACCCCTTACGGGATTAAGGCGTCTGGCGATAGATAGACAGATAGATAGATGATCCACTTCCTTATAAATCAGATTATGGAGGAAATAAGCACAGTGATTTATTTTTATTATTTATTTTTTAGTAGAAATATATACACAAATTCTTGGCTTGCTCTTTCACTGCGTCTGCCTCTCGTCTGACTTGCATTCCTGAGGCGACGCGTTGAGAGAGAGAGAGAGAGAGAGAGAGAGAGAGGCAAACGGATAGATAGATAGATTCAGATAGATTCTTAGGCAGATAGACAGACAGATAAACAAATACGTAGAGAGACAGACAGACAGACAGAGACTGAGACAGAGAGAGAGAGAGAGAGATGCAGGTAGATAGAGAGGGAGACAGACAGACAGACAAAGAGAGAGAGAGAGACATAGACAGATTGATAAATACCTAGATACATAGACATGCAAATAGATAGATAAATAGATAG
>NC_136974.1:2075287-2087787 GCF_032717465.1 Coenobita brevimanus | reverse complement strand
TGCCATCCTTCCTTCCTTCCTTCCATCCATCCATCCATCCATCCATCCATCCTTCCTTCCTTCCTTCCTTCCTTCCTTCCTTCCATCCATCCATCCTTCCTTCCTTCCATCCATCCATCCATCCTTCCTTCCTTCCTTCCTTTCTTCCTTCCTTCTTTCCATCCATCCATCCATCCATCCATCCATCCTTCCTTCCTTCCTTCCTTCCTTTTTTCCTTCCATGCATCCTTCCTTCCTTCCTTCCATGCATCCTTCCTTCCTTCCTTCCATCCATCCTTCCTTCCTTCCTTCCTTCCTTCCATGCATCCTTCCTTCCTTCCTTCCTTCCATGCATCCTTCCTTCTTTCCTTCCTTCCATGCATCCTTCCTTCCTTCCTTCCTTCCATGCATCCTTCCTTCCTTCTTTCCATGCATCCATTCATCCATCCATCCTTCCTTTCTTTTCTTCCTTCCATCCATCCATCCATCCATCCATCCTTCCTTCCTTCCTTCCTTCCATCCATCCATCCATCCATCCATCCATCCTTCCTTCCTTTCTTCCTTCCATGCATTCTTCCTTCCTTCCTTCCTTCCTTCTCTCCAGTCCCATTTACTTAGGTTTTTCCCTGTTAATACCTCCCCTCAGCCAGCACCATCACTCCCCTGTCTTTTTTTCCTTCCTTCCTTCTTTCCTCCTCCTTAATTACTGTCCTTCTCACCATCTCTCCTTCTTCCTCTTCAACTTCCTCCTCATCCTCTGGTTTCGTTCCTCATCCTACTCCCTCCTCTCTTCCCTTTCTCGTCCCCTTTCCTTCTTCCCTCCTTCACCTCTCCCCCCTTCTTCCCCACACACTTCCCTACCATGCATCAGCCCTGCCCTGTCCTCCCCAATCCCCTTCCCTCCCCTTCTCTTTCTCCCACCTCTCCTTCCCATCGTCTCTCTTCCTCCTTCTTTCCATTCCGTCTTCCCCTTCATGGTTCTTCTCCCCATCCTTCTCCCATGGCCATTTCCTCTCCCCTACTCCTTCCACTTCCCCCTTCTTTCTCCCCCTTCCCCTCCTCCCCCCTCCATACCCAGACACGCCCCATCTAACACTCAATCCAGCAAGCATCAACTCCCCGTGCCCTGCCCTGCCCTGCCCTGCCCTACCCTACCCTACCCTACCCTACCCTACCCTACCCTACCCTACCTTGCCCTACCCTACCCTACCCTACCCTACCCTACCCAACCCTGTCCTGCTGTAACAAAGGAAGTGTGTGTGTGTGTGTGTGTGTGTGTGTGTGTGTGTGTGTGTGTGTCCCTGGGGTTGAGTTTTAACGGCTGTCATAATTACCTTCACAGCACATCCACACCTGTACACACCTGTCTCACCTGATGCTCAACACCTAATTAAACCAACAACACCCCTTTATCACCAAGACTCATACGTGCATGCAAGGTGATGAAACGTGTTATGCATTATTCATCTCACGTGTAGTGCTGATATTTTCTCTTACGTGCATACATTCTACACCTGCAGTATACACTAATTCATACACGTGTGCGTTGATATAGTTATACATACATGAAGGCATACATATATAAACACATTTTCTTTCGTATCTGTGCCACGTCTCCATTGTCACGTGTCCTGTTTCTTTATGCACGTGCCTTCAACACGTGTGCGGGCGTGCAAACACGTATTCAATATTTTACGTACATTTTGAGAGAGAAAAGTAGGTCGCACGTTGTAACACACACACACACACACACACACACACACACACACACACACACACACACACACACACACACACACACACACACACAGGCACCCAAACAACACACTGAAACGCATGAAACAGCAAAACAACCCACATAAACAAACACACATACTCAACCACCGTCTCTGTTTAGTCCATTTGCTTTATTTATTTATTGCATTTTTTTTTTATTTCCCATTGACAAGAGTAAATTGAGGCACCTTTTTTTTTTTGGTAATTATTTCTCATCATCGGCGTCCTTCTCTTTACGTAATCTTATATCCCTCTTTAATTTAGTTCCTCTTCCTTATAGACTTCTCAAAGACCTTCAACACTGTCTTGAGTATGTCTTTATTTTTCCAGACTGCCCTCTTACCACTTCCATCCCTCCTTCTTTATGATCTTTAGTCTTTCGGAGGAGGAGGTTGAGGATGGGCACTGGTCTTAAATGCTAGCCTTATCCACGCATCTAGCCCTATCCACACTACCCCTATCCACACATCTTACCCAATCCACACCTCTCCCTATCCACACATGTGTCCCTATTACCCATCTAACCCTATCCACACATCTGACCCTGTTACCCATCTAACCCTGTCCACACATCCAGCCCTATCCACACATCTATCCCTAGCCATTCATCTAGCCCTATCCACACATCTAACCCTATCCAATCTAACCCTATCCACAAGTCTAACCCCCCATTCACACACCTTACCCTATCCACACACTACTTCTATCCACACATCTTACCCTATCCACACACTACCCCTATCCACACATCTAACCCTATCCACACATCTGACCCTATTACCCATCTAACCCTATCCACACATCCAGCCCTATCCACACATATAACCCTATCCACACACTAGCCCTATCCACACATCTAGCCCTATCCACACATCTAGCCCTATCCACACATCTAACCCTATCCACACACTAGCCCTATCCACACATCTAACCCTATCCACACACTACCCCTATCCACACATCTCACCCTATCCACACACTAACCCTATCCACACATCTCACCCTATCCACACACTAACCCTATCCACAGATCTCACCCTATCCACACACTAACCCTATCCACACATCTCACCCTATCCACAGATCTCACCCTATCCACACACTGCCCCTATCCACACATCTCACCCTATCCACACACTAACCCTATCCACACATCTCACCCTATCCACACATCTCACCCTATCCACACACTACCCCTATCCACGCATCTCACCCTATCCACACATCTGTCCCTATTCAATCTAACCCTATCCAGTCTATCCGTATCCAGTCTACCCCTATCCACACATGTCCCTATTCAATCTAACCCTATCCAGTCTATCCGTATCCAGTCTACCCCTATCCACACATCCACCCCTATCCAATCCAACCCTATCCACTCATGCACTCCCTATCCTTCACTTTTCCTTCCGCTTCTCACCTGGTCCACCTCACCTGCCACAGCAAGAGGCATGAGATGACCCTTTGCTGTACTACCTGACTTCTTATTATTTTCTTACGTTTGACTTGAGGGAAGAAAGATTGCGTGTTCCTTGTCCCTGAAACTCAAAATTCCTTCATTTCTCAATTTTTCAATATCCCAAATGACCCTCCATCTTAAAAAAAAAAAAAAAAAGTCAGCCCTAATTCATCATTCAATATTTTTTTTTTTTTTTTATAAGAGAATATATTACTTCTTAGGCAAAATCAGTTCCGCAGAGGTTAGGTGTGCTGAGCCGACCCCCTGCTCTCGTTAACCCTGCTCTCCTGCTGGCTTTGTACAGGGGACTAATTCACCCCTTCACATGTGTAAGGGGTCACCACATGCAGCTCTTCTAAACCGGGTGGAGTCAAAAACCTTGCATACTGTGATTCAGCTTTCACAGACACACACACTCTCTCTCTCTCTCTCTCTCATTACAGCATCATCATTACCCCTAACACCCACCACTTTGCCTTAGTCCCCCCGTCCTCATTTTCTCCCTCACCCCGTTTTCTAAATCCCCAGAAATTATTGCCTATCTTTAATATTTACTTTTAGAACCTCCTCCTCCTCCTCCTCCTCCTCCATCTTCATTTTCCTTCCGTTTACTGATTCTGAAATGAACTCTTTAAAGCATGCTCCATTAATTTTGAGAGAGAGAGAGAGAGAGAGAGAGAGAGAGAGAGACAGACAGACAGACAGACAGACAGACAGACAGGGGGGAGGGGGGTGAATGGAGTGTGTGAGACGGGAATGTGTGATAGGGATAAGGGGAAGGTTGAGAGAGAGAGAGAGAGAGAGAGAGAGAGAGAGAGAGAGAGAGAGAGATTGTATGAGGTCCAAAAAAATCTCAAGAAATTATCATAGTAAATATCTGTCTATCTCTCTATCTATCTGTCTATCTATTTATATATCTATTAAGCTATTTATCAGCATCTACATCAGTCACTCTCTGTCTATTCCTTAATCTGATTCTAAAGTGTGTGTGTGTGTGTGTGTGTGTGTGTGTGTGTGTGTGTGTGTGTGTGTGTGTGTGTGTGTGTGTGTAGGTGGAGAAATAAAACGTTTTCCAAAATGACGTCACAGCCTTTGTCTTGGTGACGTCAGAACCTCTCTCTCTCTCTCTCTCTCTCTCTCTCATATGTACTTCCCTCCCATCTTTCCTCCAGTTTCTTTCTCTTTTTCCTCCCCTCCTTCCCTCCACCCCCCTCCACTTCCCTCCACACCCATCCACTCCCCTCCACACTTCTCCATTCCCCTCCACACCCCTCCACTTCCCTCCACACCTCTCCACTTCCCTCCACTTCCCTCCACACCCATCCACTTCCCTCCACACCCCTCCAGGCATCTTTAAGTACCCTTCAGCCTCCCCCCCTCCATCACGTGACCCGGGCTATGGTGTACTCTCTCTCTCTCTCTCCCTCTCCAGAACTGTTCTTTCATTCCTCTCCCATAACGGCGGACACGCAGCACCCGTCCAGCAACACATTTTAACCCCTCTCCACCCAGTCCTAATACACGAAATATCCAGTGCTCGCAGTCCTTCACATATACAGTTTCCCGTGAATCTGTCTTTTCTCTCTGACTACGACCTCCAGTGTCTTTTAAATGCAGTGTGTCCAGGCGTCTCGAAATGAATGGGTTGATTTTTGTTGTTTTTTGTTCTTTTTTTTATGTGTAGCCTTTTTCTACACACACACACACACACACACACACACACACACACACACACACACACACACACACACACACACACACCTCGAGAAAATAACTTGATCGATTTTCCAAATAAGAATGACCTTTTTGAGCCTTTATTATTATTATCATTATTATTATTATTGGTATTACTATTATTATTATTATTATTTTTATTATTATTATTATTATTATTATTGTTATTACAATTATTGTTATTTTTATTATTATTATTATATTATTATTATTATCATTATTTCTTCTTCTTCTTCTTCTTATTATTATTATTATTATCATTATTATTATTATCGTCATTTTTATTTGTATTATTTTTATTATTATTATTATCATTATTGTTTTTATTATTATCATTATTATTATTATTATTATTATAGTTCGTTCACTTGAAGTTGGTCACAAATGTTCTTTTTTTTCACGTCTGTCCCGTATCGTAGTGACAGTAAGAACAGGCTTCGGCTCTACATCCTCTCCATAGCACTTCTTCGTGACTAGTATTACGCACGAAGCTTAAATTGTAGTTTAGTATTCAGAATGGAGTGATGGCAATTTTGGGCCAAGTTAGAGTGAGCAGAGTATAGATATTTATGTGCAGACCTCTCTCTCTCTCTCTCTCTCTCTCTCTCTCTCTCTCTCTCTCTCTCTCTCTCTCTCTCAAGGCGGTGCAGGTGTGGTTACTAATTAAAGCCCCAGCACACCTGTTCACACCTGCCGGTATCTGATCACGCGTAGAAGGGGAGGAGGGGAGAGAGAGAGAAAAAGAAAATGAGAGACTGAGAGGGAGAGGAGGACGAAAGGAGGTATGGGTGCAAGTAGGGAGAATAGAGAAGGTGGTAGAGAGAGAGAGAGAGAGAGAGAGATGATAGTGGTGTTCGGAGATCAGGTGTGTACAAGAAGGGAAGGCAGTGTGTGTGTGTGTGTGTGTGTGTGTGTGTGTGTGTGTGTGTGTGTGTGTGTGTGCGTAATCTTGTGCGCATTATCCCGTGTAGGTTTTCTGGGTGTCGCTATTTCCGCTAACAACCCAACCATCACGCTAACGAGGCAATTAGACCCAGAAATGAGCAAACAGCCATTACCCCTGATTCCTTCCCTACTTAACCCCTCCTCCTTCCCCTTTGTCAAATTTCTTCCCCTGCTAAAGTTTTCCTCTCTCTCTCTCTCTCTCTGTAAAGAGAGAGTCGTAGGAGCTTGTGTGGAAATGTAGTGTATTTGTTCGATTTCCTTCCTCCTCCTCCTCCTCCTCCTCCTCCTCTTCTTCTTCTTCTTCTTCGCCTCAATCTTGGTATACATGTTCCTTAGGCAAGTACTTCCACATTTTTTTTATTTACGGGGTCAAAGGTCAGATTTTTATTTACAAGGTCAAAGGTCAGGTCACACAAACAATTTTTTGGATCTTAATTTTTCTTGTTTATTGATCATTATGGCAATTTGTAAACAAGTGAGTGTTTTGTAACATTATTATTATTATTATTATTATTATTATTATTATTATTATTATTAGTATTATTCATTTGTTTTTCCACATGTTCATCTGTTAAAAAAAATGGACACCATCTTGGGTAACTTAAAAAAAAATGTTGGCAATCTTTAATATATATTTTTTTTTAGTTTTTGTTTATATTTTTTTTTTATTCCGATTTTCTTTTCAATTTCTTCTTTTGCTGATATATTTAATTTTTCTGAGGCAGACATTTTCCACTGCCTGCTAATTTTATGTTGAGAATGTAAAGGTTTGTCTAAAATCTATATATTATTTTGTATTTAAGAATTGTTTATTGTTACCCCTTGAGCCAGGCGACGTTTTCTTTGTGTTTCATCCTTAGGGGGGAACTTCTCTAACTGGAGGGGGTTAGATCGTATCCATAGACCTTTTCCACTGCTAGGGAGGCTTCCTAAGTTCATTATGGTTCTATGTTAGGCTAAAATAAAATAAATTCGTCCTCAGGGTGAAGAGATTAGGGATGTGTTGCTATATATTTAGATTCAGCTCAGTCTTTATCCAGATTTATCATGGTTATATTTCAGTGCAGCTCAAACTTTTGGCGTGAACACATATCTCGCAGCTCAAGGGAAGAAACACACTACCTGCAACTCAGATACGATATACAGATTATACGCAACAGATGCAA
Organism: Coenobita brevimanus; assembly: GCF_032717465.1. Taxonomy (NCBI): domain Eukaryota; kingdom Metazoa; phylum Arthropoda; class Malacostraca; order Decapoda; family Coenobitidae; genus Coenobita; species Coenobita brevimanus. The sequence continues at coordinate 2,080,728 of NC_136974.1, read as the reverse complement.
CACAGAGAAGAGTGGATAATACTAGGGATGCAACACAGGAGAGTTAAACGAATGATTTTTTTCAGCAGACGCAGCTAGTTCAACAAGTCAGGCTATTGGTAAAACGCAGGCAAATATCAGTTCGAGTTTCATGCACCTCGTAGTAACTCTTTCCTTGTCTCGTTAGTGTGTGTGTGTGTGTGTGTGTGTGTGTGTGTGTGTGTGTGTGTGTGCGTATTTTGTCCAACACTTGACCAATTTATTAACGCGATACATTATTTTTTATTGGTAGAATCAAATAAATCCTGCAGCCAATAAGTTTCAGCCAAAATTTTCACAATGTCTCGGCGTTGCTCCTAATTTTATATATCTACAAAGAAAATATGTAAATGAGCTCTACTTGGGTCGCAGGCACCACACTGCGCGGGCATTTAAACGCGTGACAGAGGCCTTTAAAAATGGTGGTACGGCTGGCAGCACCCGCCGTGGTACCCTCGAAAAATAAAAAGGTATGAGCACCCTGGGACGGATAAGATGTGAAATGCTGCGCCTCTGGTTCCATCGGTAGTGTTGACGTTCCTTTTTAAGTCCCAAAAACAGTTGAGTTGCCATGGAATACAATTTTACTATGACGAATCCTGTTATTTCTTAGTAAAATATAAGATAACAACACAAATGAGGGATACAAAATGCAGACAGTATTTTAAAAGATGATATTGATGTTTGGGGGTCGAATCTCCATTTTTGGGTGCGTCTTTGAATTTTGAGAGCGGTAGTATCAACTGTAAAATAATAATAATAATAATAATAATAATAATAATAATAATAAACAGATGCAGGTCACGTGAGATATGTAAATAATGTGGAAATGAAAATTAAAAAAAAAGGTCGAAATGCAACACTGAAGCAAAAATGAACACCAAAATCGCTCCATTCTTTTCTTATTGCATTAGAGAGAGAGAGAGAGAGAGAGAGAGAGACTACTTTACCTCTTCTAATCGACTTATTTTTTTTCCTGGGATCTTTCTTACTTTTTCCTGCCGAGATAATTTTTAAGGGATGTCAGAGGAAGTGAGATTTGAAGGTTTCTCTCTCTCTCTCTCTCTCTCTCTCTCTCTCTCTCTCTCTCCCTTGTAAACTTTAACCACCGTGACATATTTCTCTCTCCTCCTCCCTCCCTCGTTCCCTCCCTCTCTCCTCCTCCTCTTCCTCCTCTCTCCCTTCTCTCTTTCTCCTTCTCTCCCTGAATTCACCAGTGTTCAAACTCCCTCACATAATTTCCCTTTCTGCCTCTCTTCCTCCATCACCTGCGTTCCTCTTCATATGCATTCCTCTCTCTCTCTCTCTCTCTCTCTCTCTCACACACACACACACACACACACACACACACACACACACACACACACACACACACACACATAGTTCCTCCCACTCATCAGCCTACTCTTCCACTACATACCTACATACTAATCCGCCTACCCGTTCCTGTACGTACTTACCTTTGTGCCTACCTACCGTCCTACCTACCTACCTTTCTATCTAATTACCTCAGTCTACCTATTCTGTACCTCTGTGTCTGCTTCTGTACCTGCCTACCGATCTGCCCATCCCTTTACCTACGTACTTTTGTGTCTACCAACAAAACTACCTATCTGCCTACTTACTGTGTTCCTACTTACCTGCTACCTACTTGCCTGCCTGCCTGTCTTCCTATCTGTCTACCTTCCTACCCACTTACCTACCTGCCTACCTACCTACCTACCTACCTACCTACCTACCTAACTTCCTTCCTACCCACTTACCTGCATGCCTACCTACCTACCTACCTTCGTAACTACCTCCCTTCCTACCTACCTACCTACCTACCTACCTCCCATACCTACCTGTGGCTGGTCCCCCTCTCCCTTCACACACACACACACACACACACACACACACACACACACACACACACACTGAGAGAGAGAGAGAGAGCAAAACATCTTTCCCTTCACCTGTAATAATAGAGCGAGTTTTTGAACATCGTCACCAGGTAAGGCTTCCCACCTGAGTCGCACCTGCGTGGGTTGTTACGGAAGGCGATAAGTGCAGGGGGAAAGGTCAGGGGAGGTCATGAGAGGTCACAAGAGCACACAGTGACCTTAATTACACCTACACCTGTCTTTCTGTGTACTCAGGCTATACACCTTTTTGCGAGTGTTGGAGAGAGAGAGAGAGAGACAGACAGACAGACAGACAGACAGACAGAGAAACAAGAGGCACACACACACACACAACAGAACAGGAAAAATCTCCCCTCATCCTTTTAGAGTTCCTTCCCCGCTCTTTCTCCCTCCCTCCCTTCCCTCCCCTCCCCTCCCCTCCCCTCCCCTCCCCCCCCTCTCCCTTCTATCTCTTCCTCCCTCCCTCCCTCCCTACACTCATTTCCATCTTCCATACTCTCTCTCTCTCTCTCTCTCTCTCTCTCTCTCTCTCTCTCTCTCTCAATGGTTCCTTCACCCCTTTCTCCTTTTCCTGTCTCTTCCTTTTTTCCTTCTTTCCTCTCCAATTTTCCTTCTTAATTCTTCTTCCCCTTTATATTTCCTTCCTCTTCCTCCTTCCCTCAACCCCCCTTTCCTTCTTCCTCCCTCCTTCTTCCTCCTTCCTTCTTCCTCCTTCCCTCTCCCTTTCCTTCTTCCTCCTTCCTTCTTCCTCCCTCCTTCCTCCTTCTCCCTCCTTCCTTCTTCCCTCCCCCATTCCTTCATCTTCCCTCCTTCTTCCTCCTTCCTTCTTCCTCCCTCCTTCTTCCTCCCTCCTTCCTCCTTCCTCCTTCCTTCTTCCTCCCTCCTTCTTCCTCCTTCCTTCTTCCTCCCTCCTTCCTCCTTCCTCCCTCCTTCTTCCTCCTTCCTTGTTACTCCTTCCTTCTTCCCTCTTCTTCCTCTTATCAGCTCTTATCATTGCCTCATTCTGTCTCTCCCTCTCCCTCTCTTTACTCCCAATAGTCTTATCTGTCTCCTCTCTTTCTCCCTTATCACCTCTGTTCTCCCTTCTAATAATATTTCTTATCTTTGTTATCAGGACGATTTTATTCGGCGTAGAGAAGGCTTGTGGTTGTGAAAGTTTTGCAAGTAAGCGTCATTAACCTCTCTCTCTCTCTCTCTCTCTCTCTCTCTCTCTCTCTCTCGGTGTGTGTGTGTGTGTGTGTGTGTGTGTGTGTGTGTGTGTGTGTGTGTGTGTGTGTGTGTGTGTGTGTGTGTTTATATATATACTACACTCCTTTTACTTTAACTTGGCCCAAAATTGCCATCTCTCCATCTTAAATACTGAGTTGGAAGACTAATGCTGGTCACGAAGAAGTGCTGTGGAAAGAATGTAGAGCCGTAGCATTTTTTTTTTTTCTGTCACCGAGCTACGTGAAATAAGTTACTCAAAGGACGAAAATCTGGGCCAGGTTGAAGTGAATATACTATACCACGTGCAAGGACATACCACAAGCACCCGATTTCAATGCTTTCCGTGGCTTAGATTCGAACCCGGGATCAGACACGAAATTCGGGAGCCGGTTACGGTACCACTGAACCACCACGGCTATTTTTACGAACCAGGAAGTACATAAATTGCCATACGTGTGTTCCTATATTTGATACTCATTAACATGTAATTAACCTGTTCTCTCTTAATTGGCTGGTCAATAGTAGCGTAATTAAGGTAAGTAAATATGAACTTATCTCGCTAATTAGGTCATGTGAAGGTTATTGGCAGTTAGGGTTTGATGGGCAGTTATATTTGTGATTGTTATTGTTGTGGTAATTACGGTGTTATTGCAAAGATCAGGATTAATTAATTTGCAGTGAATATTGCCTGGATCTTGATGAAAAATAATTAAGCCTTATTGGAGGTATGCCCCCTACTGAGTGCCATTTCTAGTTTATTTATTTATTTATTTTTAATGTCGGTTTCTATACAAATTCGCTTCGCTTTTCCTTCCTCCCTACCCCTCTTACCTTTTCCTCCCTACCTCTCTTACCTTTTCCTCCCTACCTCTCTTACCTTTTCCTCCCTACCTCTCTTACCTTTTCCTCCCTACCTCTCTTACCTTTTCCTCCCTCCCCCTCTTACCTTTTCCTCCCTCCCCCTCTTACCTTTTCCTCCCTCCCCCTCTTACCTTTTCCTACCCTTCTTCCTTTCCTCCCTACCTCTCTTACCTTTTCCTCCCTACCTCTCTTACCTTTTCCTCCCTACCCCTCTTACCTTTTCCTCCCTACCCCTCTTACCTTTTCCTCCCTACCCCTCTTACCTTTTCCTCCCTACCTCTCTTACCTTTTCCTCCCTACCCCTCTTACCTTTTCCTCCCTACCCCTCTTCCTTTTGTTTTCCTTTCCACTTTTTTCCCCTCCCCTCTTCCTTTCCCCCCTACCCCACCTCTCCTGCCCGTCCTCCCCCTCTTCTTCCCTTCCTCTTTTCCCCTCTTCCCTTCCTCCCCCTCTTCCCCTTCTCTCCTCCCTTCCTCTCCCCCTTCACGAGCCTTTCCTCTCACATTCCCCTCTCCTTCTACCCCCTCCCCCCCTCTATTTCTCCTTCATTTCATCTCTCCTCTTCCCTACCTTCCTTTCTCTCAACTATTCCCCTCCTCCTCCTCCTCCTCCTCCTCCCCCCCCCCACCGTGGTCAGGTGTGGTGGTGGTGGTGGTGTGTGGTTAATTGCTTGTTAAGGGCCGGCTCTTTGTGTTAATTGGCCAGGGGGTCGTTAATGCAGGGGTTTTATTAACGCACCCTCGTTGTGTGTTTGTTTATTTACTGTTGACGGGTGAGGGTGATGGCTTTGGTCTCTGTGTGTGTGTGTGTGTGTGTGTGTGTGTGTGTGTGTGTGTGTGTGTGTGTCTCTGTGTATAAAAGTATGTGTCTGTCTGTCTCTGTCTGTTTATATTTGTCTGTCTGCCTGTCTGTCTGTCTCCCCTCAGTGTCATCACCTGTTCACCGTCCTCTCCTTTACCTGTCCATCATTTTTCACTCCTCCTCTTCCTTCTTCCTCCTCCTCTTCCCTCTTCCTCCTCCTCTTCTTCCTTCATCGTCCTTTTTTTTCCAGTTCCCCCTTCCTTCTCTCTTCTTTCCTTCCCTGCCTTCTTCCTTCCTTCATTCTCCTTCTTTCCTTCCCTACCTTCCTTCCTTCTTCTTCCTTCCTTCCCTAACTTCTTCCTTCCTTCCCTACCTTCTTTCTCCTTTCCTTCCCTGCTTTTCATCTCCGTTCCTTCCCTATCTTCTCCCTTCTTTCCCTACCTTCTTCCTTCCTTCCTTCTCCTTCTTTCCTTCCCTACCTTCCTTCCTTCCTTCCCCTTTCCTTCCTTCCTTCCCCTTTCCTTCCTTCCTTCCCCTTTCCTTCCTTCCTTCCCCTTTCCTTCCTTTTTCTTTCCTACCCTTCCTTCTTCTTTCCTTCCATCCTTCTTCCATTCCTACCCTTCCGTCCTTCACTGTTCCTTCCTTCCC